>NC_091285.1:128623321-128934297 GCF_032444005.1 Ranitomeya imitator
CTAGGTACAGGGGTGGGCTCCTCTGCTGAGTAGCAGACAGTGGTAGTTGGCGCAAAGTATTAACTTGTCTAAATGGAGGCCAGGGCCCCTGTATATTTTAACGATCATCTATCATTTCAAAAAATTTGTATTGGAAGTGCCATTGAAGGATTTAACAGCACAGACTACACAGTGGTGGAGCAGGGAAAGGTAAGATTTGCAAGTGGTAGAGCACTGTTTGAGCTGGGGGGAACACTCTCTCGTGGGCGGCGGTACAGGCACAGGGCCCCTCATATTACGACGGTGTGTCTGACGTTGGTTGTGCACCACCACCATCAGAGACCATCACTGCCTCTGTGTGCTGGGAATGCCTGAACCAAATGGTCTACATGAGTTGCTTGTTTGGTAGCCAATATTTACTCCAGGTTCTCATGTGGCATTATATTTTGTAATTTTCCTTTGAATCGTGGATCCAGGAGGCAGGCCAACCAGTAATCGTCATCGGTCATCATTTTGATAATGCAGGGGTCCCTTTTTAGGATACGCAAGGCATACTCTGCCATGTGGGCCAATGTTCCAGGTGTCAATTCACTGCTTGTGCTGGGTTGAGGAGCACTTTCTTGCAAATCAACATCACTTGTGGCCCGCAAAAACCCTGTACCTGACCTTGCAATGCCACCAGTTTCTATTGCCCCCTGAGAAGCATCCTCCTCCCATAAATATTCATCCCCATCATCCTCCTCCTCTTCGTCTGCCACCTCGTCCAGGAGAGTTCCCTGACCAGAAAATGGCTGACTGTCATCAAGGCTTCCCTCCTCCTCGGCTGCAGACGCCTGCTCCTTGATGTGCATCAAACTTTGCATCAGCAGACGCATTAGTGGGATGCTCATGCTTATGATGGTATCGTCTGCACTTAGCAGCCGTTTGCATTCCTCAAAACACTGAAGGACTTGACAGAGGTCTTGGAGCTTCGACCATTGCACATTAGACAACTCCATGTCTGCCATCCAACTGCCTGCCCATGTATGTGTATCCTCCCACAAAAAAATGACAGCACACCTCTGTTCGCACAGTCTCTGAAGCATGTGCAGTGTGGAGTTCCACCTTGTTGCAACATCGATTATTAGGCGGTGCTGGGGAAGATTCAGCGATCGCTGATGGTTCTGCATACAGCTGGAGTGTACGGGCGACCGGCGGATGTGCGAGCAAAGTCTTCGCACCTTCTGGAGCAGGGCGGGTAACTCCGGATAATTTTTCAGGAAGCACTGCACCACCAGGTTCAAGGTGTGAGCCAGGCAAGGAATGTGTTTCAGTTCTGAAAGGGCTATGGCAGCCATAAAATTCCTTCCGTTATCACTGACTACCTTGCCTGCCTCAAGTTGTACACTGCCCAGCCATGACTGCGTTTCTTGCTGCAAGTACTCGGCCAGTACTTCCGCGGTGTGTCTGTTGTCGCCCAAACACTTCATTTGTAGCACAGCCTGCTGACGCTTACCGCTAGCTGTTCCATAATGGGACACCTCGTGTGCAACACTGGCAGCTGCAGATGGAGTGGTCGTGCGACTGCGCTTTGTGGACGAGCTTTCACTTCAGGAGGAGGAGGAGTGTTATGATCCGGTGACCTTGGAGCAGCATGAAAACTTTCACTGGAGTAGGTGGTCACTATACTGACCGCAAATCCTGATCTTAACACCGCAACTAGAAGTAGCCGTGGAGTGTACCTAACCAATCCTAGACACCTCGTCACAGCCGGAGGACTAACTACCCCTAAAGATAGAAATAGGAATGCTATCTTGCCTCAAAGCAGAACCCCAAAGGATAGACAGCCCCCCACAAATATTGGCGGTGAGTCGGAGAGGAAAAACATACACAGGCAGAAAAACAGGATTTAGCACAAGAGGCCACTCTAGCTAAAATAGGACAGGCCAGGACAGAGTTCTGTGTGGTCAGTATTAAAACCCTTCAAAAATATCCACAGCAGAATATACAAAAACTTCCTCCATCTAACTAAAGACGTAGGAGCGTAAATCTGCAACTCCAGCGAATCCTACATTCAGAGCAGGAATACAATCAAAAACAAGCACACAGCCTGTGTGCCACAGAAAAAGAAACAGACACTTATCTTTGCTGAAATGGCAGCCAAGTAGGAGAAGCCAGACAGAGATCCATAATATCCCAAAAAACATTGACAACTGGCAAGGACTAATGAGTCCTGCAAGCCTAAATACCCCAGTCAGAACTGCAATTAGCAGATACAACTGTCCAAGACTGCAGCCCAGGAACAACTGCATTATCATCTACTACCACCAGAGGGAGCTCAAAAGCAGAATTCACAACAGAGGAGGGGTGGCGAATGCCTACAGCCAACTGTTTCCTAGACCGTGGGCTAGGCAGAACTGTCCCACTATGGCTGTCCCCTGTGGACCCTGCATCTACCACATTAACCCAGTGCACCGTGATGGACACGTAAAGTCCCTGGCCATACCTACTGGTCCAAGCATCAGTTGTGAGGTGCACCTTTCTACTGACTGATTGCCTCAGTGCATGGACAATGCTGTCTTCGACATGCTGGTGGAGGACTGGGATGGCTTTTCTCGCAAAGAAGTGTCGACTGGGTAGGTCATAGTGTGGTATTGCGTAGGCCATCAGGGCTTTGAAAGCTTCGCTTTCAACCAACCGGTAGGGCATCATCTCTAACGAGATTAGTCTAGCAATGTGGGCGTTCAAACCAGGTGTACGCGGATGACAGGTTGAGTACTTTCTTTTCCTAACGAGAGTCTCTTGTAGGGTGAGCTGGACTGGAGAGCTGCATATGGTGGAACTAGTGGGGGGTGGACATGGCAGATTGAGAAAGGGTTGGTGATGGTATTCTTGATGTTGGCCTACATACAGTGTTTTTCTACCAAGAACCTTGTGATTTCCTGACTGCTTTGGCCTTGCGACGATACCTCCACATTTGCTGCGGTTGGTGTCCTAACCGGTGAGCTTACTGTGAGGGAAGCAATGTAGCGTTGCTGACTACCTTCATTCTGAGCAGGTGCACCAACGGTACTGGACGTTTGGTAGTTAGTCCAGGTTTGCAAGTGCATGCTGGTTAAATGTCTACGCATGCACGTTGTATTTACATTTAGGAGATTCTTCCCTCTGCTAAAGGTCTTTGAGCACTTCTTACAGATAACTTTGCACTGATCATTCAGATCTTGGTTAAAAAATGCCCACACTGCACTTTTCCTACTATGGATTAAATTTCAGGCATTGCACGCTGTGCTACTTTCACCGGATGGCCACGGTGTCCTAAAACTGTTTTTGGATTTGACAAACATTTTTGGCGAGATACGGGCCTGCCAGATGAAAGCTGTTGCGATGTAGATGGCTGCTGCGGATCATCCTCCTCCACTTCTGAGCTACTGGCAGCGGCACCCTCTTTCTCCAATGGCTGCCAATCTGGGTCAACAACTGGGTCATCTATCACCTCCTCTTCAATGTCATGTGCACCTTCCTCTGTGTCACCGTGTAAGGTGCTATAGCGTTCGTGATGGGGCACCATAGTCACATCAGGGTCAGATTCTGACTCAGTTCACTGCAAAGGCAATGCAGTGATCTGAGTCAATGGAACAGCATAATAATCTAGCTGTGGCTGTGCACTCCATGTCCGAGTCATCTTGGGCTTTTAACAATTTCCCTCTCTAACTCAGGCACGGTATGTGTAAAGAGCTCCATGGAGTAAACTGTAGTTTTGCCTGCCGCATCCTTCACTTTTGGTTTGGGTGAAGGACACAAGGAAGCGACTTGTTCCTGACCGGTAGCATCCACTGACGACTCGCTGCTTTTAGATTTCGAACCTTCTGAAGAGGAGGAGAAAGAGCTAGAGGCTGAGTCGGCAAGGAAAGCCAAAACTTTTTCCTGCTGCTCTGGCTTTAAAACCTGTTTTCCTACTCCCAGATCAGGGAGCCTTCGAGGCCTTGTGTAGCTAGACGATGACGCTGGCTCAACACCTCGAGCCTTTGGTGCTATTTTGCTTTTCCCACTACCACCAGATGCTCCACCAACACCACCATCAGTACCAGCTGGCAACGCCCGCCCACGGCCTCTTCCACCAGACTTCCCCATTTTTGGAAAAATCTAACCAAAATAACAACAGGATTTTTGCTTTTAAAAAAGCAGTTGGTTTGCACAGCGGCGTACAAACAGCAATGCAGCTATCAGGGAGCCTTATAGGGCAGCCTAATAAGCTACAGAGCTGATGCACAAAAAAATAAACTCCACTGTCACTGCAAAGAAAAGGTGGTGTTGGACAGTGGAAATCGCTACAGCACAAGCAGTTTCGGGGTTAATCTTCCCTCCCTAACTATATCCCTTCTTCTGATGAAGCTGCAGCAACCTCTCCCTATGATAAGATCGGCAGAAGTAAGATGGCGGTCGGCGTGCACACCCCTTTATAGCCCCTGTGACGCCGCAGAAAGCAAGCCAATCACTGTCATGCCCTTCTCTAAGATGGTGGGGACCGAGACCTATGTCATCACGCTGCCCACACTCTGCGTCAACCTTCATTGGATGAGAAATGGCACTGAAAGCGTCATACGAAACGCGACTTTGTCGCGAAGATCGCCGACCTCATGGCCGATCCCACACTAGGGTCGGGTTTCACGAAACCCGACTTTGCCAAAAGTCGGCGACTTTTGAAAATGTCCAATCCGTTTCGCTCAACCCTACTCTTCACATTATGATGATCACTTTTATGTTTTCGTGATGTATCTAATGTTTTCATACCTTGTCCAAGGCATTGCACATTTAACGCTTTTCAGCAGCAGAGAGATCCTTTTTATTTCCCATATTGCTTGAAACCTGTGGAACATCATTTTTAAGTAGTTTTCCTTTCATTAGAATCACCTCGAAAACTAATTATCACATGTGTTTAAGATTGATTTCAATGATCCACTGAGCCCTGAGACACAATACCATCCACAAATTTATTTGAAAAATAAAACAATTAAATCTTTAAGACACTTAAATTGAAACACATTGTATAGGGCATGTTAGATTAGGAGTAATCAGCATCAAGGAAATATACCAAATATGTATGTTTCCAAACAATTTATTATTCACTGAAATGAATACTGTGATTTTCTTAAAGTGCAATTGTGCAAGGAGCATCACAAAATATAAGATATATATACACTGCTCCAAAAAATAAAGGGAACACTAAAATACCACATCCTAGATATCTCTGAATGAAATATTCCAGTTGCAAATTTTGATTCATTGCATAGTGGAATGTGTTCAGAACGATAAAACATAACCATTAGCAATGTAAATCAAAATGAAAATCCCATGGAGGTCTGGATTTGGAATGATACTCAAAATCAAAGTGGAAGATCAAATTACAGGCTGATCCAACTTCAGTGGAAATGCCTCATTATGTGTCATATTGTGTGAGTGGCCTCCACGTGCCTGTATGACCTCCCTACTGTGCAACGCCTGGGCACGCTCCTGATGAGGCGGTGGATGGCCTCCTGAGGAATCTCCTCCCAGACCTGGACTAAAGCATCCGCCAACTTCTGGACAGTCTGTGGTGCAATGTGACATTGGTGGATGGAGCGAGACATGATGTCCCAGATGTGCTCTATCGGATTCAGGTCTGGGGAATGGGCAAGCCAGTCCCGAGCTTCAGTACCTTCATCTGGCATTGGTCTGGCATTGTCCTGTATTAGGAGGAACCCAGGGCCAACCGCACCAGCATATGGGCTCATAAGGGGTCCGAGGATCTCATTTCGGTACATAATAGCAGTCAGGCTACCTCTGGCGAGCACATGGGGGGCTGTACGACCCTCCGAAGAAATGCCACCATTACTGACCAACTGCCAAAACTGTCATGCTGAACGATGTTGCAGGCAGCAGATTGCTCTCCATGGCATCTCCAGACTCTGTCAAGTCTGTCACATGTGCACAGTGTAAACCAGATTTCATCTGTGAAGAGCATCGGGCACCAGTGGCGAATTTGCCAATCCTGGTGTTCTGTGGCAAATGCCAAGCGTCCTGCACGGTGTTGGGCTGTGAGCACAACCCCCATCTGTGGACATCGGGCACTCAGACCATCCTCATGGATTCAGTTTCTAACCGTTTGTGCAGACACGTGCACATTTGTGGCCTGCTGGAGGTCATTTTGCAGGGCTCTGGGAGTGCTTCCCCTGTTCCTCCTTGCACAAAGGCGGAGGCAGCGGTCCTGCTCCTGGGTTGTTGCCCATCTATGGCCCCCTCCACGTCTCCTGGTGCACTGGCCTGTCTCGTGATAGTGCCTCCATTGTCTGGACTCTACGTTGACAGACATAGCAAACCTTCTTGCCACTGCTCGCATTGATGTGCCATCCTGGATGAGCTGCACTACCTGAGACACTTGTGTGGGTTGTAGAGTCCGTCTCATGCTACCACGAGTGTGAAAGCACAACCAACATTCAAAAGTGACCAAAACATCAGCCAGAAATCATTGGTATTGAGATTTGGTCTGTGGTTCCAACCTGCAAAACCACTCCTTTACTGAGGTTGTCTTGGAATAGACAACAGAAATTATTAGCCATATCATTTACATAAAAGCATGTGAAATTGATTGTCAATCAGTGTTGTTTCCTAAGTGGACAATTTGATTTCACAGAAGTTTGATTTACTTGGAGTTATATTCTGTTTGTGTTCCCTTTATTTTTTGAGCAGTGTAGATATATAACAATATTAATCCAATTATCAATATTTCTTGATCATTAAACATAAGTCTAATTATTAGATTGAAATATATTAATACTATAATATTGTCAGATGTTTGGAATGATACTGTGATGCTAGTCACTCTTCATGGATTAGCCGTGAGCTAGAGTGGTCAAAAGGTACAAGGTAAAAAGCTAGGCAGGTACATCTTAAACAGAAGAAAGAGATAAAGTCAGGAAACGTTCTGAAGTCAGAATACCAGGAGGAAAGCGAATAACAGCAGAAAGAGTTAAGGTACCTTCACACATAACGATATCGATAACTATATCGTTGCTTTTTGTGACGTAGCAACGATATCGTTAATAAAATCGTTATGTGTGACAGCGACCAACGATCAGGCCCCTGCTGGGAGATCGTTGGTCGCTGAAGAAAGTCCAGGACTTTATTTTGTCGCTGGATCTCCCGTGGACATCGCTGGACCGGCGTGTGTGACACCGATCCAGCGATGTCTTCACTGGTAACCAGGGTAAACATCGGATAACTAAGCGCAGGGCCGCGCTTAGTAACCCGATGTTTACCCTGGTTACCATCCTAAAAGTAAAAAAAACAAACACTACATACTTGCCTAACGCTGTCTGTCCTCCAGCGCTGTGCTCTGCACTCCTCCTGCTCTGGCTGTGAGCGTCGGTCAGCCGGAAAGCAGAGCGGTGACGTCACCGCTCTGCTTTCCGGCCGCTGTGCTCACACAGTCAGTGCAGGAGGAGTGCAGAGCACAGCGCTGGAGGACAGACAGCGGTAGGTAAGTATGTAGTGTTTGTTTTTTTTACTTTTAGGATGGTAACCAGGGTAAACATCGGGTTACTAAGCGCGGCCCTGCGCTTAGCTACCCGATGTTTACCCTGGTTACCGGCATCGTTGGTCGCTGGAGAGCGGTCTGTGTGACAGCTCTCCAGCGACCAAACAGCGACGCTGCAGCGATCCGGATCGTTGTCGGTATCGCTGCAGTGTCGCTTAATGTGAAGGGGCCTTTAGACAGATGGACAGAACAAGTTCCAAGGTCAAGCAATGAAAGATCTACCAAGACAAATCTACAAAAAGAACACAAGGCACAGAGAGACAAACCCCACAGTAGCTGAATATGTCTGGCAGAGGTCAGGAGTAACAGTCAAGTTAAATAGCCTTGTAATCACCTGGGATAATGAACACTTGGAGAGTCAGCGCCTCCCAGTCTCACAATGGATGGCCGAGCTGTCAATCAACACACTGACAGCTCAGCAAGCCTCTGCACCAGACTGGATGGCTGAGCTGTTAATCAAAGTACTGTCAGCTTCAGCATGCCCCTGTACCAGCAATGTGTGTTTTAAACACCCCCCCTAACCAGCACTGTGTAATGGACTGGGTGATGGAACCAATGTGCTATGATCCGAGGAGAGCCTGGAGGGGCGTTACTAGGTGCCTTGGATGCACAGTGACTGGTGATACCACAACTTGAGGAGGGTGGGACCAGGTGTGATACCAGGACTGATCTCGGTTGGATGGAAGCTGGCCACAAAGGGACATGAGGCATGAACAGCCTGACTGACATGGCTGGTAGAGTAACTCGCACGACAGATACACAGGCAGGAAAGCAGGCATACCAGTTAAGCAGGCAGGCATGGCTGATTGACAGTCAGGCAGGCACAGCTGATAGGCAGACAGGTGTGCACAGTTGATATACAGGCAGGTATACTGAAATACGAGCACTGAGATCTAAGAATTATCAACTGTATATAAGAAACAGACTAACAACATTGTACAGGCACCTCCATGCAGGGATGCTGGCTCTACAGTACCCCCTCCTTTACAGCCCCTTATTTTTAAGCCCACAAGTAGTGTTGAGCGATACCGTCCGATACTTGATAGTATCGGCCGATACCCGAAAAGTATCGGATATCGCCGATACCGATATCCGATACCAATACAAGTCAATGGGACACCAAGTATCGGAAGGTATCCTGATGGTTCCCAGGGTCTGAAGGAGAGGAAACTCTCCTTCAGGCCCTGGGATCCATATTAATGTGTAAAATAAAGAATTAAAATAAAAAATATTAATATATTCACCTCTCCGGCGGCCCCTGGACATCACCGCGGGTAACCGGCAGGCTTCTTTGTTTAAAATGAGCGCGCTTAGGACCTGAGGAATGACGTCGCGGCTTCTGATTGGTTGCGTGCCGCTCATGTGACCGCCACGCGACCAATCAGAAGCCGCGACGTCATTCTCAAGTCCTAAATGTGCTCATTTTAAACAAAGAAGCCTGCCGGTTACCCGCGGTGATGTCCAGGGGCCGCCGGAGAGGTGAATATATCAATATTTTTTATTTTAATTCTTTATTTTACACATCACTATGCATCCGATACCGATTCCCGATATCACAAAAGTATCGGAACTTGGTATCGGAATTCCGATACCGCAAGTATTGGCCGATACCCGATACTTGCGGTATCGGAATGCTCAACACTACCCACAAGAAATTTCTCAAGGAGGAGAGGAGCATGGATGATTTCCCTGGGCTCCCAGGACCTCTCCTCAGGACCAAGCCCCTTCCAATTCACAAGGAAAAACGTCTTTCATCTTAACCTCTTGGCGGCCAGAATGTTCTCTCTATCTCAAAAAGTAATCAAAGATCCAAGTGCCACTCCTGCTCCAGTCAGCACTGAAGAAGGGACTAAAAACGACAGGCTTGAGGAAAGACACATGAAAAAATTCTGGGATCCGTAAAGAGTCTGGGAGTTTGAGCTTCTAGGCTCCTTGGTTAATATGTTTCAGAACCTTGAATGAACTGATTAAGCAAGGACACAGTTTATAGGAGGGTACCTTGAGACCGACATACTTGGAGGACAGCCAGACATTGTTCCCAGGATGTAACAAAGACAGATCCAGATGTCTCTTGTCTGCATGTCTATTCATCTGTTTAGAGGACTTCAATAATTTGGACTTGGTGTCCTCCAAGATCCTAGAAAAACCTTTGACGAGGGATTCAGCAGCAGGAATATCAGAGGTAGTGTAAAGAGGGAAAGGAATATATGGATGTTGACATAGACCGCAAAAAATGGAGATTTGGCAGAAGATTCACTTACATGTTTGTTGTACGGCCCACTACAGGAGTTCAGACCAGTCACTGATTGGTCACTGGTAGGACAGTCGATAGTATAGTCATACAGCTTATGAGGTGGCAGGGTCTCAGTCTCCTATTTATCAAAGACGTCAGCGTACGTCCAGTATTCAGCAAGCAAGCCAGGTAAATTAGATTAATTAAATTAAATAAATTAGAGAAGACGGAGGTTAAGCAGGATGAATGGGAACTAATTATGTCTCGTGGCACTCATGACCCCAACGGAGTACTTGTCTGGATCTCCAATCCAAGACTGGTTCTTGCTTTTCCAGACGTGGCAGACCTAGAAGCAAAGGGTGAGACAGACTCAACAGCACATAGACATTAACCTTCTCCAAGTGTAGCATTCCTACTCAAAGTTCTACAGGCTCGGTCAAGAATAGGATGGTTCAGGAAGGAATTTTTTGCAACCAATAAAGAAACCACCAACGGATCTGGAAGATATTAGATCAGAATCTGATATTGTTCCACAATGGCCTGTTGAATGAGGTTACCTGTAGAACCGGAATGGGCAAGAATTTCAGTCTCTCGATGTACAAAACTGATAGAGACATACCCCAAGCGACTTGCAGCTATAATCGCAGCAAAAGGTGGCGCAAGAAAGTATTATGTTAAAGGGGCCAAATAATATTGCACGCCCCACTTTTCAGTTTTTGAATTTCCACAAAAATTTAAAATCGCCAATAAATTTCGTCCAACTTCACAATTGTGTCCCACTGATTCTTCACCAAAAATGTACATTTGATATCTTTGAAGCACGACATGTGGGAAAAGGTTGAAAAGTTCAAGGGGGGTCGAATACTTTCGCAAGGCACTGTGTGTGTATATGTATAATATGTGTGTGTGTAATATATATATATATATATATATATATATATATTAATAATAATAATTTTTATTTATATAGCGCCAACATATTCTGCAGCGCTTTACAAATTATAGAGGGGACTTGTACAGACAATAGACATTACAGCATAACAGAAATACAGTTCAAAACAGATACCAGGAGGAATGAGGGTCCTGCTGCTCGCAAGCTTACAAACTATGAGGAAAAGGGGAGACACGAGAGGTGGATGGTAACAATTGCTTTAGTTATTCGGACCGGCCATAGTGTAAGGCTCGGGTGTTCATGCAAAGCTGCATTAACCAGTTAACTGCCCAAGTATGTAGCAGTACAGACACAGAGGGCTATTAACTGCATAAAGTGAATGAGAACATGATGCGAGGAACCTGATTGTTTTTTTTGTTTTTTTATATAAATAGGCCACACAGGGATCGTTAGGTTAAGGCATTGAGGCGGTAGGCCAGTCTGAACAAATGAGTTTTTAGGGTACGCTATATATATATGGGAACTCCTTCAAGATTGTTGGGAGGCCATTCCCGGTGACTACCTCTTGAAGCTCATCAAGAGAATGCCAAGAGTGTGTAAAGCAGTCATCAAAGCAAAAGGTGGCTACTTTGAAGAACCTAGAATATAAGACATCATTTCAGTTGTTTCACGGATTTTTGTGAAGTATATAATTCCACATGTGTTAATTCATAGTTTTGATGCCATGAGTGTGAATGTACAATTTTCATAGTCATGAAAATACAGAAAAATCTTTAAATAAGAATGTGTGTCCAAACTTTTGGTCTGTACTGTGTATATATATATATATATATATATATATATATATATATATACTAGCTATTGAACCCGTTCTACGCCCGG
This sequence comes from Ranitomeya imitator, assembly GCF_032444005.1. Classification (NCBI taxonomy): domain Eukaryota; kingdom Metazoa; phylum Chordata; class Amphibia; order Anura; family Dendrobatidae; genus Ranitomeya; species Ranitomeya imitator. The sequence goes on from NC_091285.1 coordinate 128,634,860, forward strand.
GTGGTGAGCATTTATATTGGTATATGGTCTCCATCCTGGTATGTGCTGCTCCATCCTGCGTCCCCGTCCTGTCATGTGCTGCTCCATCCTGCCATGTGCTGCTCCCATCCTGCACCCCCATCCTGTCATGTGCTGCACCCATCCTGCGCCCCCATTGTCATGTGCTGCTCCCATCCTGCGCCCCCATTCTGACATGTGCTGCTCCCATCCTGCACCCCCATCCTGTCATGTGCTGCACCCATCCTGTGCCCCCATTCTGACATGTGCTGCTGCTGCCATCCTGCGCCCCCGTTCTGTCATGTGCTGCTCCCATCCTGCACCCCCGTTCTGTCATGTGCTGCTCCCATCCTGCGCCCCCGTTTTGTCATGTGCTGCTCCCATCCTGCGCCACCGTTCTGTAATTTGCTGCTCCCATCCATATGCCCCATACGCTGCTCCATAAAAGTTTATGGCCCCCATAAGATGCTCCATATTATATGCCCCGTACACTGCTCCATAAAGGTTTATGGCCCCCATAAGATGCTCCATAGTATATGCCCCCGTACACTGCTCCATTATGGTTGATGGCCCCCATAAGATGCTCCATAGTATATGCCCCTGTACACTGCTCCATTATGGTTGATGGCCGCCATAAGATGCTCCATAGTATATGCCCCCGTACACTGCTCCATTATGGTTGATGGCCCCCATAAGATGCTCCATAGTATATGCCCCCGTACACTGCTCCATTATGGTTGATGGCTCCCATAAGATGCTCCATATTATATGCCCCCGTACACTGCTCCATTATGGTTGATGGCCCCCATAAGATGCCCCATATTATATGCCCCCGTACACTGCTCCATTATGGTTGATGGCCCCCATAAGATGCTCCATAGTATATGCCCCCGTACACTGCTCTATTATGGTTGATGGCCCCCATACGATGCTCCATAGTATATGCCCCCGTACACTGCTCCATTATGGTTGATGGCCCCCATAAGATGCTCCATATTATATGCCCCCGTACACTGCTCCTTTATGGTTGATGGCCCCCATAAGATGCTCCATATTATATGCCCCCGTACACTGCTCCATTATGGTTGATGGCCCCCATAAGATGCTCCATATTATATGCCCCGTACACTGCTCCATTATGGTTTATGGCCCCCATAAGATGCTCCATATTATATGCCCCCATACACTGCTCCATTATGGTTGATGGAGCCGAAAAGTGCAGACTGGTGCTTCAGGAATTGGCGCCTGCGCAGTCTGCGCTTTCCGCCGCCATTTTCTTGAAGACACACTGAGGCGCCGGAAAGCGCGGAATGAGGGGGGATGAGGGCGGGATCCTGTGAAGACGCTACCTGATTGTGTTCCGCCGCCATTTTCTTTATCCTCCTGCTGCCGGAATCGGCGGCTGCGCAGTCCGCGCTTTCCGGCGCCATTTTCTTGAAGACACACTGCAGTGTGTCTTCAAGAAAATGGCACCGGAAAGCGCGGACTGTGCAGGCGCCGATTCCGGCACCAGGAGGAGCAAGACAATGGCGCCGGAAAGGAATGGCATAAGTAACAACTTGCTATGGCGGCTGAAAGGAATGGCGTACGTAATAAATTCCTGTGGCATGAAGTGTCACAGCATAATCAGGGCGGAAATATGTGGACGATGTCCTCCTGCTCCCGACCCCCTGCTCCTGGCAGTCCGCGCCTTCCAGCGCCATTTTTTTCCCCTGACACTATAATGTAACATTAGGAGCGTCGCGCCAGCGCAGTCTATAAAGGCTTCGGACAGAGTGACGCTCCCAGCGTTATATTATAGATTCCCTTGATGCTGATTACATCCAATCTAATGTGCCCTATGTACTATACTATAATACAATTTATATACTCTGCATACCACTAGGGACTGTACTGTGATCAATTCTTGATTCAACCTTCAAATTGTTATGCAATTGCTATTGTAAATTTTAATGTGAATTCAATAAACTTTATATTTTTATTTTTGAGTAAATAATATAGTCCAATTGTTTTTTGTAGGCTATGTAGTTATACATGAAGATTACTATTGCAGTGATCCTGAATTTAAACCCCATATGGCATAGTTTATGGGGGACAACATGTTTATAACAAGAGGCTCCTAACCTATTACATACAAATACATTCTGTAAATCTAATGTTAAAATGAAATAAACATTTTATGAATTATTCACCAAGTATCAGGGAATTGCCCCAATAGTATACTATGTTAATATTTGTATTGTACCCATTAGATACAGGAGTGCCACATACTAGGCTGCTGCAGCTACAATAAAAATCTATAAGGCTATGTTCACACCTTGCGTCGGGTCCCTGCGGTTTCTCCCGCAGCGGATTTGATAAATCTGCAGGGCAAAACAACTGCGGTTCTCCCTGCAGATTTATCGCGGTTTGTTCCGCGTTTTCCGCTGCGGGTTTCCGCCTATACTATTGATGCTGCATATGCAGCAATATGCAGCATCAATAGTAATGTTAAAAATAATAAAAATTGGTTATACTCACCCTCTGATGTCCGGATCTCCTGGGCGCTGCATCCGGCGGTCCGGTTCCTAAGATGCTGTGGGAGAAGGACCCTTCGTGACGTCACGGTCATGTGACCGAGTTTGCATCTCGGCTTCAGGAAAATGGCCACCACGATCTCCATCTGCGCACGTGCGGCATCCCGCGGCCATTTTCCTGAAGCCCCGTGCAGCAGAGCACTCCATCTGCGCACGCGCGGCCTCAGGAAGATGGCCGTCCCCACCGATGACAGGGGTAATAGCGCAGATCGCGCGCTTTTTCTTCACCTGCGCGCAGTGGATTCGGCACTTGGACATGCCCACACCACTACGCCACCAACGGAAAGCTGGGGAAGAAACAGCGATGTCACCACGCCCACCTGACCAGCCTGATTGACAGGCGAAAACGGCGACTTTGGTCATGTATTTCGCAGCATAGGTGGGGAATCAGAGTACACTACATACACTATTGTAACGCACAGCGCAGGCCCTATTTAACAGTATTTTTATCTCAATCTGAAAAAACGGGGTGACAGGTTCCCTTTAATATTTTAAGTGATAGATAATCCTGTTCCAAACACTGAACATCAGGAAGTGTTTAGTTTTGTAGATTATCGTTAACAATTAGTAAATTAGTATTTTTAAAATATTTAGAGAACCATTCCCTTTACACTTCACAAATACTTGCTACTTTATTCTGATAAATAAAATACAATCCCAATAAAATAGATTTACGGTTGAGTGCAATGCAAAAAAAATGTGGAAATGTTCATTGGAGAGATGTGTGTGTGTGTGTTTGTATATGTATATATGTATACTAGCTATTGAACCCGTTCTACGCCCGGGTGGCGAGCATTTATATTGGTAGATGGTCTCCATCCTGTCATTTGCTGCCCCATCCTGCGTCCCCATCCTGTCATTTGCTGCCCCATCCTGCGTCCCCATCCTGTCATGTGCTGCTCCATCCTGCGTCCCCATCCTGTCATGAGCTGCTCCATCCTGCGCCTCCATCCTGTCATGTGCTGCACCCATCCTGCACCCCCATTCTGAAATGCGCTGCTCCCATCCTGCGCCCCCATTCTGACATGTGCTGCTCCCATCCTGCACCCCTATTCTGACATGTGCTGCACCCATCCTGCGCCTCCATTCTGACATGTGCTGCACCCATCCTGCGCCTCCATTCTGACATGTGCTGCACCCATCCTGCACCCCCGTTCTGACATGCGCTGCTCCCATCCTGCGCCCCCATTCTGACATGTGCTGCTCCCATCCTGCACCCCCATTCTGACATGTGCTGCTCCCATCCTGCACCCCCATTCTGACATGTGCTGCACCCATCCTGCGCCTCCATTCTGACATGTGCTGCACCCATCCTGTGCCCCCATCCTGTCATGTGCTGCTCCCATCCTTCGGCCCCGTTCTGTCATGTGCTGCTGCCATCCTGCACCCCCGTTCTGTCATGTGCTACCCTATTCTGTCATGTGCTGCTCCCATCCTGCACCCCCGTTCTGTCAAGTGCTGCTCCCATCCTGCGCCACCGTTCTGTATTTTGCTGCTCCCATCCATATGCCCCGTACACTGCTCCATAAAGGTTTATGGCCCCCATAATATGCTCCATAGTATATGCCCCATACACTGCTCTATAAAGGTTTATGGCCCCCCATAAGATGCTCCATAGTATATGCCCCATACACTGCTCCATAAAGGTTTATGGCCCCCATAAGATGCTCCATAGTATATGCCCTGTACACTGCTCCATAAGTGTTGATGGCCCCCATAAGATGCTCCATAGTATATGCCCCATACACTGCTCCGTAAAGGTTTATGGCCCCCATAACATGCTCCATAGTATTATATGCCCCGTATGCTGCTGTGATATATATATAAAAAAAATAACATACTCACCTATCGTCGCTGGGCGCTGAGTGCTGGGGGGCCTGAGCAGGCGGGGACACCGGCGCGCTATGGGGGTCAGGTGCCGGAGTCGCTGCTAGCTCAGGCCCCCGACACTTGCTATATTCACCTGGCCCTGATCCAGCGCTGCATGCCGCTTTTTCCGGTTCCTCTGGCTGTGACTGTTCAGTCAGAGGGCGGCGCGCATTAAGTGCGTCATCGCGCCCTCTGAACTGTGAACGTCACAGGCAGAGGACCCGGAACACGGAGCCGCATGCAGCGCTGGAACGGGACAGGTGAATATAGCTTATACTTACCCTCCTGGCACATCCCTGCCTCTCTGTTGGAGATCGCGGTGTGCGTTCAGTGTTTACGCATACCGCGATCTCCTGGGAGCTTCACTCTGTGGGGTCCAGACTGCGTCGGCGCTTGCACTTGCGCAGTCTATAAAGGCTTCGGACAGAGTGACGTTCCCAGCCTTATATTATAGATACTAGCTGAAGAGCCCGGCGTTGCCTGGGCATAGTAAATATCCGTGGTTAGTTATAACACCTCACTTCTCTTATTTTCCCATCACGCCTCTCATTTTCCCCCTCACATCTCTCAGTTTCTCCCTGACACCTCTCATTTTCCCCCTCACTCCTCTTATTTTCCCCCTCACTCCTCTCATTCCCCCCTAACACTTGTCATTTCGACCTCATATCTGTCATTTTCCGATCATTCTATTTTCCCTCACTCCTCTCATTTTGCACTCACACCTTTTCATTTTCAGGCTTCCGGTCACACCACTCCACTGAAACTGCCCTAACTAAGGTCACCAATGACCTATTAACCGCCAAGAGCAAGCGACACTACTCTGTCCTCCTCCTCCTGGACCTGTCCTCTGCCTTTGACACAGTGGACCATTCCCTGCTGCTGCAGACCCTCTCATCCCTTGGCATCACAGAATTGGCCCTATCCTGGATCTCATCATACCTAACTGACCGTACATTCAGCGTCTCCCACTCACACACCACCTCCTCACCTCGGCCCCTATCTGTCGGAGTCCCGCAAGGTTCAGTTCTAGGACCCCTGCTCTTCTCCATCTACACCTTTGGCCTGGGACAGCTCATAGAATCTCACGGCTTTCAGTATCATCTCTATGCTGACGACACACAGATCTACATCTCTGGACCAGATATCACCTCCCTACTAACCAGAATCCCTCAATGTCTGTCTGCTATTTCATCCTTCTTCTCCACTAGATTTCTAAAACTTAACATGGACAAAACAGAATTCATCATCTTTCCCCCATCTCACGCGATCTCCCCAACGAACCTATCCATTACAGTAAACGGCTGCCCACTCTCCCCAGTCCCACAAGCCCGCTGTCTTGGGGTAATCCTTGACACTGATCTCTCCTTTAAACCACATATCCAAACCCTTTCCACTTCCTGCCGCCTCCAACTCAAAAATATTTCACGGATCCGCACATTCCTAAACCAAGAATCTGCAAAAACCCTAGTCCATGCCCTCATCATCTCCCGCCTTGACTACTGTAACCTCCTGCTCTGTGGCCTCCCCTCTAACACTCTTGCACCCCTCCAATCTATTCTAAACTCTGCTGCCCGACTAATCCACCTGTCCCCCCGCTATTCCCCGGCCTCTCCCCTCTGTCAATCCCTGCACTGGCTCCCCATCACCCAGAGACTCCAGTACAAAAGCCTAACCATGACATATAAAGCCATCCACAACCTGTCTCCTCCATACATCTGTGACCTCGTCTCCCGGTACTTTCCTGCACGCAACCTCCGATCCTCACAAGATCTCCTTCTCTACTCCCCTATTATCTCCTCTTCCCACAATCGCATACAAGATTTCTCTCGTGCATCCCCCCTACTCTGGAATGCTCTACCACAACATATCAGACTCTCGCCTACCATCGAAACCTTCAAAAAGAACCTGAAGACCCACCTCTTCCGACAAGCCTACAACCTGCAGTAACCACCGATTGACCAAACCGCTGCACGGCCAGCTCTACCCTCACCTACTGTATCCTCACCCATTCCTTGTAGATTGTGAGCCCTCGCGGGCAGGGTCCTCTCTCCTCCTGTACCAGTTGTGACTTGTATTTTTCAAGATTATTGTACTTGTTTTATTATGTATACCCCTCCTCACATGCAAAGCGCCATGGAATAAATGGCGCTATAATAATAAATAATAATAATAATAATAATAATTTTCACCTCACACCCCTCATTTTCACCTCACACCTCTCATTTTCCCCTCAGTATATACATGTTTGTCATCTCCCTTATATATAGTATACACCTGTATGTCATCTCCTGTATATAGTATATACCTGTATGTTATCTCCCCTATAAATAGTATATACCTGCTGTATGTCATCTCCTCCTATATAGTGTATACCTGTATGTAATCTCCCCTGTATAGAGTATATACCTGCTGTATGTAATCTCCTCCTCTATATACCTATGTGTCATCTCCTCTTTTATATAGTATATACCTGTATGTCATCTCCTCCTGTATATAGTATATACCTGTAAGTCATCTCCTCCTGTATATAGTACATACCTGTGTGTCATCAGCTCCTGTATATAGTATATACCTGTGTGTCATCTCCTCTATATAGTATGTACCTGTATGTCATCTCCCCTGTATATAGTATATATGTGTGTGTCATCTCCTCCTGTATATAGTATATACCTGTGTGTCATCTCCTCCTGTATATAGTACATACCTGTAAGTCATCTCCTCCTGTATATAGTACATACCTGTGTGTCATCAGCTCCTGTATATAGTATATACCTGTGTGTCATCTCCTCTATATAGTATGTACCTGTATGTCATCTCCCCTGTATATAGTATATACCAGTGTGTCATCTCCTCCTGTATATAGTATATACCTGTATGTCATCTCCTCCTGTATATAGTATATACCTGTGTGTCATCTCCCCTGTATATAGTATATATGTGTGTCATCTCCTCCTGTATATAGTATATACCTGTGTGTCATCTCCTCCTGTATATAGTATATACCTGTGTGTCATCTCCTCCTGTATATAGTATATACCTGTGTGTCATCTCCTCCTGTATATAGTATATATCTGTATGTCATCTCCTCCTGTATTAGACCTCGTTCACATGTTAGTTGGTCAGTATTTTTACCTCAGTATTTGTAAGCTAAATTGGCAGCCTGATAAATCTCCAGCCAACAGGAAGCCCTCCCCCGGCAGTATATATTAGCTCACACATACACATAATAGAGAGGTCATGTGACTGACAGCTGCCGCATTTCCTATATGGTACATTTGTTGCTCTTGTAGTTTGTCTGCTTATTAATCAGATTTTTATTTTTGAAGGATAACACCAGACTTGTGTCTGTTTTAGGGCCAGTTTCATGTGTCAAGTTGTGTGTGTTGAGTTGCATGTGGCTACGTGCATGTAGCCACTTTTGTGAGATGAGTTTTGTGTGGTGACATGCGTGTAGCAACTTTTTGTGTGTCGAGTTGCATGTGACAGGTTAGTGTAGCAAGTTTTGTGCAGCAAGTTTTGCGCATGGTGAGTTTTGCGTGTGGCGAGTTTTATGTGTGGAGCGTTTTGAGTATGTGCAAGTTTTGTGTGAGGCAACTTTTGCATGTGTTGCCATTTTTGTGCATGTGGCAATTTTTCCACGTGTGCAAGTTTTGCGTGTGGCGAGTTTTCCATGAGGTGAGTTTTGCATGTGTGGCGAGTTTTGCGTGAGCCTAGTTTTGCATGAGGCGAGTTTTGCGCGTGGCGAGTTTTGAGCGGCAACTTTTGTGTTTCGACTTTTATGTGGTGAGGTTGGTGTATGTGGTGAAATGTGTGCTGTAGGTGGTATATGTGTTCAAGCACGTGGTAGTGTGTGGCGCATTTTGTGTGTGTGTTCATATCCCTGTGTGTGATGTCGGGGCCCCACCTTAGCGACTGTACAGTATATACTCTTTGACGCCATCGCTCTAACTCTTTAAGTCCCCCTTGTTCACATCTGGCAGCAGTCAATTTGCCTCCAACACTTTTCCTTTCACTTTTTCCCCATTATGTAGATAGGGGCAAAATTGTTTGGTGAATTGGAACGCGCGGAGTTAAAATTTTGCCTCACAACATAGCCTATGATGCTCTCGGGGTCCAGACGTGTGACTGTGCAAAATTTTGTGGCTGTAGCGGTGCAGATGCCAATCCCGGACATACACACACACACATTCAGCATTATAATGTTAGGTGTCGAGTTCCCACCTCTGCACAAGGGGAATCTCAAGCCATCTCTGCTGCGGTCTCCCATGCTTCTCCAGCCGCAGTGGAGTCTGCTCAGCGGAGGCGTCGGTCCCAGCGTCTTGCTCAGTCTCACTCTGTACATAGGGTTGCTGCTGCTTCTGCCATTGAAGCCAGTGCTGGGCAGCGGCAGGCAGACATTTTTGAGACTAAGTCCTACTTTGCACACACTGAGCATGACCAGGGCAAGATCTCTCAGTGGAGATCTAGGGTCACATGCTCAGGTACTGCAGCGACTTCCATTGGTCCTTTTCACGTAAGGTCCTGTAGGTACTAGGACTAAGTTCTGCTTTGCACACTGAGCATGCCCAGGGCAAGATCTCTCAGTGGAGATCTAGGGTCACATGCTCAGGTACTGCAGCAATTCCATTGGTCCTTCTTTTGAAGGTCCTATACGTGCTGCAGCTATTTAAGGCTCGCATGGCCATGCGCTAGTGTACATTTGTAATTGTGTGTGTGTTGGGAGTGAAAGTCGCTCTTTAAATAACCCTCCCTATTGGATGACTGTTCTTGGAAGGTGGATGATTGCTTTCTAGCGCCCGACTTATCCAACAGCACGTTACACACTATTACAGCGTCTAGTTGCTGTGTCCGCCAGTGCGGCGCCGTGCGCTTTCACAGCGCTTTCCTGACCCAAGCCTGGGTGGTTAGTGGCGTCCGCCAGTGCAGCACCGCACGCACTCTCGTGCATTCCTTTGTTACTATTTTGGTTACACTGACACCCCAGTTGCGGTGTCGACCACAAGTTGTCTACTCAGACTCAGATCCCAAGTCTTAGGACTGAGCTCGGAGACTCCTTGCTTGTGCTCTTGTGTGCGGTACCGTGGACCTGTGACTTAACAGGGTTCGCTTCGTTCACACTGGGTGAAGTTAACCCGTGTGTATTCACATTGTACCGCCATATAGTCCGTCATTACTTGGCAGCAGGTTCCCTCTCTGCACGGTGGACCCCGGGCTGCGAACGCACCTTATTCTACCTATCTTATTATTTGGTGCGTTCCGCTAGCCCTAACAATATATTAGATATACCTGTAAGTCATCTCCCCTGTATATAGTATATACCTGTATGTCATCTCCCCTGTATATAGTATATACCTGTATGTCATCTCCTGTATATAATATTTAGCTGTATATCATCTCCCCTGTATATAGTATATACCTGTATGCCATCTCCTCCTGGCTGTCAATTTGCCTCCAACACTTTTCCTTTCACTTTTTCCCCATTACGTAGATAGGGGCAAAATTGTTTGGTGAACTGGAATGCGCGGGGTTAAAATTTTGCTTCACAACATAGCCTATGATGCTCTTGGGGTCCAGACGTGTGACTGTGCAAAATTTTGTGGCTGTAGCTGCGACGGTGCAGATGCCAATCCCGGACATACACACACACATTCAGCTTTATATATTATATATATTGTAGGGATTTCACTCACTCAGGTGCGATGGCTGACACTTAGAAGACACGTTCCTTTAAAGTTCACAGGGTTTATTGCTTCATAAACCACATGGCAAAAAATAACAGAAAACAAATAGCCTTTGGCTCAGGAAAGAAAACAAGTGTCCAGTCCTTCAGGCTCAATCCTGGAGTCTTAACACAATCAGGAGGGTTTCACCTCCACACATATCTGCTGTGTAAAGCAGATATAGAGCTAACCACACCCAGTATCCCATCACATGATTAGGCATGTGGTCTGACATCACCACAGGTCCTGAAACACATATATATACATGGTTATGTGCAAGAAAGAAATACTCCGGGCTACATTACAGCAACAAGGCACTTATGTGGCACATACCTCCTGTCGACTACACACCCTTTAGCCATGCAACAATATATATATATATACACACACACACACACACACACACACACACACACACTTATACATTATACAGCTCTGGCAAAAATTAGGAGACCACCACATCGAAACCGCCAGGAGCAGTGTGAAAAACTGGTGGAAAGCATGCCAAGACGCATGAAATCTGTGATTAAAAATCATGGTTATTCCACAAAACATTGATTTCAGAACTCTTCCTGAGTTAAAACATTAGTATTGTTGTTTCTAAATGATTATGAACATGTTTTCTTTACATTATTTGTGTTAGGTGTCGAGTTCCCACCTCTGAACAGGGGGAATCTCGAACCATCTCCACTGCGGTCTCCTATTCTTCTCCAGCTGCAGTGGAGCCTGCTCAGTGGAGAAATCGGTCCCAGCGTCTATCTCAGGCTGATACTGGGCGACTGGTTACTATTGCCCTTCCAGGCTCTGCCTTTGTGGCCAGCACTGATCAGCAGCGAGCAGATCTTTCTGAGACTAAGTCCTTCTTTTCTCATACTGAGCATGCCCACGGGGTGACCTGCCATTGGAGGTTGAGGGTCACATGCTCAGGTCCTGTTGCGGCTCCTACTGGACCATCTGAAAGGTCTTGCAGCACTGCCACTATAAAAGGTATGGGCGCTAGTGTACACTTGTAAATGTGTGTGTGTTGACGTGTGAAAGTCGTTCATTAATTATCCCCTCCCTTGTGTATGACTGCTCGCGTAAGGAGGATGATTGCTATCTAGTGCCTGACTTGGCTATCAGCACGTGACACACAAAACAACGTCAAATTGCTGTGACCGCCAGTGCGGCGCCGTGCGCTTTCACAGCGCTTTCCTTACCCAAGCCTGGGTGGTTAGTGGCGTCCGCCAGAGCGGCACTGCACGCACTCTCATGCATCTTAATAATTATTATTATTTTATTCTCTCTGACACCCCAGTTGCAGTGTCGAGCACAAGAGGTCTAGTTGAACTCTAATCCAGAGTCTTGGGATTGAGTTCTGTGACTCCTTGCTTGCGCTCTTTTGTGTGACACTGCGACCATGTGATGCAACAGGGTTCGCTTTCTTCAAACAGGGTGAAGTTAACCCGTGTGTGACTCCATTTTGTACCGCCATATAGTCCGTCATTACTCAGCAGCAGGTTCCATCTCTGCACGGTGGACCCCGGGCTGCGAACTCACCTTATTCTATCTAATTATTTGGTGTGTTCCGCTAGCCCTAACAAATTGAGGTCTGAAAGAAATGTTGTTTTTTTTTATTTTGACCATTTCTCTTTTCAGAAAAAAAACACATATTTTTTGCTTGAAAATTTGGAGACATGTTGTGAGAAGTTAACAAAATAAAAGAACAATTTACATTTTACTCAAAAATATACCTATAAAGAGAAAAATCAGACAAACAACATTTTGAAGTGGTCTCTTAATTTTTGCCAGAGGTGTGTGTGTGTGTGTATGTATGTATGTATGTATGTATGTATGTATATGTATATCTATAATATAACGCTGGGAGCGTCACTCTGTCCGAAGCCTTTATAGACTGCGCAAGCGCCGGCGCAGTCTGGGCCTCACAGAGTGACGCTCCCAGGAGATCGCGGTATGCGTAAACACTGAACGCACACCGCGATCTCCAACAGAGAAGCAGGGACCGCCAGGAGGGTGAGTATTGGCTATATTCACCTAGCCCCATTCCACTGCTGCCCGCCGCCATCTTCCCGGTCCTCGGCCTGTGACGTTCAGTTCAGAGGGCGCGATGACGCGCTTAATGCGCGCCGGCGCCGCCCTGACTGACCAGTCACAGCCAGAGGACCAGGAAGATGGCGGTGCGCAGCGGTGGAATGGGGCCAGGTGAATATAGCAAGTGCTGGGGGGCCTCAGCTAGCGGCGTCTCTGGCACTTGACCCCCACAGCGCGCCGGTGTCCCCACCTGCTCAGGCCCCCCAGCACTGGGCGCCCAGCGACGATAGGTGAGTATGTTTTTTTTTTTTATATATATATATTGCAGCAGCATACGGGGCATATGCAATGGAGCATCTTATGGGGCCGTAAACCATAATGGAGCAGTGTACGGGGGCATATACCATGGAGCATCTTATGGGGGCCATAAACCTTTATGGAACAGCGTACGGGGCATACACTATGGAGCATCTTATGGGGGCCATAAACCTTTATGGAGCAGTGTACGGGGGCATATACTATGGAGCATCTTATGGGGGCCATAAACCTTTATGGAGCAGTGTACGGGGGCATATACTATGGAGCATCTTATGGGGGCCATCAACCTTTATGGAGCAGTGTACGGGACATATACTATGGAGCATTTTATGGGCGCCATAAACCTTTATGGAGCAGCGTATGGGGCATATGGATGGAAGCAGCAAATTAAAGAACGGTGGCGCAGGATGGGAGCAGCACATGACAGAACGGGGGCGCAGGATGGCAGCAGCACATGACAGAACGGGGGCGCAGGCAGGGGTGGAATAAGGGTAGCCAGGGCCCCGGGCTGTTCAGACACTGTGGGCCCCCCGGTCATGTGACGGGGGTCATGTGACGGGGGTCATGTGACGGGGGTCATGATATACCCGAACCAGATTATTCCAGAAAAATGGCCGGGCCCTACTCTACTGTAACCTATTAAATATTTGTTAGAATCTGCAATACAATTTAGGTATATTTTGACCAATAATATCACATACAAGGAACAAATACCATATTGTGTGTCCAGCATATTACCCCCAGTGTGTCCAGTAATCTGCCCCAGTATGTCCAGCATATTGCCCCAGTGTGTCCAGCATATTGCCCTCAGTGTGTCCAGCAATCTGCCCCAGTGTGTCCAGCATTGCCCCCAGACAGTGTGTCCAGAATATTACCACCAGTGTGTCCAGCAATCTGCCCCAGTATGTCCAGCATTTCCCCCAGTATGTCCAGCATTTTCCCCCAGTGTCTCCAGCATTGCCCCAGTGTCTCCAGCAATCTGCCCCAGTGTCTCCAGCAATCTGCCCCAGTGTCTCCAGCAATCTGCCCCAGTGTCCTCCAGCATTGCCTCAGTGTCCTCCAGCAATCTGCCTGTTGGTATGATATTTACTGTTGGTATGATATTCCTTTTCTGAAATGCTGTGTGAATACTATGCCAGATGTAATGGGACATATGTGATGCCCACCAGGGCTGTGGGGTACTCTGTACCGCGTTGTACAGTACTTTGGGAATTCAAGGGGCTGTGCCCTGACTCCATGGCCCTGGGCCTGCAATAAAAATGCAAGGAGGAAAGTTATATGGAACTGATTCATGACGCCGCCTGTGGTGTTCGGCAAGGGATGGCTGACGATGCAGTTGAGGTCCACTGGGGCCGTTAGTGATGCAGCAAAAATGGTACAGCTCCCCATGGGTAGAGTGGGGCCCCAGTGCAGATAAAACAGGAGGTTCAGTCAGTGGTGAACATTAGGGTGCGGAGAATAAGTAAGAGATGCAGAAAAATACAGTTTTCTTTACCTTTACTTCTTGGTAGATGAACATGCAATCCGGGGTACCAGTTACCGATGACAGAAAGAGTCCGGCTAGCCTGGATTCATTCAGGGGGTCCACTTTACCAGGTGGGGTTGGAAGCCTTCCTGTTGTGCTCCCTTTTCGTGTCTCTGCTGCCTGTAGCTAAGCTATGGCCCTCTCAGCGTGTTGGCTTTATCCTTTATGGCAGACAGCGCGAGCCTATCACGGGCACTGCCTTTTCACTGGCAGCTTGGTCTGCTGTGGTGCCTCCGGGTGTTCGGTGTGGCCAGGGAGCTTACAGTCCCCTGACCTCCAGATTCAGTTGTTGGGGTGTACAGCACCCACACAGCTAAGGACTCTGGCATCCTTGTCAGTGCTCCGCTCCAGGGTCAGCTCTGATGCACCTGCAATTCCCCAGAATACTTGTCTTCGCTCCTATCTCTCTCCTCTCCTCACACTAACTCACTCACAGACTACTCTGACTCCTCCTCCAGACCAGAGAGAGCAGCTCCTCAGAAGTCGGATCTAGAGCTCCTCCTTCTGGCTTGGAGCAGGGATTGTCATGCATGCTGTGTATTACCTGGCATGGGACCTCTTCCTGCTTCCAGGCATGACATCACCCTTCAGAGGGAGGCAATGACACCATGGCAACCGGACTCTGGGGTGCCACATCCTCCCCTAGTTAACTGCAGTACGTCCCGCACTGAGACAACATAACAAAAACTGTTAATAACAACAATAAATGAAATTCTAATCTACAAAGTCTTAAAAATGTGAAAAAAATTACAAAAATCCAAAAAAGAAAAACAATAACACAGTTACTGCAGCACCTAGTCCTTACTCTGCCGTCCAGGAATTGTCTTTGTTCGCGTACCTGGGGATTGGTTGGTGGGAACCGCCTTAGCCCACTTTTTGTGTTGACCCTGGGCGTGGCTACACGGCACTCTGTAGGTGGGCCTGGTTTTCAGCCACGCCGGCGGCTTATTTTCAAGGCCAAGTCGGGGTAACTATTTACAAGTAACACATAGTCCTGTGGCTCAATTGTCCTTCAACAAGTTATTAGGAATATTTAAAAGGTCATACAGTAAGTCTCTGTAGGCTCTCATGCTTAACGGTTGCAATTATACACATTATTAACTTATTTACATTTTAGTCCCTATACTGGGCTGGGACCTGACCTCTCGTACTACAGGTGGACCTACGCAGTACAGGAATCCCTAATGATCTAGCTTGGTCTAGTGTGTTCGTTGTTGATGTTGTGTGTTATGGACCTGGTGGTTAGGAGCACCCGGAACGACCTGATGGTTAAACTCACACAGGACAAGCTCTGGGAAGTGGGAGCTCTGCTGACCGCAACCCCTAATCCTATCACACAACTAGAAATAGCCGTGGAGCGTACCTAACACGACCTAGACGCCTCTTCACAGCCTAAGAGCTAACTAGCCCTGAAGATAGAAAATAAAGCCTACCTTGCCTCAGAGAAATTCCCCAAAGGAAAAGGCAGCCCCCCACATATATTGACTGTGAGTTAAGATGAAAGTCACAAACACAGAAATGAAACAGGTTTCAGCAAAGGGAGGCCAGACTTACTAAACAGACTGAGGTTAGGAAAGGTAACTTTGCGGTCAGCACAAAAAACTACAAAAGACCACGCAGAGTGTGCAAAAAGACCTCCGCACCGACTCACGGTGCGGAGGTGCCACTCTGCATCCCAGAGCTTCCAGCTAGCAAGGCAAAATCATGATGGCCAACTGGACAAGGAAACAATGAACAAATAATAACTAGCAGGGACTTAGCTTCTGCTGGAGTAGACATGTCACCAGAAAGATCCAAGAGCGAACTGAACTAGTACAAGAACATTGACAGCTGGCATGGAGTAACGATCTGAGTGGAGTTAAATAGAACAGCCAGCCAAAGAATAAACTACGTCAACTGTGGAAGGAACCTCAGAAGCAGCAGCTCCACTCACAGCCACCAGAGGGAGTCCATGAACAGAACTCGCCGAAGTACCATTCATGACCACAGGAGGGAGTTCAAAAACAGAATTCACAACAGTACCCCCCCTTAAGGAGGGGTCACCGAACCCTCACCAGAGCCCCCAGGCCGATCAGGATGAGCCAAATGAAAGGCACGAACTAGATCGGCAGCATGAACATCAGAGGCAAAAACCCAGGAATTATCTTCCTGACCATAACCCTTCCTCTTGACCAGGTACTGGAGTTTCCGTCTCGAAATGCGAGAATCCAAAATCTTCTCCACCACATACTCCAACTCCCCCTCGACCAACACCGGGGCAGGAGGATCAACGGAGGGAACCATAGGCGCCACGTATCTCCGCAATAACGACCTATGGAACACATTATGGATGGCAAAAGAAGCTGGAAGGGCCAAACGAAATGACACAGGATTGAGAATCTCAGAAATCTTATACGGACCAATGAAATGAGGCTTAAACTTAGGAGAGGAAACCTTCATAGGAACATGACGAGATGACAACCAAACCAAATCCTCAACACGAAGTCGGGGACCAACACAGCGCCGGCGGTTAGCGAAACCTGAGCCTTCTCCTGGGACAATGTCAAATTGTCCACCACATGAGTCCAAATCTGCTGCAACCTGTCCACCACTGTATCCACACCAGGACAGTCCGAAGGCTCAACCTGCCCTGAAGAGAAACGAGGATGGAAACCAGAATTACAGAAAAAAGGCGAAACCAAAGTAGCCGAGCTGGCCCGATTATTAAGGGCGAACTCAGCCAAAGGCAAAAAGGACACCCAATCATCCTGATCAGCAGAAACAAAGCATCTCAGATATGTCTCCAAAGTCTGATTAGTTCGTTCGGTTTGGCCATTTGTCTGAGGATGGAAAGCCGAAGAAAAAGACAAATCAATGCCCATCTTGGCACAAAAGGACCGCCAAAACCTCGAAACAAACTGGGAACCTCTGTCCGAGACGATGTTCTCCGGAATGCCATGCAAACTAACCACATGCTGGAAAAACAATGGCACCAAATCAGAGGAGGAAGGCAATTTAGACAAGGGTACCAAATGAACCATCTTAGAGAAGCGATCACAAACCACCCAAATGACCGACATCCTTTGAGAGACAGGGAGATCTGAAATAAAATCCATGGAAATATGCGTCCAGGGCCTCTTCGGGACCGGCAAGGGCAAAAGCAACCCACTGGCACGAGAACAGCAGGGCTTAGCCCGAGCACAAGTCCCACAGGAACTGCACAAAAGAACGCACATCCCGTGACAAAGAAGGCGACCAAAAGGATCTAGCCACCAAATCTCTGGTACCAAAGATTCCAGGATGACCCGCCAACACCGAACAATGAACCTCAGAGATAACTCTACTAGTCCATCTATCAGGGACAAACAGTTTCTCCGCTGGACAACGGTCAGGTCTATCAGCCTGAAACTTCTGCAGCACACGCCGCAAATCAGGGGAGATGGCAGACAAAATTACCCCCTCTTTGAGAATACCCGCCGGCTCAGGAACACCCGGAGAGTCAGGCACAAAACTCCTTGACAGGGCATCAGCCTTCACATTCTTAGAGCCCGGAAGGTACGAAACCACAAAATCAAAACGGGAGAAAAACAGCGACCATCGAGCCTGTCTAGGATTCAACCATTTGGCAGACTCGAGATAAGTCAAATTCTTGTGATCCGTCAAGACCACCACGCGATGCTTGGCTCCTTCAAGCCAATGTCGCCACTCCTCGAATGCCCACTTCATGGCCAACAACTCTCGATTGCCAACATCATAATTGCACTCAGCAAGCGAGAATTTTCTAGAAAAGAAGGCACATGGTTTCATTACCGAGCCATCAGAACTTCTTTGCGACAAAACAGCCCCTGCTCCAATCTCAGAAGCATCAACCTCAACCTAAAATGGGAGCGAAACATCTGGCTGGCACAACACAGGGGCAGAAGAAAAACGACGTTTCAACTCCTGAAAAGCCTCTACAGCCGCCGAGGACCAATTGACCACATCAGCACCTTTCTTGGTCAAATCAGTCAACGGTTTAGCAACACTAAAAAAATTAGCGATAAAGCGACGGTAAAAATTAGCAAAGCCCAGGAACTTCTGCAGGCTCTTCACAGATGTCGGCTGAGTCCAATCATAAATGGCCTGAACTTTAACAGGGTCCATCTCAATAGTAGAAGGGGAAAAAATGAAACCCAAAAATGAAACCTTCTGAACCCCAAAGAGACATTTCGACCCCTTCACAAACAAGGAATTTGCACGAAGGACCTGGAACACCATTCTGACCTGCTTCACATGACACTCCCAATCATCCGAAAAGACCAAAATATCATCCAAATACACAATCATGAATCTATCCAGGTACTCTCGGAAGATGTCATGCATAAAGGACTGAAACACAGATGGAGCATTAGAAAGCCTGAATGACATAACCAGGTACTCAAAATGGCCCTCGGGCATATTAAATGCTGTTTTCCATTCATCGCCCTGTTTAATTCGCACAAGATTATACGCCCCTCGAAGATCTATCTTGGTGAACCAACTAGCCCCCTTAATCCGAGCAAACAAATCAGACAGCAGCGGCAAAGGGTACTGAAATTTGACTGTGATCTTATTAAGAAGGCGGTAATCAATACAAGGTCTCAAAGAGCCATCCTTCTTGGCCACAAAAAAGAACCCTGCTCCCAACGGTGATGACGACGGGCGAATATGACCTTTCTCCAAGGATTCCTTTATATAACTCCGCATAGCGGCGTGCTCTGGCACAGATAAATTAAACAGTCGGCCCTTAGGAAACTTACTACCAGGAATCAAATTAATAGCACAATCGCAATCCCTATGAGGAGGTAAGGCACCAGATTTGGGCTCTTCAAATACATCCCGGTAATCTGACAAAAACTCAGGGACTTCAGAAGGAGTGGAAGGCGAAATTGACAGCAATGGAACATCACCATGTACCCCTTGACAACCCCAGCCGGACACAGACATAGATTTCCAATCCAATACTGGATTATGGACCTGTAGCCATGGCAACCCCAAAACGACCACATCATGCAGATTATGCAACACCAAAAAGCGAATATCCTCCTGATGTGCAGGAGCCATGCACATGGTCAATTGAGTCCAGTACTGAGGCTTATTCTTGGCCAAAGGCGTAGCATCAATTCCTCTCAATGGAATAGGATACTGCAAGGGCTCCAAGAAAAAACCACAGCGCCTGGCAAACTCCAAGTCCATCAAATTCAGGGCAGCGCCTGAATCCACAAATGCCATAACAGAATAGGACGACAGAGAGCAAATCAGAGTAACGTACAAAAGAAATTTAGACTGTACCGTACCAATGGTGGCAGACCTAGCGAACCGCTTAGTGCGCTTAGGACAATCGGAGATAGCATGAGTGGAATCACCACAGTAAAAACACAGCCCATTCCGACGTCTGTGTTCTTGCCGTTCAGCTCTGGTCAAAGTCCTATCACATTGCATAGGCTCAGGCCTATGCTCAGAGAATACCGCCAAATGGTGCACAGCTTTGCGCTCACGCAAGCGCCTAACGATCTGAATGGCCAAGGATATAAACTCATTCAGACCAGCAGGCGTGGGAAATCCCACCATGACATCCTTAAGGGCTTCAGAAAGACCCTTTCTGAAAATTGCCGCCAGGGCACACTCATTCCACTGAGTAAGCACAGACCACTTTCTAAACTTCTGACAGTACACCTCCGCTTCATCCTGACCCTGACACAATGCCAGCAAGATTTTCTCTGCCTGATCCACTGAATTTGGTTCATCATAAAGCAATCCAAGTGCCAGAAAAAAACGCATCTACATCACGCAATGCAGGATCTCCTGGCGCAAGGGAAAATGCCCAGTCTTGAGGGTCACCACGCAACAAAGAAATAATGATTTTTACTTGTTGAACGGGGTCACCAGAGGAGCGGGGTTTCAAAGCTAGAAACAGTTTACAATTATTTTTGAAATTCAGGAATTTAGATCTATCCCCAGAAAACAAATCAGGAATTGGAATTCTAGGCTCTAACATCGGATTCTGAACCACAAAATCTTGAATGTTTTGTACCCTTGCAGTGAGATGATCCACACAAGAGGACAGACCTTGAATGTCCATAGCTACACCTGTGTCCTGAACTACCCAGAGGTTAAGGGGAAAAGAAAGACAAAAAACACTGCAGAGAAAAAAAAATGGTCTCAGAACTTCTCTTATCCCTCTATTGAGATGCATTAATACTTTGGGCCAGCTGTACTGTTATGGACCTGGTGGTTAGGAGCACCCGGAATGACCTGATGGTTAAACTCACACAGGACAAGCTCTGGGAAGTGGGAGCTCTGCTGACCGCAACCCCTAATCCTATCACACAACTAGAAATAGCCGTGGAGCGTACCTAACACGACCTAGATGCCTGTTGTGAATTCTGTGGCTGAATTCACTCCTGTGGTCACAAGTGGTACTGCAGCTTCTGAGCTTCCTCCCTCAGGTGTTCTGGTGAGCTCGTTGGCTGCTTTGTTATTTAACTCCGCCTGATTCTTTCTTCCTTGCTCCTTGTCAATGTTCCAGTGTTGGATCTGAGCTTCTGGATCTTTCCTGTGGCCTGCTGCTCTGCTTAGATAAGTGCTTCTTTGCTTTTGTTGCTACTTTTTCTGTCCAGCTTGTCAATTCGTTTTGCTGGAAGCTCTGAGACGCAAAGGGTGTACCGCCGTGCCGTTAGTTCGGCACGGTGGGTCTTTTTGCCCCCTTTGCGTGGTTTTTTGCTTTAGGGTTTTTTGTAGACTGCAAAGTTCTCTTTGCTATCCTCGCTCTATCTAGAATATCGGGCCTCACTTTGCTGAATCTATTTCATCCCTACGTTTGTCTTTTCATCTTGCTAACAGTCATTATATGTGGGGGGCTGCCTTTTCCTTTGGGGTATTTCTCTGAGGCAAGTCAGGCTTGTTTTTCTATCTTCAGGCTAGTCAGCTCCTCAGGCTGTGCCGAGTTGCATAGGTAGTGTCAGGCGCAATCCACAGCTGCCTTTAGTTGTGTTTAGGATAGGTTCAGGTATTGCGGTCTACAGAGATTCCACGTCTCAGAGCTCGTTCTATTGTTTTTGGGTTATTGTCAGATCACTGTATGTGCTCTGATTGCTGGCACACTGTGTCACTGGATTGCCTACATAACAGATGCCTCTTCACAGTTTAAGGGCTAACTAGCCCTGAAGATAGAAAATAAAGCCTACCTTGCCTCAGAGAAATTCCCCAAAGGAAAAGGCAGCCCCCCACATATATTGACTGTGAGTTAAGATGAAAGTCACAAACACAGAAATGAAACAGGTTTCAGCAAAGGGAGGCCAGACTTACTAAACAGACTGAGGTTAGGAAAGGTAACTTTGCGGTCAGCACAAAAAACTACAAAAGACCACACAGAGTGTGCAAAAAGACCTTGATTCGGTGCGGAGGTGCCACTCTGCATCCCAGAGCTTCCAGCTAGCAAGGTAAAATCATGATAGCCAACTGGACAAGGAAACAATGAACAAATAATAACTAGCAGGGAGTTAGCTTCTGCTGGAGTAGACAGGTCACCAGAAAGATCCAAGAGCGAACTGAACCAGTACAAGAACATTGACAGCTGGCATGGAGTAACGATCTGAGTGGAGTTAAATAGAACAGCCAGCCAAAGAATAAACTACGTCACCTGTGGAAGGAACCTCAGAAGCAGCAGCTCCACTCAGCCACCAGAGGGAGTCCATGAACAGAACTCGCCGAAGTACCATTCATGACCACAGGAGGGAGTTCGAAAACAGAATTCACAACAGTTGTGGACCCACTAATATCTGTGCTACTGGTAGGCCTGCATTTTACTGGTAAACTGGGCAGCCATCTGAGACTTCTTAGACTCCCCATGAGTCTGACAGATTCACCGCTAGTAGGGGGTAGATTTTTGCATTCCTCTGCAGATGTGGCATCTGTTACTGGAGCTCACGGGTCTAGAGTCTCTGCTGCTTCAGGTGCAGTAGACTGGGGAAAGATCAGGACAGGTACTACAATGGCTTGATTCACCTGCGTCCAAGACCAGGGAAAGTCTCTAAGAATGGTATAGATCTTATCTTCCACTGACATGGTTCTGTTTGTCATGCAGCTATTTGGTGTCTATAGGGTTAATCTTGGTAGCCTCCCATTGGCTTCAGTGAGGCTTTTTATAACCTCTCTGTGGGTCTGTGCCTTGTCGGTTATACTCTTGCCCTCGGCTGAGCTGGTCGACCCCGTTTTGCCTGTGCCTTATATTTGTTTTCTTTTGTGATTGTATGGTTCTGACCCAGTCTGTATTCCCATAATGATTGTCTCCTGATTTTGTACTGCATTTGCTCATTCAGTTCTGACTCCTGCTTTTCCATTGGTTACTCTATTTGCCTGCCCCTTTTGGTACCGCCCTTCCTGTCTGGTGTTCTTGACCTCAGCGTTGTTTGACTTCCCTCTGCTCGTGCTTCCTTCCCCCCCCCCCCGTGCGCTTACCCTTGTGGTGTCCTGGTGCCGCTGCTGCACTTTCCTGCTCATTGCTGTTGACCTGCGGGAGGCTCCGCCCCTGTCCCCTCTGAGCGGCGGTCACATGCCACAGGTCGTTTTTCAACATTTACCTGACTGTCTTGCCATTCTGCCCATGTGCTCTGACAGACTTCTTGCTCTCAGCTGCTCTATCCCATTAGCTTCCTGGTGAGTCCGCTTGGCTATCCTGATATTATAACCGACCGAACCTTACTGTTTCTCCATATGCCTCTTCACTCCCATGGGTTTTACAGGAGAGATAGTTATGGATCCCCTTAAGGCCATTTCTGAGCAGATGGAACACCTGGCTCAGATGTTCCACATGATAAATATGGAACAACGGACTTTGGTACAGTCCCCAGCAGCATCTAGCTGATATTCTGCACGGAGCTGTTACTTCTGGTGCCCTTGGGACTGGGAGCAGGATATGGTTTTAGATTCCTGTGAACCCCCAGTTAGATTGCCAAATCTCTTTTCAGGGGACAAGAAGGAATTTAAGGTTTTTAAGGAGGGGGTGCAAACTTTTCTTTTCCTTAAGACCCCTCTCCTCTGGGGATGAATGCCAGAAGGTGATGTGGTGGTGGTTATGTCTCTTCTTCGGGGTGCTCCTCAAGCTTGGGCTTTCTCCCTACCCTTATCAGCCCCTGAGAGACTGACTGTGGATGAATTCCTTGAGGCTTTGGCTCATATTTATGGTGAACCAGACAGAGTATGCCTGGCTGAAGACATAGTGATGTCTGTGTGTCAGGGGAAGCACTCGGCCGAGTGGTTCTGCTCAGAGTTCAGATGCTGGGCTGCGGAGGTCTCCTGGGATGATACTGCCCTGCGGGGTCTGTTCCAGAGAGGCTTGTTAGAACGTCTGAACGATGCTCTGGTGCTCCACCCTCCACTTGACTCTCTGGATGCCATGACCCAGGCCATGCGTATGGACCGCAGATTACATGTTAGAGGGGTGATGCAGTGTGAGGCCCCTTTGTTTTCCAGTGGCAGAGGATCTAGCCCTATGCCTAAACTGATGGAGATTGGTGCCATCACCCTTAAAGAAAAAGAAAGGAGACGTCGCCGTGAAAAGCAGTTATGCTTTTACCGCGGGGAATCGGGACACTAGAAGGAGTGTACTTCCTGTCCATCATCTTCCAAGGTGACGGGAAATGACTAGGTCTGGGTAGTGATCGAGGAGGCTACCCAGACCTGCAGGTACATTTTTCCTCATGTTCCAAATTGTTACTGCAAGTGGAACTGCTGGTAGACAGTTGTTGTTTTTTCTGTACAGCTTTTGTGGACAATGGTTCTTCCATTAACCTGATCAGCCCTCATATTGTTGCCCAATGCAAGATAGGGACAGCTAGGCTCAAGACCCCTTTCAAGGCTGTCGCCATTAACTCGTCTCCCCTCACCCAAGCTGGGATTCTTTGTGCTTCTCAAGTCTTTTTGCTCAGAGTGGGCTCTTCTCATATGGAAACGTTAAGTTGTTTTGTCCTGGGCAATCTGCCTTCTGGACTGGTATTGGGTATGCTGTGATTACAATGCCATAACCCTGTTTTCAATTGGGAAATGGGGGAAATTGTTTCATGGGGGCCTAACTGTGTCATTTCTTATTATAAACCCATATTGCTTGTTGAACCTGTTAAATGTGTCTGTGTCATCTCTTGGTCTGGAGGGTATTCCGAAGTACCTAAAGGACTTCAAGGATGTGTTCTCCGAAAGTGGGGCTGAGGTCTTATCTCCGTATAGACTTTTTGATTGTGCCATTGATTTAGTTCCTGGGGCTAAACTGCCTAAAGCCCATCTGTTTAATTTGTCCGGCCCTGAACAGTTGGCCATGAATGAGTAACATAGTAACATAGTTAGTAAGGCCGAAAAAAGACATTTGTCCATCAAGTTCAGCCTCTATTCCATCATAATAAATCCCCAGATCTACGTCCTTCTACAGAACCTAATAATTGTATGATACAATATTGTTCTGCTCCAGGAAGACATCCAGGCCTCTCTTGAACCCTTCGACTGAGGTCGCCATCACCACCTCCTCAGGCAAGCAATTCCAGATTCTCACTGCCCTAACAGTAAAGAATCCTCTTCTATGTTGGTGGAAAAACCTTCTACCTTCTCTCTTCCAGACGCAAAGAATGCCCCCTTGTGCCCGTCACCTTCCTTGGTATAAACAGATCCTCAGCGAGATATTTGTATTGTCCCCTTATATACTTATACATGGTTATTAGAGTACATTGCAGAGAGCCTACACAAAGGACACATTTGGCCTTCAGTTTCTCCTGTTGCAGCTGGTTTCTTTTTCGTAAAAAAAAATAGAAGGTGGTTTACGTCCGTGCCTCGACTTTCGGGAATTGAATAGAATCACAGTGAGGAACACTTATCCCCTTCCCTTAATTCCAGGTCTGTGTCATCACATCAGTTATCTGGAGCTAAATGGTTCTCCAAACTTGATCTTAGGGGAGCTTACAATTTGATTAGGGTGCGAGAGGAGGATGAGTGGAAGACGGCCTTTCTCTCATCCAAGGGGCTTTTTGAAAATTTGGTAATGCCGTTAGGTGTTACTAATGCTCCGGCAGTGTTCCAAAATTTTATTAAAGTAGTTTTTGCAGACCTTATTGGCCGTTTTGTGGTTGTCTATTTAGATGACCTATTGATATATTAAGCTGACAGTCATGCTCACTTGCATCATTTTTGAACTGTTCTCCAGAGACTCAGGGAGAATCAATTGTTTAAGATTGAAAAGTGTTCATTTTTTTGCACAAGAATTATCTTTTTGGGGGCTCATTTCCTGTGAGGTGTTTTGTATGGATCCCAAGAAAGTGCAAGCTATTGTTGATTGGGTTTAAGCCTGTGATCTCAAGGGACTCCTGCTCGTCTTGGAATTTGCAAATTATTACCATAAATTTATTAGGGGTTTCTCTCAGGTGGTAAAACCTCTCACAGATCTTGCATGTAAAGGTGTGGATGTGAAAAATTGGTCTCCATTGGCCAAGGAGTCCTTTTCGTGGTTGAAAAAATGTTTCATGTCAGTCCCAATCTTGGTGCAAGCAGACCCATCTAAACCATTTATTGTGGAGGTGGATGCATCTGAGGTGGGGGTGGGATCTGTATTATCTCAAGGTCCTGCCACATTAACCAATCTAAAACCATGCACCTTCTTTTCCAGTAAGTTCTTTTCGGCCGAGAGAAACTATGATGTTGGCAATAGGGAACATCCAATCACGGTGATCACTGAGCATAAGAATTTGGCATACATTGAGTCCCCTAAAAGGTTAACTCCCAGGCAAGCTCGTTGGTCTTTTTTTTTTTTTTTCAAGATTTCAATTTTTGATCACTTTTCGGCCAGGGTCCAAAAATGTTAAACCGGATTCCCTTTCCTGTCGTTTCGAGCAAGTGTCTGCTTCCAAGCCGCCGTCCTCCATTCTTCATCCTGGGGTAGTAGTGGCAGATATTTTGTTTGAGCTGGAGAGGGAGATTGTGGAGGCCCAGTCTTCTGATGTGGTGTAAAGACTTGAAGCTATTCTATTTCTTTCTAAGCAGTTTCAGTCTAGTTTCATAAGCTGATAAGCTGAGTGCTCATCTGGGTATTTTGGCCACGCGTGAAGCTGTGGCAAGGATGTTTTGGTGGCCTTCAATGGGTTCTGATGTTAAAAAGTATGTTTCTGCGTGTGGGGTCTGTGCCCGTTCCAAGAGCTCTCCTTGCCGGCTGGCTGGGGTACTGGTGCCTTTTCCAGTCCTGTAGAGGCCATGGACGCATCTGTCCATGGACTTCATTACTAATCTTCCTCCCTCCCTGGGTTATACTGTCGTGTGGGTTGTGGTGGACAGATTTTCCAAACAGACCCACTTTATACCCTTAACAGCCTTGCCTTTGGCTGAAGTTTTGTCCAGATATTTTCTTCAACATGTGGTTCAGTTGCATGGTGTTCCGATGAATGTGGTATCGGACAGGGGGGTACAGTTCGTGGCTAAGTTTTGGCGGGCCTTCTGTAAAAAGTTGTGTATCTCCTTGTCTTTCTCTTCATCGTGCCATCTTGAAACTAATGGCCAAACCAAGTGCACCAATGAGTCCCTCGAGCAAATCCTTCGGTGTTTGACCTCTATTTTGCAGGATGCTTGGTGTGATGCCTTTGCCCTTGCAAAATTCGCTTTCCACAATCGAGTGAATCAATCCACTGGTAAGTCTCCATTTCTAATAAATTATAAGTTTAACCCACACTTTGGAGAGTTCTCTGTTGGATTCCGGCTGTCCTGGGGCAGAGGGATGCGTTAATCGACTCATTAACCTGTGGTCAGAGGTTCAGTGGAATATCTCCAGGGCTCAGGGGAGATATAAATCTTTAGCTCATAGCAAAAGAAGCATGGATCAGGTGTTGCAGTTCGGTGACAAGGTGTGGCTGTCCACTCAGAACATCAGTCTTAGGGTACCATCGGCCAAGTTAGCTCCTAAATTTATCGGTTCTTATGAGGTTATTGAGATAATTAATCCAGTGGCTTATCGTTTAAGACTCCAGGTCTCATTGAAACTCCATGATGTGTTTCATAGGTCTCTGTTAAAGTCCGTGTGATAGGTGGTAGAGGATCCGGTTTGATTCCCTCTCCAGTGTTGGTGGAGGGACACATGGAGTATGAGATGGGACACATCGTGGATTGCCGTCTGGTCCGCAGGTCGTTGCAGTACCTGGTGCATTCGAGGGGATACGAATGTGCGCTTACCCCTGTGGCGTCCTGGTGTCGCCGCTGCAGTCTCCTGCTAGTTGCTGCAAACCTGTGGGAGGCTCTGCCCCGTCCCCTCTGGCCGACAGTCATGTGCCGCAGGTCCTGTTGCAGCGTTTACCCAACTGTCACGCCGTTCTGCCCATATGCTCCGACAGACTTTTTGCTATCAGCTGCTTGGTCCCATTAGCTCCCTGGTTAGTCCGCTTGACTATCCTGATATCCACCTCTTCTATGGGTTAAGGGGCATCTTGGTCTTCCTCTTTGTTACTCCATTGATCAGGGCATGCTTTCATATGATCCCTCGACACTGCTGCTTAGGTTTCTCCTCCATCCTTACTGACGAGGCATACCTTGGTATTATCAAAGTTTGAAGGCATGTCAGTGTATGGTTCAGCCTCCCACTGATCGTCCAGCCTGTGCATCCTACTCTTTATTTTGAGGATCTGTTCTCCTGGTACTAAAGGAGTATCCAGAGCTTGTTGGTTGTAGCTCTTTTCCTGTCTCTGCTTGGCTTGGGACAAGATTCGTTTCACATACTCTTGCACTTTGCGTTATTGCTGCTGCCGCTCTGTATCCCAGTCGGCATCAGGTGGTGTCATCTCAGGTGTTACGACTCCTATGTCCAAGTCAAAGAGTAACTTGCCAGGTCTCACCCTCATCAGGTAGGCTGAGGTGTAGTTGGAGTTTAATGGGATATGGTTGTATAGATCCACCAGATCTGGCAACTTCTCTGGCCACAACTTTCGCTCTTCCAGGGGCAAGGCTTTCAAAAGGTCAATTATCACCTGGTTCATTTTCTCACACATGCCATTTGTCTGTGGACGGTATGGCGCTGTCCTGATTTTCCTGCAGCCGTACAGGTTACAGAACTCCTGGAACAATTCTGCCTCAAATGCTGGGCCTTGGTTGGTGAGCACTTGTTCAGGGTAACCGTGCAGTCGACAAGTGTTCTTAAAACACTTTGACTGCTGTCTTCACGGTTTGGTCTTTGACAGGCATGACTACCAGAAACCTTGAGTAATGGTTAACGATGGTCAGAGCATAGATGTATCCAGTCCTACTCAGAGTTAACTTCACGTGATCCAGAGCTAACAGTTCAAGCAGCTTGTTTGGTGACTACGGGCTGTAGGGGAGCTGTCTGGCTATCACGGCTTTTCCATCTGAGGTTGAATGGACAGCATTATCGACACCATTTCTCTATTACTTCCTCATGCCAACCCAATAGAATCGCTTACGTATCAGGACTTCCAACTTCTTCAACCTGAAAGTGTCTTGCTCCATCGTGGTACACTTTTAAGACCATTGGCACATCCCATTTTGGGACTACCACCTGCCAGTCCAGTTCGTGGGTTCAGGAGTTGACACTTTTCCGACACCGCTTCCCCTCCTAGATGAATAGCTTGACCTTCTTCTACAACTGCTGTGTTTCCTGTGGAGCATCTGGACCAGGGTGTGAATCAGCTTGTGTCAGCAACTCCTTTACTAAGCAGACTGCCAGGTCGCTATCTTGCATCTGTGCTCATCCATGGTGGGGCAATGGGTTAAACGTGGCCTCTTGCATGACATAGTGCTTGTCCCTCATGCAATGGGAGCACTGGGCCACTTTGTGGCGGTGGAAGGCTGGTAACTCGATTTCTTCTAGCTCTTCCGGGTCTTCTCCCCTGTCTGGTAAATTGGGCATCCTGAACAGTGCATAAGCATTAGCATTCTTATGCCCCACTCTGTACTTGATGTTAAACTCGTAGTGTGACAGCCGGGCCATCCATCGCTGTTGCAATGCACCTAGCTTTGCGGTTTCCATGTGAGTCAGCGGATTATTGTCCGTGAAGACGGTAAACTTTGCTGAAGCCAGGTAGTGTTTGAATCGCTCAGTCACAGCCCAGACTCTGACAAGAAACTCCAACTTGAAGGAACTATAGTTGTTGGGGTTCCTCTCAGTTGGACGGAGCTTTATGCTTACGTAGGCAATCACTCTTTCTCTGCCTTTCTGCACTTGTGACGGCACTGCTCCCAATCCCACATTCTGGCGTCAGTGTAAAGTATTAATAGTTGGTCATAGTCAGGGTAGGCCAGGACTTCATCTCCCATGAGAGTCAACTTCAATTTGGTGAAGGATTTTTCTATCCTGTTGTTCCACTCGAACAGAGGATGCTTGTTCTTGGCCTTCTTGGGTTGGCCCACTAGGAGGTCTTGCAGGGGTGCGGCTATCTTGGTTTGCGCCCTTGATGAATCTCCGGTAGTAGACTACCAACCCGAGGAACTGCCGTACTTCATGAATGGTGTTGGGTTTTGGCCAGTCCCTGATATCTGTGACTTTGTCAGGGTCTGGTGCCACACCTTCTGTGCTTACTACATGGCCTAGGTACTGCACCTTGGGCTTTAAAAGGTGACATTTGGCCGGCTTCACTTTCAGGCCAAAATTGGACAAGGCTTTGAACACTTCGGGTAGGTGCTTCAAGAGGTCTTCATAGGTCTTGGACAAGACGATGACATCATCTAGGTACAATAGAACCGTCTCTAAGTTCTTGTGCCCGAGGAAACCTCTGGAATGTCTCCGATGCATTGCAAAGCCCAAATGGCATGCAGTTGAACTTGCATAAGCCCATGGGTGTTGTGAAGGCGGTCTTCTCTCTATTCGCCTCTGCCAAGAGAACCTAACAGTACCCACTGGTGAGATTCAAGGAGGAGAAATAGTTATCAGATTTCAGGGCAGCTAATGACCTCTCAATTCATGGTAATGGGTAGGCATCTTTATGTGTTATTCGGTTTATCTACCTGTAATCAACACACATCCTTATTGTACCATCTTTCTTCTTAACGAGTACTAACAGAGCTGCCCAGGGGCTGCAACTATCCTTAATGAACCCCGCTTTCTTCATCTCCTGTAACATGCCCTTGGCACACTGGTAATGGGCCCAAGGAACTGGGCAGTACCTTAATGGGTGGATGGTTGCCAGTGGGGATATGGTGTTGAACCCATTCTACCTGCCAAAAAGTCCAGTGGGTGTTTGCTGAATACCCGTTCATACTCTTGAACCACCTGGTAAACCCCATTCTTTTGATGAAAACCAAACAACTGAATAATTTGGAACCCTAGAGCAATAGAAAACCAAACCAGAAAAAACAAGGATCCCTAAAAAATAACTTTTAATCGTAGTAGTTAAAAATAGAAGACTTTATATATCATATATAAAAAAAGTACACAGTGTACCTAAAAAAACCCTATAACGGACTACAATAAATCCTGCCTGTCAGTGGAGGTTGGCACCCTAATAAACGGCGATTGGCGCCCCCACTCCTCGACGGCTTACCCTTTTAAATCCCTAAAAAGGCCTGAATACCAGAAAGCCTAGTGAGCCCTAAAGTACAATCCTATACTGTCAGCTACCTACCAGTGGAGGTTGGCACCCTAATTTTCTGCGGTAGGCGCCCCCACTCCTCGGCGGCTGACCCTAGGGTCCCTCACAGTCCCTATAATAGGGATAGACAGAAGATAATGTCCCACATACACCTCCGATACCCGTGAAAAAACACAAAAAAATGGAAAAATGAAATACAAAAAAAATAATAAAAAAGAAAAAAAGAAAAATAAATTGCTATCACAGTTCTATACAGCAATATATGGTGGGTGTCATATATATGGTAGATGTCACATAACAATATATACCACCACAATAAATACCCTTACAGATAACTGGGTATAGCGGAGTGCAAAGATGTATCTTGTCCAAATTGGATCAATCTGACCAGCAAAAAATGCAAAAATAGACAGAATATGTGAGATGACAAAAAATGTGTATTAGTCACACTACTCCCAAATCATCATAATATTCAGCAAAAAATAAATGCTCAATGCCACCAGATAGTCTTTCAGCAAAAACACTGGATCCGCATCAATGTGTAATATTTTTATACCAGTAACAAGGCAGCATGTCATTTATCATGATAGGACAGATACTCCTAAAAACATGGATCCACCAGGTAATAAATGGAAAACCATAGTAGGCAAGTAGTTTTAGCATGTATATACACCTCTTTTACAATCCTCAGGGTACTTGAACACAATCGTTCTTACCACATAGACAGTATGCATAAAGATATGTAACTGCTATACTCATCTATTTGTTGAGGTGTATTATGCCCTTTCCAATTAGGCCCAGAAGTCCATGTGGGAAAATGGATGTCATCCTGACCATAGTCTGTCAATACGTCCCCAGGTAATGCCCCAGTTTTAGCATGTTTTAGCATGTATATACACCTCTTTTACAATCCTCAGGGTACTTGAACACAATCGTTCTTACCACATAGACAGTATGCATAAAGATATGTAACCGCTATACTCATCTATTTGTTGAGGTGTATTATGCCCTTTCCAATTAGGCCCAGAAGTCCATGTGGGAAAATGGATGTCATCCTGACCATAGTCTGTCAATACGTCCCCAGGTAATTACCTGGGGACGTATTGACAGACTATGGTCAGGATGACATCCATTTTCCCACATGGACTTCTGGGCCTAATTGGAAAGGGCATAATACACCTCAACAAATAGATGAGTATAGCGGTTACATATCTTTATGCATACTGTCTATGTGGTAAGAACGATTGTGTTCAAGTACCCTGAGGATTGTAAAAGAGGTGTATATACATGCTAAAACTACTTGCCTACTATGGT
Source organism: Ranitomeya imitator (assembly GCF_032444005.1). Classification (NCBI taxonomy): domain Eukaryota; kingdom Metazoa; phylum Chordata; class Amphibia; order Anura; family Dendrobatidae; genus Ranitomeya; species Ranitomeya imitator. Next base: position 128,666,766 of record NC_091285.1, read on the forward strand.
TTTCCATTTATTACCTGGTGGATCCATGTTTTTAGGAGTATCTGTCCTATCATGATAAATGACATGCTGCCTTGTTACTGGTATAAAAATATTACACATTGATGCGGATCCAGTGTTTTTGCTGAAAGACTATCTGGTGGCATTGAGCATTTATTTTTTGCTGAATATTATGATGATTTGGGAGTAGTGTGACTAATACACATTTTTTGTCATCTCACATATTCTGTCTATTTTTGCATTTTTTTGCTGGTCAGATTGATCCAATTTGGACAAGATACATCTTTACACTCCGCTATACCCAGTTATCTGTAAGGGTATTTATTGTGGTGGTATATATTGTTATGTGACATCTACCATATATATGACACCCACCATATATTGCTGTATAGAACTGTGATAGCAATTTATTTTTCTTTTTTTCTTTTTTATTATTTTTTTTGTATTTCATTTTTCCATTTTTTTGTGTTTTTTCACGGGTATCGGAGGTGTATGTGGGACATTATCTTCTGTCTATCCCTATTATAGGGACTGTGAGGGACCCTAGGGTCAGCCGCCGAGGAGTGGGGGCGCCTACCGCAGAAAATTAGGGTGCCAACCTCCACTGGTAGGTAGCTGACAGTATAGGATTGTACTTTAGGGCTCACTAGGCTTTCTGGTATTCAGGCCTTTTTAGGGATTTAAAAGGGTGAGCCGTCGAGGAGTGGGGGCGCCAATCGCCGTTTATTAGGGTGCCAACCTCCACTGACAGGCAGGATTTATTGTAGTCCGTTATAGGGTTTTTTAGGTACACTGTGTACTTTTTTTATATATGATATATAAAGTCTTCTATTTTTAACTACTACAATTAAAAGTTATTTTTTAGGGATCCTTGTTTTTTCTGGTTTGGTTTTCCCATTCTTTTGATGCAAAGGGGTGGAGTCAATGCCTATGTGCCGCTTCTGACAAAAATCCTCTAGCTGTTTTGCAGAGCCATTGTCCTACGCCTGGCTGGACGGGACCAAGGGTTCTACTGCCCATATTGAGTTGTTATTGACAGTAAACAGCTCAGCAACAGTGGCATACCGGTGTAGTTTGACCTCTTTCTCCCCACAATTTAAGATGCCTACAGGTACCCTTCCCTTGCAGACATCTACTTTCCCTCTGGCTGTCAGGATAGTAGGTCTGCTGTCTGAATACACAGGTTCAACCAGTGCCTGACCCCTGATACTTACAGCAGCTCGACACCAAATTAACATCTCAGTTTTAGGAGATGTTACAATGGTGAATGGGTCACTCACCCTCACACTACCGATTTTTTTTTTTTTTCTACCAGACAGCTCTACCTGTTACCTTTGTATCAGGGCTTTGATCTCCTTCTGCAGGACTTGCTGCTCACTGAAATTGCCAGTTTCGGCTACCTGTTGCAATAGAACAATAATCTCGCAAGACAATTTTCTATCATATTGGTACCTAGTGGCATCATTGGGTTACATTCTCTCAGATCAATATCTAAAATTATCAGACCTTGGGCTTTCAACTCTACTCATCCCACCTTAATGGTCACCTCTTTATACCCCACTTGTGGCTAAGGCTGACTATTACTGGCGACTATTGTCAGATCATTATCTGGGCTATGGGTAATATCAGAGTCAGCCCAGTAGCGTTTGTAAAGAATATATGGCATAGTTGTCACCTGGGAGCCGGTGTCCAGAAAAGCGTTCATCGGGATGCCATCAATCACAACTGGGAGGACCAGTTGTCCTCCGATGTACTTGTCTCGCCAGCTTTGTGGGCCCGGTCATCTTACTTTAAATTACAAAATCTTGCATTTTGCCCCACCTTGTTGCAGTGTGTCCTGGTTGTACCAATCATTGTCTCTCTCTCTGGTCGGTGGGAATCTCCTTTGCTGTCGCCACAGGATGTCATCTGGACTAGAGGTCAGCTGAATCTTTTCCTTTGGGGACAATGCTTGCATGGACTACACGGATTGGGTCAGCATAGCCACACTTTTGGTTAACTCCTGACCTGGAGACGTAGTTCTGCAGCAGGGTCATTATCTAGGGTCTACGCGTCAGCCTCAATATAGGCCTGAGGAAAGGATGCAACTTCCTGGTGGTATGTAACCAGATGGCCCTATCTTTAAATTGTGCAAAGTCCAGGTCAGGGTTTTGTAGGGCAATGATGCACAGCTGTGTTCTTTGGGTGTTGGACAGGAGCCCCTCAATAAACTGCTCGGTTAGCAGTCTATCCTTGTCTTGCACGCTGTTGGTGTTAACCTGCTTAGTGCCCCGCAGCGCCTCCTGACGATTAAGTGCATAGTCCCGTATACTGTCCTGCACACTTTGTTTGCACCCAAAGAATCTTATTTTAATCTCTGCCGCAGTGCGGGTGTCAAATGTGTCCTTGAGCCTAGCCAAGATTTGTTTGACAGTTCTTTTATCAGTGTCCGGCCAGGACTTTACCTCTCTCTGGGCCACACCAGTTAACTGGCCAGTGAGGATGCTGACTTTTTGACTCTCAGACAGGGTGTACACTTCAAACAAACTACATAGTCTATCCTTGAAATTGCTCAGGGTGTGCGACTCCCGAGTATTGAGGTAACCAGGCTGCTCCCGGCATGTACGGCATTGATAGTGGCATTATGTGGGCTTTTGCTGCGGCTGCCGCTGGATCTCCACCCAGGTTGGACATTTTCTTCCCCCCTAGTGAACCTTAGCCAGGTTCTATGTTTCTGCTGGCTTACCGGTCTGCTGCTCTGTAGGCGGGATCAAACGAGCACACCGGGGTTCTGGATCGGGGTCTCTTGCTTCCCGCTGGCTAATGAGCATGGGGCAGGGCTTCTCTTCACGCCCTTTATTAGGCTCTGCCCACGATAACATGTGATAATAGCAGTTACCACACAGTTCAATAAAATTTATGGCACACAGGAACCGGTGGTACCAGGCTACGATATCCTGTTCGTGATGCCAAGTTGCCACTCCCAACAGGGCGGTGGGGTACTCTGAACTGGGTCAGACAGTTCTTTTGGGGGACGTCACGGGGCCGTGACCCGACTCTATTGCCCTGGGCGTGCAATAAAAATGCAAGGGGGAAAGTTATATGGAATGGATTTGTGACGCCACCCATGGTGTTCGGCAAGGGATGGCCAACGCTTCGGTTCAGGTCCACTGGAGCCGATGGTGATGCAGCAAAGATGGTACAGCTCCCCACAGGTAGAGTGGGGCCCCAGGGCAGATAAAACAACAGGTGGTTCAGGTGGTGGTGAACTTTGGGGTGCGGAGAATAAGCAAGGGATGCAGAAAAATACAGTTTTCTTTACCTTTACTTCTTGGTAGATGAACATGGAATCCAAGGTAAGGCTAGGTTCACACTTGCGTTGTGCAGTCCGTTCAACAAATCCATTAAACGGACTGCACTAATGCAAGTGCTAACTTTGGCACTGCGCTAGCGCAGATGGAGCATATGCTAGCTCCATCTGCCCTAGCAGTGCGCTAGGAGTGACGGACCCGGAAACGCTGCAGGCCGCGTCTCGTGTCCGTCACTCAATGACGGCACATCGCTAGCGCTCGCCCAAAAGAGGAAATCGGCAAAGCATTGACTGAATGATTGCCTTTAGCTCTTTTCTCAATGAGATACACTTCATGTAGAAAAGCAGGTCTCTACATGGGATACTTTTTGATTCAGTGCCTATAACAGGGTTATATTTCTCACAGTCACTTCAGATGTAGAATGACAGCCTTGCTTGCTATGTCCAAGCCTTGAATAATTGCCTAAACGGTGTGCATAAACAGGTGTGTATTCTTCCATTCCAGATGCTGAAGCAGTGTGTGGAACACATGATCTCAAGCCAGGAGACTGGGAGGTCCTAAAAAGACATGTCAGGAAAAGTCTTGATCCATGATTTGTATGGGCCATTCTAAGTTCTTCTGACCACAGCAACTTCGGTGAAGCTTGAGGGAATATCTACTTGGACACACGCCAGCCAATGTGAAAGAGTTACCCCACCAGCAGAATGATGACCTGTTTGCCAGTTCTAATGGGGATTGCGGTGTCATTGCATTTAATAAAGACATTAAATGAGGATCTGAATGATGACTGGGATAACAAATTCATTAGACATCACCAAGTACTTATAAAAAACATGGACAAGAGTACATTACCAAAAGACTATTGGATTTGCACTCACAGTCATGTGAGTTCCAATATTGTGCCTTATTTAGCCATTCCAATGACTTTAAAATAGATGTTCTATTTGAGTATCCATACTTTTCCCACTAAGATTGATAACAACAGGAAAGAGAAGGCTGCAGGTTTGCCTGTAGCTGCGAGGGTTATAGAGCCATGGTTCCTTTCTCTACAGCTGAGTATTCTGAGTGTAATGGGTCTGCTACTGACACCACACAGTGTGTAGCAGTCGATGCCACTCTCATTCCTGAGCTTCACTGTATAAACGTCACCTTGCAAAAACTAATATCAGGTATTACCTCAAATGACGCTCATTATCGGGAAGAGGTGATTGACATATTAAGCACCATCTTATTGTCTAAATGGATTGCTAGTCTATTCAATGACACTGTTATAATAATAACCTTTATTTTTTATATAGTGCTAACATATTCCGCAGCATTTTACAGTTTTGCACACATTATCATCACTGTCCCCGATGGGGCTCACAATCAAAATTCCTTATCAGTATTTCTTTGGAATGTGGGAGGAAACCCACACAAACACTGGGAGAACTTACAAACTCCTTGCAGATGTTGTCCAAGGTGGGATTAGAATCCAGGACTCCAGCGCAGCAAGGCTGCAGTGCTATACACTGAGCCACCGTGCCGTTATGGGAGCACAAGAGAGTTTGTATATTGTATGTGGACATAAGACTTACAAGTCATTGCCCAACAATTTCACAGGGGTCTGCACACTAGCTTTCCTGACCCTTCAACTCTGTAGTGCTTCACAACACTTTAAATGTAATTAGTAATTACAGATGAGCGAATATGTTCAGAAAACGATCGCCAAGCTTAAATTTGCCACAAATATGGCACATTCCGATTTGTGATCGGAAACACAAGCACATTTTTGTAAAAGCGCAGGAAAATATTTGTGTTGCCACTAATGTATTTTTAACACTTTGGCTAGGATAGTGGTGGTATATGATGAGCGAGGGGCATGTGTTTGATGAGGGGAGGTGTTGAAGAGAGCTCAGAGGAGCGGTGTGCTTGTAAATTTTCAGTCGGTATAACAGGGCAGAGGCTGCTACTGACACTGGTCATATAGCTGGTATCATGTGTGGCTGTGAAATCGACCTCCCAGCAGATTTTTTTTCTTCTTGTGCCATTAGTGAGGTCCCCAATCAAAGACAGCAGGGCACATTTCAAAGAAGTGTGTTATGCATGTAGCACAATAGAAGCAGTGCACGAGTAGACCTTTCAAAATCTATTTTTTACAGTTGCTTATGTTATTCAGCACACTACATCTCACCTTGTCATTTAGTGGCGGTGAAATTCATCTTTGTGCAAAACTGTTGCAGCGTAAAAAAAACTATTTTTTTCTGTTACAAATGTGATACAGCATGCCATATCACACTTTCTCATTTAGTGACGGTGAAATTAATCTTTGTATAGAGCTGTTACAGAGTAAAAAAAATATTTTTGCCTGTTGCTGAATGTGATACAGCATGCCATATCCCACCTTGTCATTTAGTGGCGGTGAAATTCATCTGTTTGCAGAGCTGTTGCAGAGTAAAAGAAAAATGATTTTTTGTTGCTAAACGTGATACAGCATACAATATCCCACCTTTTCATTTAGTGGCGATGAAATTCATGGGTGTGCATAGCTGTTGCACAGTAAAAAAAACCTCTTTTTCATTCACTAATGTGATTCAGCACACCATATCTCACCATGTCATTTAGTGGTGGTGAAATTTATCTTTGTGCACAGTTGGTTCAGAGTAAAAAAAACTATTTTTTTCCATTACAAACGTGATGCAGCACACCATATCCCACCTTCTCATTTTGAGGCTGATATATTTATCTTTGTGCAGAGCTGTGCAGACTAAAAATAACTATTTTTTTCAGTTGCTAATGTGATTCAAAAAGGCCATATCCCACCTTCTCATTTTATAGCAATTAAATTCATATTTGTGCAGAGCTTTTGCAGAATGAAAAAACAATTTTTTTCTGTTGCTAATATGATTCAGCAGGGCATGTGTCAGCTTGTCGGTTAGTGCCACTGAACTTAATCTGTGTGCAGACTGCAGAGCTGTTGCAGGATTTAAAAAAAAACTTTTTTTCTGTTACAAACGTGACACAGCACAACATATCCCACCTTCTCGTTTTGTGGCGGTGAAATTCAGCTGTGTGCAGAGCTCATGCAGAGTAAAAAAACAACAACATTTTTTTCTCTGACAAAGGTGATACAGTAAACTAGATTTGAATTTAAAATTGTTTGGAGCATATATTCTATTGTATACAGGCCTCATCCACACTAAAAAAAATGCTTTCTTCTGTTACTAACATGATACAGTAGGGGAGATCTCGCTTTGAAATTGTTTGGAGGATATCTTCTATGTTGTAGAGGCCTCATCCACACTATAAAAATACTTTCTTCTGTTACTTATGTGGTACAGTAGGGCAGATCTCCGTTTTAAATTGTTTGAAACATACAGTCTATATTATACAGGCCTCATCCACAGTAAAGAATATACTTTCTTCTGTTGGTAACGTCATACAGCAGGCCAGATGCTACGTAAAGCAGGCTACATTTCATCTTTTCACTCTTTTGTACTCCATACAGGAGTACACATGATAAAATATTAATTTGTTCTGTTACTACCTTGCTCCAAAAAGCTGCCTACTTCTGAGGTTGTATGTTATGATTAGGTAATTCAGTACCACAATGGACAAAGAAGTCAGAGCGCATACAGTGACCTGACAATAACCCAAAAACATAGAACGAGCTCTGAGACGTGGGAACTCTGCTGACCGCAATCCCTAATCCTCTCCAACCACACTAAAGGCAGCCGTGGATTGCGCCTAACGCTCCCTATGCAACTCGGCACAGCCTGAGAAACTAGCTAGCCTGAAGATAGAAAATAAGCCTACCTTGCCTCAGAGAAATACCCCAAAGGAAAAGGCAGCCCCCCACATATAATGACTGTGAGTTAAGATGAAAAGACAAACGTAGAGATGAAATAGATTTAGCAAAGTGAGGCCCGACTTTCTGAACAGAGCGAGGATAGGAAAGGTAACTTTGCGGTCAACACAAAACCCTACAAACAACCACGCAAAGGGGGCAAAAAGGCCCTCCGTACCGACTAACGGCACGGAGGTACACCCTCTGCGTTCCAGAGCTTCCAGCAAGCAAAAAAAACCAAATAAGCAAGCTGGACAGAAAAAAACAGCAAACAAAAATAACAAAAGCGGAACTTAGCTATGCAGAGCAGCAGGCCACAGGAACGATCCAGGAGGAAGCAAGTCCAATACTAGAACATTGACTGGAGGCCAGGATCAAAGCACTAGGTGGAGTTAAATAGAGCAGCACCTAACGACTTCACCACATCACCTGAGGAAGGAAACTCAGAAGCCGCAGTACCACTCTCCTCCACCAACGGAAGCTCATAGAGAGAATCAGCCGAAGTACCACTTGTGACCACAGGAGGGAGCTCTGCCACAGAATTCTCAACAGTACCCCACCCCTGGAGGAGGGGTCACCGAACCCTCACCAGAGCCCCCAGGACAACCAGGATGAGCCATATGAAAGGCACGAACGAGATCGGGAGCATGGACATCAGAGGCAAAGACCCAGGAATTATCTTCCTGAGCATAATCTTTCCACTTAACCAGATACTGGAGTTTCCGTCTTGAAACACGAGAATCCAAAATCTTCTCCACAATATAATCCAACTCCCCCTCCACCAGAACCGGGGCAGGAGGATCAACAGATGGAACCATAGGTGCCACGTATCTCCGCAACAATGACCTATGGAATACGTTATGGATGGAAAAAGAATCTGGAAGGGTCAAACGAAAAGACACAGGATTAAGAACCTCAGAAATCCTATACGGACCAATGAAACGAGGTTTAAACTTAGGAGAGGAAACCTTCATAGGAATATGACGAGAAGACAACCAAACCAAATCCCCAACACGAAGTCGGGGACCCACACAGCGTCTGCGATTAGCGAAACGTTGAGCCTTCTCCTGGGACAAGGTCAAATTGTCCACTACATGAGTCCAAATCTGCTGCAACCTGTCCACCACAGTATCCACACCAGGACAGTCCGAAGACTCAACCTGCCCTGAAGAGAAACGAGGATGGAACCCAGAGTTGCAGAAAAGCGGCGAAACCAAGGTAGCCGAGCTGGCCCGATTATTAAGGGCGAACTCAGCCAAAGGCAAAAAGGACACCCAGTCATCCTGATCAGCAGAAACAAAGCATCTCAGATATGTTTCCAAGGTCTGATTGGTTCGTTCGGTCTGGCCATTAGTCTGAGGATGGAAAGCCGAGGAAAAAGACAAGTCAATGCCCAACCTTGCACAAAAGGCTCGCCAAAACCTCGAAACAAACTGGGAACCTCTGTCAGAAACGATATTCTCTGGAATGCCATGTAAACGAACCACATGCTGGAAGAACAATGGCACCAAATCAGAGGAGGAAGGTAATTTAGACAAGGGTACCAAATGGACAGTCACAAACCACCCAAATGATTGACATTTTTTGAGAGACGGGAAGATCTGAAATAAAATCCATAGAGATATGTGTCCAAGGCCTCTTCGGGACCGGCAAGGGCAAAAGCAACCCACTGGCACGAGAACAGCAGGGCTTAGCCCGAGCACAAATCCCACAGGACTGCACAAAAGAACGCACATCCCGCGACAGAGATGGCCACCAAAAGGATCTAGCCACTAACTCTCTGGTACCAAAGATTCCAGGATGACCAGCCAACACCGAACAATGAACCTCAGAGATAACTTTATTCGTCCACCTATCAGGGACAAACAGTTTCTCCGCTGGGCAACGATCAGGTTTATTAGCCTGAAATTTTTGCAGCACCCGCCGCAAATCAGGGGAGATGGCAGACACAATTACTCCCTCTTTGAGAATACCCGCCGGCTCAGATAAACCCGGAGAGTCGGGCACAAAACTCCTAGACAGGGCATCCGCCTTCACATTTTTAGAGCCCGGAAGGTACGAAACCACAAAGTCAAAACGGGCAAAAAACAGCGACCAACGAGCCTGTCTAGGATTCAACCGCTTGGCAGACTCGAGATAAGTCAAGTTCTTATGATCAGTCAAGACCACCACGCGATGCTTAGCTCCTTCAAGCCAATGACGCCACTCCTCGAATGCCCACTTCATGGCCAGCAACTCTCGATTGCCAACATCATAATTTCGCTCAGCAGGCGAAAACCTCCTGGAAAAGAAGGCGCATGGTTTCATCACCGAGCAATCAGAACTTCTCTGCGACAAAACTGCCCCTGCTCCAATCTCAGAAGCATCAACCTTGACCTGGAATGGAAGCGAAACATCTGGTTGACACCACACAGGGGCAGAAGAAAAACGACGCTTCAACTCTTGAAAAGCTTCCACAGCAGCAGAAGACCAATTGACCACATCAGCACCCTTCTTGGTCAAATCGGTCAATGGTTTAGCAATACTAGAAAAATTGCAGATGAAGCGACGATAAAAATTAGCAAAGCCCAGGAACTTTTGCAGACTTTTCAGAGATGTCGGCTGAGTCCAATCATGGATGGCTTGGACCTTAACAGGGTCCATCTCGATAGTAGAAGGGGAAAAAATGAACCCCAAAAATGAAACCTTCTGAACACCAAAGAGACACTTTAATCCCTTCACAAACAAAGAATTAGCACGCAGGACCTGAAACACCGTTCTGACCTGCTTCACATGAGACTCCCAATCATCCGAGAAGATCAAAATATCATCCAAGTATACAATCAGGAATTTATCCAGGTACTCTCGGAAGATGTCATGCATAAAGGACTGAAACACTGATGGAGCATTGGCAAGTCCGAATGGCATTACTAGGTACTCAAAATGGCCCTCGGGCGTATTAAATGCAGTTTTCCATTCATCGCCTCGCTTAATACGCACAAGATTATACGCACCACGAAGATCTATCTTGGTGAACCAACTAGCCCCCTTAATCCGGGCAAACAAATCAGATAACAGCGGCAAGGGGTACTGAAATTTAACCGTGATCTTATTAAGAAGGCGGTAATCTATACAAGGTCTCAGTGAACCATCCTTCTTGGCCACAAAAAAGAACCCCGCTCCTAATGGCGACGATGACGAGTGAATATGCCCCTTCTCCAAGGACTCCTTCACGTAACTCCGCATAGCGGCGTGCTCAGGCACAGATAAATTAAACAGTCGACCTTTTGGGAATTTACTACCAGGAATCAAATCGAAAGCACAATCACAATCCCTATGCGGAGGTAGGGTATCGGACTTGGGGTCATCAAATACATCCCGGTAATCAGACAAGAACTCTGGGACCTCAGAAGGGGTGGATGACGAAATAGACAGAAATGGGACATCACCATGTACCCCCTGACAACCCCAGCTGGACACAGACATGGATTTCCAATCTAATACTGGATTATGGACTTGTAGCCATGGCAACCCCAACACGACCACATCATGCAGATTATGCAACACCAGAAAGCGAATAACCTCCTGATGTGCAGGAGCCATGAACATGGTCAGCTGGGTCCAGTACTGAGGCTTATTCTTGGCCAAAGGCGTAGCATCAATTCCTCTCAATGGAATAGGACACTGCAAGGGCTCCAAGAAAAACCCACAACGCCTAGCATACTCCAAGTCCATCAAATTCAGGGCAGCGCCTGAATCCACAAATGCCATGACAGAATAAGATGACAAAGAGCAGATCAAGGTAACGGACAAAAGAAATTTTGACTGTACCGTATCAATGGTGGCAGACCTAGCGAACCGCTTAGTGCGCTTAGGACAATCAGAGATAGCATGAGTGGAATCACCACAGTAGAAACACAGCCCATTCTGACGTCTGTGTTCTTGCCGTTCAACTCTGGTCAAAGTCCTATCGCACTGCATAGGCTCAGGTTTATGCTCAGATAATACCGCCAAATGGTGCACAGATTTACGCTCACCCAAGCGTCGACCGATCTGAATGGCCAAAGACATAGACTCATTCAGACCAGCAGGCATAGGAAATCCCACCATGACATCCTTAAGGGCTTCAGAGAGACCCTTTCTGAAAATAACTGCGAGCGCACCTTCATTCCATTGAGTGAGTACGGACCACTTTCTAAATTTCTGACAATATACCTCTATCTCATCCTGACCCTGACTCAGAGCCAGCAAATTTTTCTCTGCCTGATCCACTGAATTAGGTTCATCGTACAGCAATCCGAGCGCCAGGAAAAACGCATCAATATTACTTAATGCAGGAACTCCTGGTGCAAGAGAAAATGCCCAGTCCTGAGGGTCGCCACGTAAAAAAGAAATAATGATCCTAACTTGTTGAACTGGGTCACCAGAGGAGCGAGGTTTCAAAGCCAGAAATAGTTTACAATTATTTTTGAAACTCAGAAATTTAGTTCTATCTCCAAAAAACAAATCAGGAATAGGAATTCTTGGTTCTAACATAGAATTCTGAACCACAAAGTCTTGAATATTTTGTACTCTTGCCGTGAGCTGATCCACACATGAAGACAGACCTTTAATGTCCATCGCTACACCTGTGTCCTGAACCACCCAAATGTCTAGGGGAAAAAAGGCAAAACACAATGCAGAGAAAAAAAAATGGTCTCAGAACTTCTTTTTTCCCTCTATTGAGAATCATTAGTACTTTGGGCCTCCAGTACTGTTATGATTAGGTAATTCAGTACCACAATGGACATAGAAGTCAGAGCACATACAGTGACCTGACAATAACCCAAAAACATAGAACGAGCTCTGAGACGTGGGAACTCTGCTGACCGCAATCCCTAATCCTCTCCAACCACACTAAAGGCAGCCGTGGATTGCGCCTAACGCTCCCTATGCAACTCGGCACAGCCTGAGAAACTAGCTAGTCTGAAGATAGAAAATAAGCCTACCTTGCCTCAGAGAAATACCCCAAAGGAAAAGGCAGCCCCCCACATATAATGACTGTGAGTTAAGATGAAAAGACAAACGTAGAGATGAAATAGATTTAGCAAAGTGAGGCCCGACTTTCTGAACAGAGCGAGGATAGGAAAGGTAACTTTGCGGTCAACACAAAACCCTACAAACAACCACGCAAAGGGGGCAAAAAGGCCCTCCGTACCGACTAACGGCACGGAGGTACACCCTCTGCGTTCCAGAGCTTCCAGCAAGCAAAAAAAACCAAATAAGCAAGCTGGACAGAAAAAAACAGCAAACAAAAATAACAAAAGCGGAACTTAGCTATGCAGAGCAGCAGGCCACAGGAACGATCCAGGAGGAAGCAAGTCCAATACTAGAACATTGACTGGAGGCCAGGATCAAAGCACTAGGTGGAGTTAAATAGAGCAGCACCTAACGACTTCACCACATCACCTGAGGAAGGAAACTCAGAAGCCGCAGTACCACTCTCATCCACCAACGGAAGCTCATAGAGAGAATCAGCCGAAGTACCACTTGTGACCACAGGAGGGAGCTCTGCCACAGAATTCACAACAGTTGTAATTCTTTTGTGCCGAGATTCTGCTGTATCCAAGGCTCATCCACGGTGAAAAAAATCTATTTTTTTCTGATACTACCGTGCTACATACAGCAGGCCACATTTTATCTGTTAAATATTTGGGGCTGGTATTGTGTTCCAGCCAGAAGCCCACATTTCATAATATAAATTCTTTGTGCTAATAGCATGGTCCTGAAACCAAGTCACATTTACTGTATGTGTTGGAGAGGGCTTGGAGCAGTATTTCTTGCATAAAGTTTGATCAGTAACTGGTGGATGAGTGACTGGTGTAGGTCTGGTGCTCTGAGAGCTGTGCCAAATTCACGCAACACAAATGAAGGAGACCCAACTTGAAAAACAAACATTTCCAAAAATTATGGGTAGATACCACTAAAAAGTGGCATCAAATTCTATTTTTTTTAACTCCCTTTTATAGCACCAATAATTCCACACCACTTTACAGATATTTACAGACATTAGTGGCACTGTTCCCAGTGAGTCTCAAAATCTAAATTTCCTATCAGTATGTCTTTGTAGTGTGGGAAGATAAATGAGTACTTGGAGGAAACTCTCGCAAACATGTAGAGAACATACAAACTTGCAGATGCTGTTCTTGGTTGGGTTTGAACCAAGGACTACAGCGCTGCAAGGCTGCTAATGTTTTTGCGCTGATGACTCAGACTTTCAACCCCAGGAATGTCATCACTGCAATGCACACTGTGTGCCTCACTGACAAGATTGTCTTCAAGCATGTTTTGATACTGCAGCATGGGCATGTCCCTTTCTGGGGGGAGCAAGTGGCAAAATTTACTTTTGTAACATGGATCGAACAGACTGGTGACCCAGTAATCAGCACTATTTCGAATCCTAACAATACGGGCAACAATCATGCTGCAGATAATGTTGCAAGAAGGTGTTCAGGGGTCAGTCTCTTTCACGAGAACCAAGCACATAATGTGTGGGTCGTGGCATAACACTCAAGCTTGCTTCCTCCATCCCCTCCTAGCAACCATGGAAAACAGAGTGGGAATCATTATCCTCTTCATCTCCTAACTGTTGCATGTCCAACACCTCTTCCTCCTCATCCTTCTCCATTTGCTTCTCCCTTAGCAACCGCCTATGAGATGACTGTAACATAGAGATATTGTTAACCCTTCCGCATCCTTCTCTGCTTCCACCTCTTCTCCCGGGACCACCACCATCTCCACCCGCAGACTATTCAAAGTGTTCTCTAGCATGTAGATGACTGGAATAGTGACGCTGATGATGGCATCGTCAGCGGTAACCATCTTAGTAGCCATTTCAAAAATGTGCAGAAGGGTGCAGAGGTCCTTCATCTGTGTCCACTCCACAAGTGTGAATTGCAACACGTCTGTACTGCGTTGGGCAAGGCTATGCAAAATGTCATATTGCACCAGGTCTCAGCGCTGCTGCCACAGTTGCTACAACATGTGCAAAGTTGAAAACCACAGTGTCATCACACCGTATATCAATCGGTTAACTGGTAGGTCAAAAGTTCTCTATACCAACTTAAGTGGAATGGTGGAAGTGAGCACACAACTGACAGTGGTTTCTGCAGCAGCACATCCATGCTGGGACAATGGCAGAGGAATTGCTGTACCATTAGGTTGAAGATGTGAGCCAGCAAGGCATGTGTATGCGGTTGCCCCAACATAAGGCCGCCACCAGTTTAGCACCATTATCGCACACGGCATTCCTTGGCTCCCGGTTCAGTGAAGATAACCATTGCTCAAACTCGGCATGGATACCTGTCCACAACTCTTGATCTGTATGACCGTGATCTCTAATGCATACTAATTTAAACAATGCCTGATTGTGGTGAGCCCTGGCTGCGCAGTACAGAGGTGGGGTGGATTCTCTCTGCAGTGTTGGAATGTGTGTCTCATTAAGGCAGAGATTGAGGGCGCAGGTGGAGGCCCTAGAGAAGTAGAAGGAGGCAGAAAAACTGGAGGAAGTGTTAGAGGGCCTCCCTCTCACTTGACTTCTCCTCTCTAGTCTATCCTTAATGCAGCAGCCAGGATCATCCCTCTGGCTAATCGGTACTCGGACGCCTCCGCTCTGTGCCAGTCATTGCACTGGCTGACCATACATTATAGAATCCAATTTAAACTGCTTGTTCTTACCCACAAAGCTCTCCAGTGTGGCATCCCCTATATCTCCTTCCTTATTTCTGTTTATCAGCCTACCCCCTCGTTACACTTTCAACTACCATCTATACTAATCCGTACCTCCCACTCTCAGCTCCAAGACTTCTCATGAGTTGCACCAGTCAACTGGAATATTCTACCCCAAGAAATTAGGACTAACCACAACTTACACAGTTTTAGGCGCTCCCTAAAAACACATCTGTTTAGGGCAGCCTATCATGTTTCCTAATCGAAGTCCTTTTATATATAGTCCATTCTCTACGTCTCTGATCATAACCCTCCATCAAACTCCATCGCTCCCAAAAGCACTACTAATATTGACTGGTGAGCAGCCCATGCAGCCTTTATCTACTCCCTATTTCTTTAAGATGGCTGGACCATCATTGTAAATAACCACCTGTACTTTGTCACCCCCATCTCATTGCAGTTTGTAAGCTCTTACTGTCGGAGTCATTATCTTTGCATTAATGATTGTATTATCATTAACTTTGTTATGACTGTTGCATATGAACTGTTGAATTGTAAAGCGCTGCAGAATATGTTGGCGCTATATAAATAAATATTATTATTATTAGATGCAGAGGTTTGTCCTGCAAGCCCCTGGGATTCCAAGACTTGGTGTCTAGTGACACCTTGGTGTCTAGTGCTTTAGTTCTCCAGCCCCTGTTGTGTAATAGTTTAGTTCTCCAAACCAAGCTATTTAGTTCTGCAACCCCTGTTGTCTAATAGTTTAGTTCTCCATCTTATGGTGTGTAGTGGTTTAGTTAGCCAACTTTAGGTATTTAGTAGTTTATTTCACCAAGCCCTGTTGTCTAATAGTTTAGTTCTCCTTATGGTGTGTATTGGTTTAGTTTTCTATCCCAAGCGCCCGGCAAGCCTTGGAGATTTCAAGACTTGTGGAAAAGTCCCTTTCTCGCCTGCCCCCACAGCCACCAGGGTCACCCAGTGCCCAGTCCGTGACATGTAATTGCACCTGTCCATGCTTGCTCATCCAGGTGTCAATGTTGAAATGCACGCTGTCACACATAGATTTTTTCAAGGAACAGGTGATTTTGTCTGTGACATGCTGATGTAGCACAGGCACATCTTTCTTAAAAAGTAATGGCGACTGGGCAACTGATACTGGGGGACAGCGACGGCCTTCAGCTTTTAGAAACTGTCTGTATCCACAAGGTGGAAAGGCTGCATTTCCGTGGCCTACAGATTAGAAATGTAATGACACACGGTGTATGTGTCATGAGGAGCCTAGGGGGGCTGGAACTGAGTGCAGGGAGCATGCAGTGTACACAGGACCTGACACTAAACAGTCACGTGATCAAAGGGGAGCGGAGCTATCGCGCGTGAGGACAGGGAAGCAGCTTAGAGCGTGGAGTACAGAGAACAAAATGAAAACGTAGTCAAATGGAGAGCCAAGTGTCAAAGCCAATCAAAAGCGAGGTACCTACGGATGAGAGCGAGTGAACCGAAACGAGGGCAAGGGGTCAGAGAACCAGGAAGGACAGGCAGTACAGAGCAGAACACAAAGGCAGAAGTCAGGTGATGAGTCCGGTCATACACAGAAAAGCTCACACACACAGAGGCACAATGATTACAGACGAGCAACCTGGGTCAGCAATCCCTAGCCAAGTAAACGGCCGTACCACCGACACTGGACCTAGGAACTGCAAGAAATAAATAGCCACCCCAGAGCCATAGAGAAGCAAACTATCTTAACCCTAACCTGACCAGGATGGAGCCAGAACCACTCCTGTCCTGAGTCATGACAGTACCCTCCTCTCAACTGGGGGCCATTAGACCCCCAGATTTCACAGGAAATCAGGCATGGAAGGACCACACCAGACAATCGGCATGAACCGATCAGGCAGGAACCCAGGATCGGTCATCCGGACCATACCCTTTCCAGTGCACAAGATACTGGAGGGTACGACGGACCATTTGGAAGTTCACAATGCGCTCCACCTCGTACTCCTCCTGACCATACACCGAAACGGGTGGCGAGGGACCCAATGACCCTTCTTTGACAGCCCCGCAAGGTTTCAGCCGGGCCCTATGGAATACACAGGGAATTTTAAAAGACAATGGGAAATGCAACTAAAACATCACTGGGTTAACCACTTCCGTGATCTCATAAGGGACAATAAACTTAGGTCCCAATTTTGCTGAAGGAATCATAAGCTTAATGTTCCTTGTAGACAGCCAAACTTTATCCCCAACAAGGAGAATCGGTTCCATAGCCCGTCTCCTGTCTGCAAAAACCTTAAATTTCCTCTGAACCTCCCCAATATTCCTTTGGACATCCTGCTACAAATCCCCCAACTGCAGTACAGCTACATCAGTCCCAGGGCAACCAGAGTCCAAATGGGAAAACTCCCCAAAGTGTGGATTGAACCCGTAGTTGCAGAAGAAAGGGGAGGTACCTGTGAAGTGGTTTACACAATTATTGAACGCAAACTCGGCTAAGGGCAAGGCATTACACCAATTATCCTGTCTGGAGGTGGAAAGACAGTGCAAAATTTGCTCTAATGACTGGTTGGTCCATTCAGTCTGACCATTGGTCTCTGGATGATATGCAGATGAAAAGGATAACGCAACACCCAACCTTTTGCAAAACGCCTTCCAAATTCTGGACACAAACTACACTCCATGGTCAGAGAGTTCCTGACCAAAGAACGAACATTTCTCTAATTTGGCGAACAGCTGATTCTCCAGGAGCCTCTGGAGAACCGTTCGCACATGACCAATATGAGCCTGCTTAACAGATTAAAAAAATGTAAATATCATCTAAATATATGACCACAAACCTCCCAATCAAATCAGAGAACACATAATTGATGAAATTCTAAAAGACCTCAGGAGCATTTGTCAATCCAAAAGGCATAACAAGGTTCTCGAACAATCCTTTGAATGTGAGAAATTCCAACTTCCACTCATCCCCTCTCGTATTCGAATCAAGTTATATGCCCCCACAAGTCCCGCTTTGAAAACCATTTAGCCACAGATAACTTTTTACACAATCATGAATGAGTGGAAGCGGGTAAGTATTTCTTACTGTGATCTTATTAAGTTCCTGAAAGTAGAGGCATGGGCGGAGACCAACTTCTTTTTTCTTAACGAAAAAGAACCCTGCCACCACAGGAGAAACAGAAGGGTGAATCTGCCCCTAACAAAGACTCTTGGAAATGTAGTCTTTCATGGCGACCCACTCAGGACCCGAAAGATTGCCCAAAGCCTGTCTGTACAATTTGGCACCTGGAATTAGGTCAATGGAATAATCAAAAGGGCGATGTGGTGGTAAAACCTCAGCCTCGCTTTCAGAGAACACGTCTTCGAAGTCCTTCAGGTACGTTGGAATACTCTCGACCGACAGACGAGACAGATGCAAATACTAGGCAGTTAATAACACAATTTGGACCCCAATTAACAATCTCACAAGATTCCCAGTTGATGACTGGATTATGACATTGCAACCAGGGGAACATAGTAACATAGTAACATAGTTAGTAAGGCCGAAAAAAGACATTTGTCCATCCAGTTCAGCCTATATTCCATCATAATAAATACCCAGATCTACGTCCTTCTACAGAACCTAATAATTGTATGATACAATATTGTTCTGCTCCAGGAAGACATCCAGGCCTCTCTTGAACCCCTCGACTGAGTTCGCCATCACCACCTCCTCAGGCAAGCAATTCCAGATTCTCACTGCCCTAACAGTAAAGAATCCTCTTCTATGTTGGTGGAAAAACCTTCTCTCCTCCAGACGCAAAGAATGCCCCCTTGTGCCCGTCACCTTCCTTGGTATAAACAGATCCTCAGCGAGATATTTGTATTGTCCCCTTATATACTTATACATGGTTATTAGATCGCCCCTCAGTCGTCTTTTTTCTAGACTAAATAATCCTAATTTCGCTAATCTATCTGGGTATTGTAGTTCTCCAATCCCCTTTATTAATTTTGTTGCCCTCCTTTGTACTCTCTCTAGTTCCATTATATCCTTCCTGAGCACCGGTGCCCAAAACTGGACACAGTACTCCATGTGCGGTCTAACTAGGGATTTGTACAGAGGCAGTATAATGCTCTCATCATGTGTATCCAGACCTCTTTTAATGCACCCCATGATCCTGTTTGCCTTGGCAGCTGCTGCCTGGCACTGGCTGCTCCAGGTAAGTTTATCATTAACTAGGATCCCCAAGTCCTTCTCCCTGTCAGATTTACCCAGTGGTTTCCCGTTCAGTGTGTAATGGTGATATTGATTCCCTCTTCCCATGTGTATAACCTTACATTTATCATTGTTAAACCTCATCTGCCACCTTTCAGCCCAAGTTTCCAACTTATCCAGATCCATCTGTAGCAGAATACTATCTTCTCTTGTATTAACTGCTTTACATAGTTTTGTATCATCTGCAAATATCGATATTTTACTGTGTAAACCTTCTACCAGATCATTAATGAATATGTTGAAGAGAACAGGTCCCAATACTGACCCCTGCGGTACCCCACTGGTCACAGCGACCCAGTTAGAGACTATACCATTTATAACCACCCTCTGCTTTCTATCACTAAGCCAGTTACTAACCCATTTACACACATTTTCCCCCAGACCAAGCATTCTCATTTTGTGTACCAACCTCTTGTGCGGCACGGTATCAAACGCTTTGGAAAAATCGAGATATATACCACGTCCAATGACTCACCGTGGTCCAGTCTATAGCTTACCTCTTCATAAAAACTGATTAGATTGGTTTGACAGGAGCGATTTCTCATAAACCCATGCTGATATGGAGTTAAACAGTTATTCTCATTGAGATAATCCAGAATAACATCCCTCAGAAACCCTTCAAATATTTTACCAACAATAGAGGTTAGACTTACTGGCCTATAATTTCCAGGTTCACTTTTAGAGCCCTTTTTGAATATTGGCACCACATTTGCTATGCGCCAGTCCTGCGGAACAGACCCTGTCGCTATAGAGTCACTAAAAATAAGAAATAATGGTTTATCTATTACATTACTTAGTTCTCTTAGTACTCGTGGGTGTATGCCATCCGGACCCGGAGATTTATCTATTTTAATCTTATTTAGCCGGTTTCGCACCTCTTCTTGGGTTAGATTGGTGACCCTTAATATAGGGTTTTCATTGTTTCTTGGGATTTCACCTAGCATTTCATTTTCCACCGTGAATACCGTGGAGAAGAAGGTGTTTAATATGTTAGCTTTTTCCTCGTCATCTACAACCATTCTTTCCTCACTATTTTTTAAGGGGCCTACATTTTCAGTTTTTATTCTTTTACTATTGATATAGTTGAAGAACAGTTTGGGATTAGCTTTACTCTCCTTAGCAATGTGCTTCTCTGTTTCCTTTTTGGCAGCTTTAATTAGTTTTTTAGATAAAGTATTTTTCTCCCTATAGTTTTTTAGAGCTTCAATGGTGCCATCCTGCTTTAGTAGTGCAAATGCTTTCTTTTTACTGTTAATTGCCTGTCTTACTTCTTTGTTTAGCCACATTGGGTTTTTCCTATTTCTAGTCCTTTTATTCCCACAAGGTATAAACCGCTTACACTGCCTATTTAGGATGTTCTTAAACATTTCCCATTTATTATCTGTATTCTCATTTCTGAGGATATTGTCCCAGTCTACCAGATTAAGGGCATCTCTAAGCTGTTCAAACTTTGCCTTCCTAAAGTTCAATGTTTTTGTGACTCCCTGACAAGTCCCCCTAGTGAAAGACAGGTGAAACTGCACAATATTGTGGTCGCTATTTCCTAAATGCCCAACCACCTGCAGATTTGTTATTCTGTCAGGTCTATTAGATAGTATTAGGTCTAAAAGTGCTGCTCCTCTGGTTGGATTCTGCACCAATTGTGAAAGATAATTTTTCTTGGTTATTAGTAGAAACCTGTTGCCTTTATGGGTTTCACAGGTTTCTGTTTCCCAGTTAATATCCGGGTAGTTAAAGTCCCCCATAACCAGGACCTCATTATGGGTTGCAGCTTCATCTATCTGCTTTAGAAGTAGACTTTCCATGCTTTCTGTTATATTTGGGGGTTTGTAACAGACCCCAATGAGAATTTTGTTACCATTTTTCCCTCCATGAATTTCAACCCATATGGACTCGACATCCTCATTCCCTTCGCTAATATCCTCCCTTAAAGTGGACTTTAGACAAGACTTTACATAGAGACAAACCCCTCCTCCTCTCCGATTTTTACGATCCTTTCTAAACAGACTGTAACCCTGTAAGTTAACTGCCCAGTCATAGCTTTCATCTAACCATGTCTCGGTTATTCCCACTATGTCAAAGTTACCTGTAGATATTTCTGCTTCTAGTTCTTCCATCTTGTTTGTCAGGCTTCTGGCGTTTGCGAGCATGCAGTTTAGAGGATTTTGTTTTGTTCCAATCTCCTCACTGTGGATTGTTTTAGAAATGTTCTTACCTCCCTTCTGAGTATGTTTTCCTGGGTTGTCTTTGTTCGAGTCTAATGTTTTTCTTCCCGTCCCCTCTTCTTCTAGTTTAACGCCCTCCTGATGAGTGTAGCGAGTCTTCTGGCGAATGTGTGTTTCCCAGGTTTGTTGAGGTGTAGTCCGTCTCTGGCGAGGAGTCCATCATACCAGTAATTCACACCGTGGTCCAGGAATCCAAATCCTTGTTGTCTGCACCATCGTCTTAGCCAGTTGTTTGCATCAAGGATCCTGTTCCATCTCCTGGTGCCATGCCCGTCTACTGGAAGGATAGAAGAAAAAACTACCTGTGCATCCAGTTCCTTTACTTTCTTCCCCAACTCTTCAAAGTCCTTGCAGATTGTCGGTAGGTCCTTCCTTGCCGTGTCATTGGTGCCAACATGTATCAGAAGAAATGGGTGGACGTCCTTGGAGCTGAAGAGCTTTGGTATCCTATCGGTCACATCCTTGATCATCGCACCTGGAAGGCAGCATACTTCTCTTGCAGTTATGTCCGGTCTGCAGATGGCTGCTTCGGTGCCTCTCAGTAGTGAGTCTCCCACCACCACCACTCTTCGTTGCTTCTTGGCTGTACTTTTTGCTGTCACTTGTTGCTGTGTGCCCTTTTCTTTTTTGCTTGCTGGTATTGCTTCATTCTTAGGTGTGCCATCTTCATCCTCTACAAAGATTTGATATCGGTTCTTCAGTTGTGTGGTTGGTGATTTCGCCATGGTCTTCTTGCTTCTTTTGGTCACATGCTTCCACTCATCTGCTTTTGGAGGTTCTCTGACACTTTTTGCACCTTCTGTGACCAGTAGAGATGCTTCTGTTCTGTCTAGAAAGTCTTCATTCTCTTTGATGAGTTTCAAAGTTGCTATTCTTTCTTCCAGACCCCGCACCTTTTCTTCTAAAAGGGCCACTAGTCTACACTTCTGACAGGTGAAATTGGATTCTTCTTCTGGTCGATCTGTGAACATATAGCACATGCTGCAGCTCACCATGTAGGTTGTCACATCTGCCATGTTGCTCCTAGATCCTGCTGACTTGCTGTGTGTTTTCCTTCTTGTGTAATCTACTCAGCCAAGCTCTCTTGCAATAATGTCCTACAGGCAAAAATTCGCGCGCCGTAACCGTAGCATCACCAAACCTCCCTGGTTTGGTGATGCTTTCGAAGCAGCTGGTCCCGGCTGTACCCAACGATCTTCTAGCTTAGGGAGACTTCGCTTCTCCCAGAAGGCACCTGGAATATGCAAATTAGCCTCCTGAAGCTTGAATCCCTGGTTTGGTGATGCTTTCGAAGCAGCTGGTCCCGGCTGTACCCAACGATCTTCTAGCTTAGGGAGACTTCGCTTCTCCCAGAAGGCACCTGGAATATGCAAATTAGCCTCCTGAAGCTTGAATCCCTGGTTTGGTGATGCTTTCGAAGCAGCTGGTCCCGGCTGTACCCAACGATCTTCTAGCTTAGGGAGACTTCGCTTCTCCCAGAAGGCACCTGGAATATGCAAATTAGCCTCCTGAAGCTTGAATCCCTGGTTTGGTGATGCTTTCGAAGCAGCTGGTCCCGGCTGTACCCAACGATCTTCTAGCTTAGGGAGACTTCGCTTCTCCCAGAAGGCACCTGGAATATGCAAATTAGCCTCCTGAAGCTTGAATCCCTGGTTTGGTGATGCTTTCGAAGCAGCTGGTCCCGGCTGTACCCAACGATCTTCTAGCTTAGGGAGACTTCGCTTCTCCCAGAAGGCACCTGGAATATGCAAATTAGCCTCCTGAAGCTTGAACCCCCAACACCAACCCCGCAGGCAAGTTATCCAGAACAAAACAGGTGATGCGTTCCTCTGACACAGAACAGATCCTGTTCTTGGTGAGGGGTGTACAGTCGATAGCCATCACTTTTATGGGAGTAGCCAACCTAGCTGTCCCTATCCTATACTGGGCCACCAATCTGGAGTCAATCAAATTCACAGTGAACCCACAATCCACAAAAGCTGCAATGGGAAAAAAAACCAGCTGTTTACATCAAGTTCAACTTTAAGCAATAACTTGGAAACTGAGGAAAAATGTACCTGGGAGTCTGGGCAAACTCCTTGACAGTTACCCAGACATAGGCGTTTCCCGACACCTTGGAAGACGTAGGGCAGGAAGGGCAGTCTTTTCTCCAATGTCCCGCAGACCCACAGTAGAAACAGAGCTTACTCTCCCTGTGACTTCTCCTTTCATTCGCGGAGACAGATCCTACCTCCATGGGCTCAACAGACGATGCGGGTTCAGATTTGGTAGGAAATAATGGAGTCTCACGTTGTACCACTCCTCTTTCACGAAGCATGAGATCCACTTGAACGGCATGCGTCATAGCCTCCCCCAAAGAGTCGGGTGGTGGATGCAGAGCCAACACGTCCTTAAGGTGGTAGGACAACCCTCTTCGGAACAACCCTCAGTGCAGAGCCATTCCAAGTAACCTCCGGAGCCCAAAATCGATACTCAGAACAATACCATTCGGCTGAGAGCTTTCCCTGAGAGAGACTCATAATCATGTCCTCAGCCAACCTCACACGATCTGGTTCATCGTAAATCAGCCCAAAAAGCCTCAAAGAACCGATCAACAGACATTTTCTCAGCGGAGGTGGGAGACAGGGTAAAAGCCCAGGACTGTGGAGCCTCCCTCAAAAGAGAAATGACAATGTCCGCCCTGTGGCTCTCATCTCCTGAAGACCGAGGGTGCAAAGAAAACAGTAGTTTGCATCCCTCCTTAAACACCCGGAATTTACTCTTGTCTCCAGAAAAGGTGTCCGGAAGTTTGACAGAGGGTTCAGAGGAAGGTAATGAAACATCAGACACACCCCCATCCTTACAGCCAAAAATAAGAGAAGCACTCCAAACGGATTTAATAATCTCACCCAGTTCTCTCCGCACCTGTTGATGAGATGCCACTAAGGACCTTTGCTCCACAGACAGATTTTGCATCGTCTGAGTCAGATTAGTTACCTGCTCAGACAAAGTATGCAGCTGATCCATATACAGACAAACAAAAGTGCCCCCAAACAAATTTTGAAAGTGATTCAGTAATAATGTAATAATAACACACGGTGTGTGTCACCTGAGGAGCCTAGGGGGTGCTTGCAGGTGGCCTGGAACCGAGTGCAGGGAGTGTGATAGCTAAAGCACGCAGTGTGCACAGGTCCTGACACTAAACAGTCACGTGATCGCAGGGGGCGGAGCTACCACGCATGAGGACGGGGAAGCAGCTGAGAGAGTGGAATATGGAGCACAAAATGTAAACATAGTCAAATGGAGAGCCAAAGCTAAACGAGAGCGAGGTACCTAGGGATGAGATAGCGAGTGAACCGAGACGAGCCAACGGGTCAGAGAATCAGGAAGGACGGGGCAGTACAGAGCAGAAAACAGAGGCAGAAGTCAGGGGGTGAACTGGGTCATACACAGAAAATCTCACAAGTGCAGAGGCACAACGATTACAGACGAGTATAAACCCAGAAAAACAAGGAGTACTCAGTCCAACTATATTGTATAAACGTATAAAATACTTTATTAAATCAATAATAACAAGGTACATATATGACAACATTAAACAAATAGAGGGTTAGGGTAGTCACGGATATATTGGCATTAATGTATATCAGAACGTAAAGTGCCTAGTGCTCATAGTTCTAATGGGAAGCCTTCCCCAGCATGTAACCACTAGCGTCAGGGATTTACTACATAATTGTAGCGCAATCGAGTTAAAGTACTCTTTTAGGGGGCTTACCCATCATAAAGTAAACAGCCGAGTCCGTGTCACGCCGCCACCGACGCGCGTTTCGCTGCTCTTCTTCAAGGTGCGGTGATATAGTGTGTTCGGGCCGGGATTAAATAGCCATAAGCGCCGGAAGCTGTATAATCGGCGCATGTCCTCTGACCTGCACGCCGTCAAGACGCATCACTTCCGGCGGGCGGGGTAACACTGCGTGTCAGCGTCCATGTCAATCTGACGTCACTGGAACGCATGTGTCATCCCTATTCGCCCTCAGCGATGTTCCAGGCCGTACCACATTGGACATGCGCACTACAGGATCCGGTGAGGCAATAGAAAATATCGGGGCAGAGATTGGATCTGAGGAACTGGCAAGTGTAACCGTATGGAAACGTGCAATATATAATATAATACATGTGAATACTCCTCCTATATATAATATAATATAAATCAATTAGACATCTCAGACATCTGTGTACGTGAATGATACTAGTAATCCTAAACATAATTAATAATTAATAAACAGCCATAAATAATACACAAATATAAATGGACATACAGATATTGCATAATTAGTGATAGTACAATAATGTGATAAAGTCCAGCCCATCCTCCACATTCCCGCTTCATGCTCCCAGAATGTTATTTCCAGCCTCACTATACGGCCCAGGTGGTTATGCATTTCACACATCAAGGGAATGATAATCAAAAAATGGAAAGTACTGAAAAATGAAAAACAAAAATTAATATCAAAGACGTAACATACATAATCCACACAACACACATAAATAATTAAAAACCAAGACTGGGATGTTGCACTTAAACTTACAAAAATGAACCAAAGTTCACCTGCTCATTCAGGCCCGCCGGTGCCACGGTATTTAATACCGTTATCCACCGGCATTCCCTCTGAGCCAACAGGCGCTTTGTGTCACCACCCCTGATGCCCGCACAAATTCTGTCGATGCCCCAAGCTTTAAAGCCATCTGGATTGCTATTATGTTTGAGACGAAAATGTTTCGGGATTGTTTTCATTGTAGCCACATCCTCCATGTCACGTGCGGCCTTTATATCTCTCACGTGTTCGCGTATGCGAACACGCAATTCTCTAGACGTCAGACCTACATACACCAAATTGCAGGGGCACACCGCATAATACACTACATGCGTAGTGTTACAGGTAATGTGGTCCCTTATGGTGTACTCTTTCTGGCCGTCTGATGACATGAAGGATGTGGCACGTCTCAAATTTTTGCAAGCCAGGCAGCCACCACACGGGTAGAAGCCTGTTCTAGGATTACCAGCTCCAAAAATATTAGATTGTTTCTGTACATAGTGGCTTTTAACTACGATGTCTTTGAGGTTTCGACTCCTCCGCGCTGTCATCAGTGGTCTTTGTGGTAGGCATCCCCGCAGGATCGGGTCAGTTTTTAATATCGACCAGTGACGGTCCAATATGGATCTCATAGTATCCCACCTGTGATTAAATGTGGAGATAAATCTCAGTTCTCCCTCACTTTTAGATCTCTCTCTCCCTCTTCTCTGTACCAGTAGCTCATTTCTCTGCTCTCTCTTAGCTCTTAAGTATCCCCTCCTAACATTCCTCCTACTATAGCCCCTTTGGGCAAATCTCTCCCCAAGGGCCTCAGCCTGCTCCTCAAAGGCTGAATCCGTAGTACAAATCCTCCTGGCTCGCAAAAATTGCCCTACTGGTATGGATCTGATCGTGGACCGCGGATGTGACGAGGACGCATGCAAGAGGGCATTCACACATGTCTCCTTCCGATATAAATCGGTATGAATCAAACCATTAGATTGAACTTTCAATATAACATCCAAGAATGAAATTTCATGCTGATTAAACACGTAGGTGAGATAGATGTTGGAGCTGTTCTGGTTCAGTCCTGACATAAATCTCTGCAGATCAATTATGGGGCCCTGCCAGATGAACAGGACATCGTCGATGTACCTGTAACATCCCATGATCTGAGGGGCGGCATGTGCGCCATCAGAAAAAATCTCCCTTTCCCAGAATCCCAAAAACAAATTTGCATAGGATGGCGCACAGGCTGCCCCCATAGCAGTCCCTGGTTTCTGCAGGAAGAAACGATCTTTAAAAGTAAAAAAGTTGTGAGTCAGGACGAACTCCAACAGCTCCAACACCAACTCACGTACGTCAGCATCCAAATTACTATTTTCCAAGAAGAATCTGGATGCCCTCAAGCCGTCCTCGTGGCGGATGCTAGTGTAGAGTGACTCCACATCCGCCGTAACAAGTACCATATCTGCGTCCACGAACAGACCATCCAGGCGTCTTAAGATATCATTGGCGTCCCTGACATAGGAGGGAAGCGTCTCCACCTGTGGATGTAAATAGTGCTCAATGAATTTACAGATTGGATCACACAACCCCCCTATGGCAGAGACAATGGGACTACCAGGAGGATTGACTGGATCTTTGTGGACCTTGGGGAGGATATAGAACGTAGGGATTACCGGAGTGGTAACCAAAAGACCGCCCAGTACTTTTTTTGTGATGATCCCCCTCTCATAAGCAATCTCTAAGATGTTGTTTAACTGAGTTTGGAATTTAGATAAGGGGCTCTGAGGCAGCTGTATATATGTTTCTTTGTTCTTAAGCTGCCGCATAGCCTCCCTCTCATATTTCTCAATCGGCCAGATCACCACATTTCCCCCCTTGTCAGCCGGCTTAATCTGCACATCGTCCCAGGTTCTAATCTCCTCCAAGGCTTGTCTTTGTACTGGGCTTAAATTATCCCTTTTCTTATAGTTATTAATCGCCTTAAAGTCTTCCATGACCAAACGGGTAAAGATATCTACCTGTGGACAGTGACAAGGGGGGAAACGTGGTACATCTGGCCGAGATCGGGGGCATTGGTGTACTCACCGACTCAGTATTTGCCTCATTTTCAAGCTCCTCCAATATACGTAGGGTTTCTGCCTCATCATAATCCATCTCGTGACTGGGCGAGGGCCGTGTGTGTAATCTTTTTAAGATGATCTTACGTGAGAATAGGTGCAGGTCTTTTATTGCTACAAAAAAGTCAAAGTTATTAGTGGGTGCAAAAGATAACCCCAACTCAAGGACACATTTCTGTGGTTCTGACAAAATATGTGAGGAGAGATTAATTACCTCAAGTGCATTAGGTCGGGCCTTCTTATCACTCTTAGGTGACACCATGTTTTTGCGTTTGTTACTAAATCTTCCTTCCATCTTTGATTACAGACGAGTAACCTGGGTCAGCAATCCCTAGCTGAGTAAACGGAAGTATTACCGACACTGGACCCAGGAACTACAAGCATTACAGAGCCGCCCCAGAACCAAAGAGAGGCAAATTATCTTAACCCTGACCTGTCCAGAACCACTCTGTCCTACACCATGACAGGACTGACCATCTAATTATCAGAGAGATCAAGGGCTGAGAGTCACGCACAACCACCTGCTGTTATCTTTGTAGCGAAGAGTTCTCAGCTGACCTCTTTTGTCCAGCCAATTACACGATTGGGCGACAATCAACCGAGGAGACCACAGGAGGTACACAATAGATAGTTATTGGAAAACTAATAGTGAGCGTCCAGCATATACACTTCCGGATTACAATGCACGGAATATGTGTATATACAGTACCTCCGTATGATTATTGCTAACTCCACAATAACCCCACACTCCTCGCTGCCACCACCAATCCTGTATTTTTTTAAAATAAATAACTACATGCCCATTGGACACCATTCTTCTTTGAAAGTTCACACCATAAGGGTCTACCATCCCCTCTCCCTCAGAGTATCAGTCATATACCATCCCCCAGGTTCTTATTACTGTCTTGAGTCATATACACACACTGTGTGTTTTTTTTGTTCAGTCCAGGTGTCCCATCTATGGTTGTTTGTTTGTGGTGCTCACTGGTTTTTATTTATACATGTTTTTAATATTAATAAATAAAGCATTTATTTTAGTGTGTGGCTTTATTATTTTTGGTGTTTTATCCTTTTTATATATAACCTATTCTCTACTTCTCTGAACATAACTCGCCATCAAACTTAACCGTACCCGAAAGCCTCATGCAGCCTTTATCTAACCCCCATTTCCTCAAGCTGGCTGGACCATCATTGTAAATAACTACCTGTACTTTGTGATGCCACCCCTCATTGTAGATTGTAAGCTATGAAGAGCTGTGTCAACATTATATTTGCTTTAATTTTTTGACTATCGTTAACTTTGTAACTTATGACTGTTTTATATAAACTGCTGACTTGTAAAGCACTGCGGAATAAGTTTGCGTGATATAGATAAAGGTTATTATTATTACTAGATTGAAGATGGTGAAGTTCAAGCTCTTAGCTTTGTCATGTGTAGAAGGAAACAATCTTTTATGTCACCACAACTGCAAAGATGAGGGCTGGCTGCTGTGCTGATACAGGGTGGACTAGGGTGAACACATCAAGCTGCTGGGCTGTGAGAGAGGTGCAAGTAGAGATGTTATGGTGGATTGATAAAGATGGGGTGTGCTTGGTATCTAAGATGAGTCAAAAACAGCAGGCATGTCCACTTCCTTAACAGCTGATGGGTTCTCACTCACCACGACTGTACCGGGTAAACAAGTTTAGGTTCTGCGGCCGGGACAACACTTGCCATGTTGAGGGAGAAGGAAGAAGCATAAGATGCAATTAATGGGGTGGACGGTGGTTGACGAGGACCGCTAGTCTGCATTTTAGCACAGTAAGATTCCCAGAGTAACGCATTTTGATTGTGCATGTGCCAGTTCATGCATGTAGCATTCAAATTATTGCATTTTTTAAAACTCTGCTAGTTTTTAACAAAATTTTCAGATAGCGTGAGTTATGTCATTTTTTGCTGGTCTAAAAAAAGACCCAGGTTAGACAAATGCAGACCCGAGAATGCTGCTGGCCAATGACAGAGTTGGGGCTGAGGATGCAGTGCTTCTCGTGGTTGCATAACTCTGTGTCTGTGTGGGAAGCCACAACGTAACCTTCTCGTCTTCCTCCTCCTCCATCTCTTCTGTTGAGCTACTCAGCTGCATGTCTCTGGATTTACACCAATTGGGATCTACTACATTATAATCATCCTCTCTGTTCTCCTACTCCTCGCCTTGAGATTCAACCTCCTCTTCCTGCGCTGACAGTACTGTACAGTCTGCATGTGCCTCAAATATCTGAGTCTCAACAGGATCACCTCCAACCACCGGGGTTAAAGTCTGGTGACGAGGGCTTGGATTTTGCTCGGACCCTTTTGTCCAGCCCTGGATCAAGCTGAAAAAAATTTTGGGCATTGGTGCAGGCGATTTCCTCCTCTTGACTCTGTGAATCTTTGGACTACACTTCTGATGCCAATGGCATAGACTGTGTGAACAGCTCTACAGCCATATGTGGTTCCCTACAGCCAGTTGTGTGGTTGGAGAGTTGTGACGTGGGGGAAAACAAGGTTATCCTTGAGGTGCCGCCTCTGAGTACTGTACTGTGTGTGATGTTCAGGTGGAAGAAGGAGTAGAGGCCACATGATGCAGCGCTTTCCATCTACTGGAGAACATGTTCTTTCTGGCCCTCATCTACAAAGCGTACCGCTGCCAAAGAACGGGAGTGGAGTAGCCCGTCCAGTAACAGAAGCTGTAAAAATGCTGTGCAATTGCTCACTGCAGTAAAACAAACCTACTTCTCATCTTTTTTCATATCATACCTGTCTCACAACCCTAAACAGCTTTTCATTACTTTCAATTCTCTACTCTGTCCACCAGCTCCCCCTCCCTCTCATCTCAGCTAAAGACTGCTTCATTCTTCAAGCAGAAGATTGACAACATAAGGCAAAGCCACTCCTCATAAGCACTCAGTGCTCCTCCTTCAAAACCAACTTCACCATCACGGAAAATCAAGATCAATTTTTCCTCTTTATAGAAAAAATGCATGCTCCACGCTAGGGTTTGAAAGGAATTTGGGGGAAAAAAGGGAAGGGTCGATATAAGAAGCTGCTGGCGATTAAAACAGGTCCTGAACGCCCTCCCCGTAGTTAATCTATGGGGGGTCGCATGATAACACAGCCACCAATGGTATTATTATGGTTAAAGTTAAAATTTTCCTCATTACATTGGTTCTGTCAGAAAAGCTATTAATAGCTATGTAAGCTGTGCTGTGCACGAGTAGGTTAATTCTGTTTTTTTCTGGTTTTTCCCTACTGTCTTTCCCATTTTTTTCTGGCATGCTGATTGGTTGACAGGTACCCAGCTGAAGGAATTCCTGGTTATAAAAACCGCTGTTCTGAGCCGTTATGACCAGTTACCTCAGAAGATTCAAGATAGAAGATCTGCAGATGGAATCACTGGTTCAACAGCTGTTGCGGAAGGCTGAAGATGAGGGCGGTATTGAGTGGTTGCAGAGCTGTTTAGCTACAAAACCTGCTATAAGACCTACCTCCTCTCCGGAGGTTTCTACAGCTCCTGCTCCACGATCTCCGCTCTCTTCTGATGCCCCGCACAAGTCGTCGCTGCCACCGCGTCCATGCCGCAGCTCTGGAAGGAACCGGCGGCCCAGAAAATCCTACTCACCACCTCCATCTTCGCGCCCAGCTGACGCGTCACAGGAAGTGCGTAGCCGAAGTCGGAGGTCATCGCGCCGGAGGTCTTGCAGCCCATCGCGCGATTCCGCAGCTGATCATCAGGTGGCGCTGCCGGCGTCATCATCCGCGGCCGGTAATTCGACTCCCCGTCACAGCCTGCCGGAAGTCCGGGGGCAGAGAGGCGCCAAGACCAGCGCATCTAGCCACCGCATCCTTAAAAGAGTTGTGGTGGCCCAGGGAATCCTGGAGGCAGCATCGCAGCCAAGGCACATACTATCGGTAAGAGAAATGAGCGCATCCTACGCTGCAGCGGCATCATGGCGATCTGCATCTCCAGTTTGCGATCAAGAGGAGGATCTTCGATCTCAGCACCAGCCGCATTCGCCCACTCCAGCGGGCTCGAGTGCCGAAGTCACCATGGAGCAAGAGACCTTCCAGCATGACGGGGGTGAGATGCTAAATGTGCCCCTGTCTGTCTCTGTCCTCAATTTTAAGTCCTTAGTAAGGGAGGCGATAAATGAGTATATGTCCAGCAGTGCTCCTGCGTCTGTTAGCACTGTGACTGCGTCATCTAATGATGCTGGCAGCGAGAGATTTATTATTAAACCTGGGCTGCCTGAAGTATTCTTAAAGGAATCTCTTACATGTGAAGTTTCCCCACTGGGGTTTCATTTAAGCCCAACATTAAAGGAGCAGATTTGGAAAAGGGAATATGTTGATATCTTTTCCCTTTTACCATCTGTAAAAGAGCAGCAGCATAAATATGACAAGAGGGAGGATAATGATGATAAAAAGAGGCCTATTAATGTTAAATCATTCAATAATTGGCTGCAAGCATTCTCTATTTATGCTGCTGTTCTGGGGGAAGAATTTCCTAACTTATGTTCAGGCCTTTTTCAGCATTTAGACTCTATTTTGGAAGCTTATAGGAATTTTGGGGGTATGGCTTGGCTCCAGTATGATGAGTCTTTCCGGCAGAAGCTAGCTATGTACCCTGATCTTTCATGGGGTAAGAAAGATATAGGGTTGTGGATCAACTTAATGTTACCCCAGAAATTCTCATCATCCAGGCAGCCTGTGAATCCCCCTGCCAAGAAAGGGATATGTTTTGCATTCAATGAGGGTAATTGTAAGTGGGCTCTTAATTGCCGCTTTCGACACGAATGCTCATTCTGTGGGGGCAACCACTCCATGTCAAAGTGCTATAAGAAACAATTTCAATCTGGACAGCAAGTATCATCTAAAGAATCTATTTCAAAGAGCACCAACTCTGGTGAAAGTGCTAAACATGGTCCCTTGGTTAGAGGTGTACCCAGATCAATGGATTAGCTCTGAGATTTTTCATGGGTTTTTATATGGTTTTTTTGTACCTCAATTTAAAGGGGTTGGTTGCTCTGTAGTTCATAATTTATCATCCGCTTTTGAGTTTCCTCTAGTAGTTAAAGAAAAGATCTTAAAGGAGTTGGAATCGGGTAGAGTTGCTGGACCCTTCAGTTCACCGCCTTTCACTAATTTTAGGATCTCCCCCCTCGGTGTAGTTCCTAAAAAGGAGCATGGCTCCTTTAGATTGATACACCACTTGTCATTTCCCAGAGGCTCTTCTCTGAATGACGAGGTTGACTCAAACATCCGTTCTGTGAAATATTCTTCTTTTGACGAAGCAATCGTGATTTTACAAAGGTTTGGCACACATGCTCTGATGGTTAAATCAGACATAAAATCTGCCTTTCGGCTTTTACCAGTTCACCCTGACGGTTTTAACTCCCTCGGTTTTGCTTTTAATAACTAATTCTTTTTTGATAGATGCCTCCCTATGGGATTTTCGTTATCTTGTTACTATTTTGAGTTGTTTTCTTCCTTTTTGCATTGGGTAGTTGAGTTTTCTTTTCCAAACGGGGGGGTTCTTCATTACCTAGATGACTTTTTGTTTGTCGGTCCTAAGGATTCCAATATCTGTTTTTTGTTGCTGCTCAGGTTTAGGAATATTTGTCGTAAGTTTGGTGTCCCTATCGCTGAGGAAAAAACAGTTTCTCCTTGCACTTCCTTGGAGTTTCTAGGGATTCATATTGATTCAACTAGCATGTCTTGCTCCCTTCCAGTGGATAAGATTTCTAAGCTTTGCTCCCTAATAGATTATTTCTTATCAAGAGACAAGGTTACCCTTAAGGAGCTCCAGTCCTTGTTGGGTATGTTAAATTTCGCTTTGAAAATTATCCCCATGGGCAGGGTTTTTTCTAAACGTCTTTACGATCTTACGTCAGGTCATTTTTCTCCCCACGCCCATTTACGTTTGGGCAGCGGCTTCAAGGACGATTTGCATACTTGGTTGCAATTTTTGTTAGAGTTCAGTGGAAAAAATCTGTGGCAGGCCCCTTTCACGTTTTCAGATGAAATTGGCTTGTCATATTTTACTGACGGACAATTAGGCCTGGGATTGACTTTTGATTCTGACTGGGCCTTTGAAACCTGGCCTGAGTCTTGGGTTCTTAATGAACTTACTAGACTTCCCGCTTTATTGGATCTATTTTCTATTTTGTTAGCCATTCATTTTTGGGGTTCCTATCTTTCCAACAGGCGTATTACCTTTCGCTCTGAGAAGCAAAATTTGGTTTTCATGCTAAACATCCTTTCTTCTAAGAATAAGTTTACTGCAACAATACTTAGGCATCTGACACTTACGTGTTTGAAATTAAACATTTGGTTAAAGGCTGTTTTTTCCTCCCATACGTTTAAAGATAATGCTGAATTTGTTTGTCATCGCCAGGCGTCACAAGCTTTGGATCACATTCCAGAAGGGGACAAAAGAAGATTAATTTGTCCTCAGCACTTATGGGATTTAATTCAAGTATAATTAAATGTTTTTTAGAAAATTCTTTAGCGAACAAAACTTGGGCTGACTATTCAGCTGCTTGGAGTTTATGGGTGAAATTTTGTTATTGCAATAATTATTCTTTTGTTGAGTGTGATCCTGTTATGGCTTTGCGTTTCGCAGAGCATTTAGTTAAGAATGGATTATCCTAGTCGGCTCTAGCTAAAAATTTTGCAGGTGTATCTTTCTTTTTGAAACTTTTCGGTAAGAAAGCGCTATCTGAGTTTTTTGTTGTCAAACAATTTTTAAAGGGTTTCAGAAGGGCTAATTTTCAACCTGATAGTCGCCGCTCTATTTCGGTCCAACTTTTGAGAGACATTTGTATGTCTCTTCCTTCAATTTGCACGGATCTTTTTGAAGCGTCTCTTTTTTCTACGGCCTTTTCATTTGCATTTTTTGCGGCTTTGCGAGTGAGTGAGCTGGTTTCCCTCAAAAAATCTTTTCTGTCGGGTTTATTTTTGGACCACGTCCAGTTGCGTAATCATCATTTAGTTATTTTTATTAAAAAGTCTAAAACATACCAATTGGGCTGTGGGTCATCTGTAAAATTGAATTCCATTTCAGATAAAACCATCTACCCTGTTTACAACGCTTACAATTGGTTAGCTATTCGGTCCGGTTTGGATGGCCCGTTTTTTTTTTTTATTCATAAAAATGGCGACCCTGCAACTATATTCCAATTTAACTTTGTCCTTAAGAAGTGTTTGAAACAGTTGGGTTTAGAGAAACTTCATTTTTCTTCACATTCCTTTGGCATTGGAGCAGTCACAGAAGCCGCCAGGTGAATCCCGCATGAGAAGAATTGGGAGATGGGAGTCTAATCGTTTTAAATTGTATATTCGTCCTGATTTATGCCTTAATTACCATCTTATTCATTTCTTAGGTGTTATCACTGTCTGGATCATCGGACATTCATTTATTTATTGGGCCGAGAAGAGGGCAATCGTCAGGTGTTACACAGAAAATTTAGGCTTTAACAAATCCTTTTTACAGATTTTTTGGCACAGCAGGAGAGGAATGTTATGGCAGAACTTGATTCCTGAGCTTCATAAGTTGGCCGAGACCAGACCACATCCGAACTTGATCATTTTTCATCTAGGTGGTAATGACCTTGGTAAAATTAACACGCTTGATTTTTTATCTTTCATTAAAAGGGATGTTTGTTAAAGATGGAATTTCTTAACACTACTTTTGCTTCTTCGGAAATTATCCCCAGGTTTATTTGGTTTCATGAGAATACTCGGTTTTTGGAGCGAATTAGAAAAAGGGTAAATCGGAACATTCAGAAATTCATGCCATCAATCCAAGGTTTCTCTTTTAGGCATGTCAATTTGGAAGATGTGATTCCAGGGATGTTTAGGAGAGATTGGGTTCACCTCTCCGAGATTGGCCTGGATATCTTTAATCTGGATCTCCAGGCCATTATCGAGAATTGGCTGGGGCGTTTTGGGGGGCCACGCCTTTTTAAGGCATGGCGTTTGGGAAAATCGCCCGGTGTCGGGTGGATTGGATTTTTAATGGTGAAATTGAATTCAGTTGATGAATTATTATTTAATTCTGGTTGGTTATTTATTAATAATTTATTCTTCATGTGACTCAAAAATAAACGCCACGGCCAATTTTTATTCCAAACTAAATCTGGTGTGCTTGTCTTATTATTTACAAATTGTGGGGCTTGTGTTACCATGTGTATAACCTGTTAGTGAAAGAAACGACTTAATATTGATTAAGGATGATCACCGCGCTAATTATATCAGCAGTATCATGGAATTGGACCAGTAAATATGGTACATATGGATAATTTTGATAATATACTCACTTGAATTGTTGTTCGTGGTATGGGTTGCGAGGGATCCATGCAGGAAATCTGTTTGTGGTGAACGTAATACTTGGGAGTGTTGCTCCCTTGGACCACCAAAATTCCCACTAATTGAATAGATTTATACTTGCATTAGTTATATTATTATAGAATATAAACCAGGGATTCAAGCTTGAGGAGGCTAATTTGCATATTCCAGGTGCCTTCTGGGAAAAGCAAGGAGTCTCCCTAAGCTAGAAGATCGTTGGGTACAGCCGGGACCAGCTGCTTGGAAAGCATCACCAAACCAGGGATTCAAGCTTTAGGAGGCTAATTTGCATATTCCAGGTGCCTTCTGGGAAAAGCGAAGAGTCTCCCTAAGCTAGAAGATCGTTGGGTACAGACAGGACCAGCTGCTTGGAAAGCATCACCAAACCAGTGATTCAAGCTTGAGGAGGCTAATTTGCATATTCCAGGTGCCTTCTGGGAAAAGCAAGGAGTCTCCCTAAGCTAGAAGATCGTTGGGTACAGCCGGGACCAGCTGCTTGGAAAGCATCACCAAACCAGTGATTCAAGCTTGAGGAGGCTAATTTGCATATTCCAGGTGCCTTCTGGGAAAAGCAAGGAGTCTCCCTAAGCTAGAAGATCGTTGGGTACAGCCGGGACCAGCTGCTTGGAAAGCATCACCAAACCAGTGATTCAAGCTTGAGGAGGCTAATTTGCATATTCCAGGTGCCTTCTGGGAAAAGCAAGGAGTCTCCCTAAGCTAGAAGATCGTTGGGTACAGCCGGGACCAGCTGCTTGGAAAGCATCACCAAACCAGTGATTCAAGCTTGAGGAGGCTAATTTGCATATTCCAGGTGCCTTCTGGGAAAAGCAAGGAGTCTCCCTAAGCAAATTTTTGCCTGTAGGACATTATTGCAAGAGAGCTTGGCTGAGTAGATTACACAAGAAGGAAAGCACACAGCAAGTCAGCAGGATCTAGGAGCAACATGGCAGATGTGACAACCTACATGGTGAGCTGCAGCATGTGCTACATGTTCACAGATCGACCAGAAGAAGAATCAAATTTCACCTGTCAGAAGTGTAGACTAGTGGCCCTTTTAGAAGAAAAGGTGCGGGGTCTGGAAGAAAGAATAGCAACTTTGAAACTCATCAAAGAGAATGAAGACTTTCTAGACAGAACAGAAGCATCTCTACTGGTCACAGAAGGTGAAAAAAGTGTCAGAGAACCTCCAAAAGCAGATGAGTGGAAGCATGTGACCAAAAGAAGCAAGAAGACCATGGAGAAATCACCAACCACGCAACTGAAGAACCGATATCAAATCTTTGTAGAGGATGAAGATGGCACACCTAAGGATGAAGCAATACCAGCAAGCAAAAAAGAAAAGGGCACACAGCAACAAGTGACAGCAAAAAGTACAGCCAAGAAGCAACGAAGAGTGGTGGTGGTGGGAGACTCACTACTGAGAGGCACAGAAGCAGCCATCTGCAGACCGGACATAACCGCAAGAGAAGTATGCTGCCTTCCAGGTGCGATGATCAAGGATGTGACCGATAGGATACCAAAGCTCTTCAGCTCCAAGGACGTCCACCCATTTCTTCTGATACATGTTGGCACCAATGACACGGCAAGGAAGGACCTACCGACAATCTGCAAGGACTTTGAAGAGTTGTGGAAGAAAGTAAAGGAACTGGATGCACAGGTAGTTTTTTCTTCTATCCTTCCAGTAGACGGGCATGGCACCAGGAGATGGAACAGGATCCTTGATGCAAACAACTGGCTAAGACGATGGTGCAGACAACAAGGATTCGGATTCCTGGACCACGGTGTGAATTACTTGTACGATGGACTCCTCGCCAGAGACGGACTACACCTCAACAAACCTGGGAAACACACATTCGCCAGAAGACTCGCTACACTCATCAGGAGGGCGTTAAACTAGAAGAAGAGGGGACGGGAAGAAAAACATTAGGCTTGAACAAAGAAGACCCAGGAAAACATACTCAGAAGGGAGGTAAGAACATTTCTAAAACAATCCACAGCGAGGAGATTGGAACCAAACAAAATCCTCTAAACTGCATGCTCGCAAATGCCAGAAGCCTGACAAACAAGATGGAAGAACTAGAAGCAGAAATATCTACAGGTAACTTTGACATAGTGGGAATAACCGAGACATGGTTAGATGAAAGCTATGACTGGGCAGTTAACTTACAGGGTTACAGTCTGTTTAGAAAGGATCGTAAAAATCGGAGAGGAGGAGGGGTTTGTCTCTATGTAAAGTCTTGTCTAAAGTCCACTTTAAGGGAGGATATTAGCGAAGGGAATGAGGATGTCGAGTCCATATGGGTCGAAATTCATGGAGGGAAATATGGCAACAAAATTCTCAGTGGGGTCTGTTACAAACCCCCAAATATAACAGAAACCATGGAAAGTCTACTTCTAAAGCAGATAGATGAAGCTGCAACCCATAATGAGGTCCTGGTTATGGGGGACTTTAACTACCCGGATATTAACTGGGAAACAGAAACCTGTGAAACCCATAAAGGCAACAGGTTTCTGCTAATAACAAAGAAAAATTATCTTTCACAATTGGTGCAGAATCCAACCAGAGGAGCAGCACTTTTAGACCTAATACTATCTAATAGACCTGACAGAATAACAAATCTGCAGGTGGTCGGGCATCTAGGAAATAGCGACCACAATATTGTACAGTTTCACCTGTCTTTCACTAGGGGGACTTGTCAGGGAGTCACAAAAACACTGAACTTTAGGAAGGCAAAGTTTGACCAGCTTAGAGATGCCCTTAATCTGGTAGACTGGGACAATATCCTCAGAAATAAGAATACAGATAATAAATGGGAAATGTTTAAGAACATCCTAAATAGGCAGTGTAAGCGGTTTATACCTTGTGGGAATAAAAGGACTAGAAATAGGAAAAACCCAATGTGGCTAAACAAAGAAGTAAGACAGGCAATTAACAGTAAAAAGAAAGCATTTGCACTACTAAAGCAGGATGGCACAATTGAAGCTCTAAAAAACTATAGGGAGAAAAATACTTTATCTAAAAAACTAATTAAAGCTACCAAAAAGGAAACAGAGAAGCACATTGCTAAGGAGAGTAAAACTAATCCCAAACTGTTCTTCAACTATATCAATAGTAAAAGAATAAAAACTGAAAATGAAGGCCCCTTAAAAAATAGTGAGGAAAGAATGGTTGTAGATGACGAGGAAAAAGCTAACATATTAAACACCTTCTTCTCCACGGTATTCACGGTGGAAAATGAAATGCTAGGTGAAATCCCAAGAAACAATGAAAACCCTATATTAAGGGTCACCAATCTAACCCAAGAAGAGGTGCGGAACCGGCTAAATAAGATTAAAATAGATAAATCTCCGGGTCCGGATGGCATACACCCACGAGTACTAAGAAAACTAAGTAATGTAATAGATAAACCATTATTTCTTATTTTTAGGGACTCTATAGCGACAGGGTCTGTTCCGCAGGACTGGCGCATAGCAAATGTGGTGCCAATATTCAAAAAGGGCTCTAAAAGTCAACGTGGAAATTATAGGCCAGTAAGTCTAACCTCTATTGTTGGTAAAATATTTGAAGGGTTTCTGAGGGATGTTATTCTGGATTATCTCAATGAGAATAACTGTTTAACTCCATATCAGCATGGGTTTATGAGAAATCGCTCCTGTCAAACCAATCTAATCAGTTTTTATGAAGAGGTAAGCTATAGGCTGGACCACGGTGAGTCATTGGACGTGGTATATCTCGATTTTTCCAAAGCGTTTGATACCGTGCCGCACAAGAGGTTGGTACACAAAATGAGAATGCTTGGTCTGGGGGAAAATGTGTGTAAATGGGTTAGTAACTGGCTTAGTGATAGAAAGCAGAGGGTGGTTATAAATGGTATAGTCTCTAACTGGGTTGCTGTGACCAGTGGGGTACCGCAGGGGTCAGTATTGGGACCTGTTCTCTTCAACATATTCATTAATGATCTGGTAGAAGGTTTACACAGTAAAATATCGATATTTGCAGATGATACAAAACTATGTAAAGCAGTTAATACAAGAGAAGATAGTATTCTGCTACAGATGGATCTGGATAAGTTGGAAACTTGGGCTGAAAGTGGCAGATGAGGTTTAACAATGATAAATGTAAGGTTATACACATGGGAAGAAGGAATCAATATCACCATTACACACTGAATGGGAAACCACTGGGTAAATCTGACAGGGAGAAGGACTTGGGGATCCTAGTTAATGATAAACTTACCTGGAGCAGCCAGTGCCAGGCAGCAGCTGCCAAGGCAACCAGGATCATGGGGTGCATTAAAAGAGGTCTGGATACACATGATGAGAGCATTATACTGCCTCTGTACAAATCCCTAGTTAGACCGCACATGGAGTACTGTGTCCAGTTTTGGGCACCGGTGCTCAGGAAGGATATAATGGAACTAGAGAGAGTACAAAGCAGGGCAACAAAATTAATAAAGGGGATGGGAGAACTACATTACCCAGATAGATTAGCGAAATTAGGATTATTTAGTCTAGAAAAAAGACGACTGAGGGGCGATCTAATAACCATGTATAAGTATATAAGGGGACAATACAAATATCTCGCTGAGGATCTGTTTATACCAAGGAAGGTGACGGGCACAAGGGGGCATTCTTTGCGTCTGGAGGAGAGAAGGTTTTTCCACCAACATAGAAGAGGATTCTTTACTGTTAGGGCAGTGAGAATCTGGAATTGCTTGCCTGAGGAGGTGGTGATGGCGAACTCAGTCGACGGGTTCAAGAGAGGCCTGGATGTCTTCCTGGAGCAGAACAATATTGTATCATACAAT
Organism: Ranitomeya imitator; assembly: GCF_032444005.1. Lineage (NCBI taxonomy): Eukaryota > Metazoa > Chordata > Amphibia > Anura > Dendrobatidae > Ranitomeya > Ranitomeya imitator. Next base: position 128,707,894 of record NC_091285.1, read on the forward strand.
TATTAGGTTCTGTAGAAGGACGTAGATCTGGGGATTTATTATGATGGAATATAGGCTGAACTGGATGGACAAATGTCTTTTTTCGGCCTTACTAACTATGTTACTATGTTACTATGTTAATATATAATCACTGCACTCGTACGATGAAGGTACTTGATTCATGTGAATAATTTTATTGAATAAATGTTCAGGTGAAGCGATAAGCACAAAACGTTTCGGCCAACCCGTGGCCTTGATCACTAAATCGCTGAAACAAACAAAATAAAACGTAGTAAATAACTATGTACATGGTATAGACAGAGACAATAATACATATTTACATATATACTTCAAAATATGTTACCTCCTCTCCCCTTGTTTTTACCTTTTCCTCTCTGTCCACCAGATCTCCCTTCACCATCAGAAATCTCCGCCTCTGATGATGAAATATCTGCGTCCCATCTGTCTTCTCGCCGAAAGTCCGGCAGGAGCCTGCGTACACATCCAATGATGTAACTGTCCCTGTTACGGTAGTGCGCATGCGTCGCTGAGCGGGGATTCCCAGTACGTCATCCAGCAGGGGAACGCCTCCAGTTGCCCGGAAATGCAGAGGTAAGCCCGGTGTGCGCGTCACACGCTGGTGGGCGGAGCTAAGTTTAGCACGGCACCGAGCCAAATTTATAAATTACACAGAAGGGAGAGACCTGCAATGGCAGCAGCATTTCTCCCCTGATGAATCATTGAGGAAGAAACGCGTCGGGAGACACCGCTTTGCAGCATATTTCTATACCAGGGTCGGGTATGAGGTGAACGGAGAGAGGGGAACGGCTTGCGATGGCAGAACCAAACAAGCGGTGAGATCCACCCAAACATATGGTTTTTCTGTTTATTGAGTTGCATGCATCGCAGCGCTCCGGACCCAATATTCCACCATCATTAACCCTGGAGGTTGCCACAGCTGAACCCATCAGGGAACACTCATATATATTGCGAAATGAGTTATATGTATCCCGGTTATATATGTTGGGTAGTCATGATTGAGTTGTTGTGGCATCTAGAAATGTTTTCAGTATAGATTTCTATATTGCACTGACGCCAATCCTAAATCTAGTATCCACAAGTACAAAGTGTTTATATGTGATGTGATTTTGATAATACTTTGGACATATAGTATAGTCACCTTTCTTGTTTCCAAAACTGTGAGAAAGGCAGCAAGGAAAATACCATTCCTGGTACAAATAGACAAGGTTGTAAAGATCTATTTGTGGTACATCCGTAGTCTTATACCTACACCTTGACATACCATTGTTAGCCCACATTCTGTGATCCTAGGGAGACAACTGCTTCTGTGATCATAGGGGAACTATGGTGGATTGGCAGGGATTTTGCACGTAGTCAGTGCTGTTTAGTATCTGTTACCTGTTGTTAGTCTTGTCTTGTTTCCCCATTCTGTGTAGGTAATAGGGCACTCAAGACATAAGGTTTCCATTTGTCCTTTATGTCCCCCTTTTTTTCTTTTGGTTTATGTGCCATACTGGCTTTTTAGATTATACCAAATAAAGGTTAATTTTTATCCAGTCGCTATATACGGTATCAAATTTCTACTTGGATAATATACCACACTTATTATATAGTATATAACACAGCCCAGTGAGGAAGACACACTCACTGCTTCACTTTCACAGTCATGCCGCGGCCGTTGCCCCCATTGTGGACACAGGGTGCCACAGCACCTGACTGCTGCGCTGCTAGTCTTTCTGCTTGGCGCACTGCTGGACCTGGTCCTGGACGGTCGGTGGATGTGGACGAACTCTGACTGAGCTCTTAGGCGGCCGAAAGTGACAATACAGATGACCGCTGGCCCGGAAGTGACCATGGTGACGGTGAGTATTACAGAAGCTGCGCAGCACCAGCTAAACTCAGAGAGCTCTGTGACTTTTGCTGCCGAGCAGGGATGACGGATGTACTCCACCTCCGAGTCCTGGCTGGGACTCGGAGTTGACTGTCAGTAGTCATGTAATACACACACAGCACACAGACAGGGATGTAGTCCGGCTGCAGGGGCCCCCCCCCAGGAGCGCATCAGTGTGTGTTGTAGCGTTACCACCGTAAATGGGCCCCCCCTTCTCGCCAGGGCCCTGGCATTTGCCCGGGTACGCCGGGTGCTGACGCCGGCCCTGATCAATAGTAAAAGATAGAATGTTTAAAAATAATAAAAAAAATAAAAAAAATGGTTATACTCACCTGCAGACAGCCGATCTCCTCAGCGGCGTCCGTTCCTATAGATGGTGTGTGTGCAGGACCTTCGATGACGTCGCGGTCACGTGAGCGGTCACATGAGCAGTCACGCGACCAATCACAAGACGGCGATGTCATCGCAGGTCCTTCACACACACCATCTATAGGAACGGAAGCGGCAGCATGCACCGTTGAGAGGCGGGAAGACTCCGGGGCCATCGAAAGTGAGTATATCACTTATATTTTTATTTTAATTCTTTTTTTTTTTACCAATTATATGGTGCCCAGTCCGTGGAGGAGTGTCTCCTCTCCTCCACCCTGGGTACCAACCGCACATAATCTGCTTACTTCCCGCATGGTGTGCACAGCCCCATGCAGAAAGTAAGCAGATCAATGCATTCCTAGGTGTGCGGAATCCCCGCGATTCCGCAAATTTAATGAACATGTTGCTTTTTTTTTCAGCAATGCGATTTTTTCACGGAAAAAATGCAACATTTGCACAAGAAATGCGGAATACACTAAAAAAAATAGGAGGCATATGTAAGCGTTTTTTTCGTGTTTTTATCACGTTTTTATAGCGAAAAAACGCGAAAAATACTGAACGTGTGCACATGGCCTCAGACCAGCAGTGTGAGGGAATCAGTACAGCTAAAAGAGACAGATGACGTGAGAATAGGGCACAGCTAGGGATATCTTGAACTGATAACTTATCTGATTGTGGTAGCTCACATCCGTCCTCTGACTTCCGTGGATCTAGTGGCCGGGACCAGAGCAAGTGGGCAAGTGGGATAAGCAGACACAGGCCGTGTCAATGCATGAGAAAGTGCTGGTTGTAAGTGCCAAAAAGGCGCTTATTTATGGTCCTGAGCGGTCGCATATCCGGAAAGAGTACAGGGACGCCGGCGCCTGCGCAGTAGAGGCTACGGCCGTTCGCGCGTGCGCAGTAAAACCAGAGTCGGGTCGGTCAGCTGCAGAATGCCTGGGCCTGCGCAGTATATGCAAGCCCAGGAATGCCGAACAAGAAGAGTGTATCGGCGCATTAGGAGCTATAGGTAGTGTAGGAGCTATAGGTAGTGTAGGAGCTATAGTTAGCTGTAGGAGCTATAGGTAGTGTCTGTGTCCGTGCAGTAAAAAAAGGGGGGCCGGTAATACCGCCGCTTGTGTTGGGAAGGCACCAGACATAGTAACATACATAGTAACATAGTTAGTAAGGCCGAAAAAAGACATTTGTCCATCCAGTTCAGCCTATATTCCATCATAATAAATACCCAGATCTACGTCCTTCTACAGAACCTAATAATTGTATGATACAATATTGTTCTGCTCCAGGAAGACATCCAGGCCTCTCTTGAACCCCTCGACTGAGTTCGCCATCACCACCTCCTCAGGCAAGCAATTCCAGATTCTCACTGCCCTAACAGTAAAGAATCCTCTTCTATGTTGGTGGAAAAACCTTCTCTCCTCCAGACGCAAAGAATGCCCCCTTGTGCCCGTCACCTTCCTTGGTATAAACAGATCCTCAGCGAGATATTTGTATTGTCCCCTTATATACTTATACATGGTTATTAGATCGCCCCTCAGTCGTCTTTTTTCTAGACTAAATAATCCTAATTTCGCTAATCTATCTGGGTAATGTAGTTCTCCCATCCCCTTTATTAATTTTGTTGCCCTCCTTTGTACTCTCTCTAGTTCCATTATATCCTTCCTGAGCACCGGTGCCCAAAACTGGACACAGTACTCCATGTGCGGTCTAACTAGGGATTTGTACAGAGGCAGTATAATGCTCTCATCATGTGTATCCAGACCTCTTTTAATGCACCCCATGATCCTGTTTGCCTTGGCAGCTGCTGCCTGGCACTGGCTGCTCCAGGTAAGTTTATCATTAACTAGGATCCCCAAGTCCTTCTCCCTGTCAGATTTACCCAGTGGTTTCCCGTTCAGTGTGTAATGGTGATATTGATTCCCTCTTCCCATGTGTATAACCTTACATTTATCATTGTTAAACCTCATCTCCTGCAGAGACACTCCTGCAGAGTGGATCAGAAACGCAGAGGATGAGCCTGCAGGCGCTTGTATAGTGTAGTGAACTCCGGTGTCGCTTGCGCTGTGCATATAGGTGGAACGAGATGAAGTCACCATACTACAGAGCTTATATACAGAGGGGCGCTGTTTAAATGTGGATGGCTGATTGGTAAGAGTTAAAGGCATAGTGGAAAACCTACATACATACATGCTGATACACCATATGCAGTAAAAGAAAATACAATTACATGGTTATGTACAGATACATGGTAGGAGTCCAAACAAATAAACTGAAATAAATGAAATAAACAGAAGAAGAATGGAGGGATGAATAACTTGAAAAATAAGTGAAATGAAATGAATAAATGAAAAAATGGATGAATGAAAAATGAATGAATGAAAATAAATGAATGAAATGAAATGAATAATGAAAAAATGAATCATATGAGAAATGAAAAAAATGAAAATAGAAAAAAGAAAAAAATGAAATAATATTAGGAAAAAAATAAAAAATAAAAATAAAAAATAAATAAATAAATAAAAAATTAGAAAAATAAAAACTGGGGTACTGTCTCAAAAACTCTGGGGTATGTGTCTTACCGTCTCGAGTGTGCAGAAGGATGAGGCTACTAGTGCAGTAGGTCAAGTCTAGAAAAAATAAGGTTAATAAATAATAATAATCTTTATTTTTATATAGCGCTAACATATTCCGCAGCGCTTTACAGTTTGCACACATTATCTTCACTGTCCCCAATGGGGCTCACAATCTAAATTCCCTATCAGTATGTCTTTGGAATGTGGGAGGAAACCGGAGTGCCCGGAGGAAACCCACGCAAACACGGAGAGAACATACAAACTCTTTGCAGATGTTGTCCTGGGTGGGATTAGAACCCAGGACTCCAGCGCTGCAAGGCTGCAGTGCTAACCACTGTGCCACCGTGCTGCCCCAATCATATTAGCCAGTCTATCTCTCGGTTCAATCCCCTAGGGTGGAGGCTATCAAGGGTATAAATCCAGAAAGCTTCCCTCTGTTTTAATAGTTGACTGTGATTACCTCCCCTTCTCGGGCGAGGAACTTTTTCTACAATCTGGAACCTAAGTTGCGATACATTATGTCTCGCCTCTTTAAAATGGAGTGGTAATGGTAGCTGTTGTGATCCGGTGACCTTGGAGCAGCATGAAAACTTTCACTGGAGTAGGTGGTCACAATACTGACCGCAAATCCTGATCTTAACACCGCAACTAGAAGTAGCCGTGGAGTGTACCTAACCAATCCTAGACACCTCGTCACAGCTGGAGGACTAATTACCCCTAAAGATGGAAATAGGAATACTATCTTGCCTCAGAGCAGAACCCCAAAGGATAGACAGCCCCCCCACAAATATTGGCGGTGAGTCGGAGAGGAAAAAAACATACACAGGCAGAAAAACAGGATTTAGCACAAGAGGCCACTCTAGCTAAATAGGACAGGATAGGACAGAGTTCTGTGCGGTCAGTATTAAAAACCTTCAAAAATATCTACAGCAGAATATACAAAAACTTCCTCCATCTAACTAAAGACGTAGGAGCGTAAATCTGCAACTCCAGCGAATCCTACATTCAGAGCAGGAATACAATCAAAAACAAGCACACCGCCTGTGTGCCACAGAAAAAGAAACAGACTTATCTTTGCTGAAATGGCAACCAAGCAGGAGAAGCCAGAAAGAGATCCATCATATCCCAAAAAACATTGACAACTGGCAAGGACTAATGAGTCCTGCAAGCCTAAATACCCCAGTCAGAACTGCAATTAGCAGATACACCTGTCCAAGACTGCAGCCCAGGAACAACTGCATTATCATCTACTACCACCAGAGGGAGCTCAAAAGCAGAATTCACAACAGGTAGAAATACCTTTTCGCATCTAATTGTAGACTTGTGGCTTGATATTCGATCTTTAATAGCCTGAGTGGTTTCCCCCACATATAATAGCCCGAAAGGGCACTTGATAATGTATACTACATAGTTTGTGTCACAGGTATAATGCTCCTTGATGGGATATGATTTCCCAGTTCTCGGATGAACTATCTCGTTACCTTTAATAACGTTGGAGCAACACCTGCAATTTAAACAAGGAAAAGTGCCCGTTCTGCTTAGGCCAGTCAGAGTTCTAGTTAATGGTGACTTGTGTGATCCTAAGTCTGCTCTTACTACTTTGTCCCGTATATTCCTAGGTCGTCTGGTACACATTAGTGGTGGATCTTTAAAGACAGGGATACTAGGATAGGCCTTACTGAGAAGAGGCCAATGTCCTCGGATCAGATTATGTATTTTATGCATTGTGGGATGGTGGTTATGTACAAAGGGGAGTCGTGGATTTTTTTGTACCCTGGAGGTTATATTGTCTGAGTCGTGGAGGGATCTGAAAAATTCCGTGTTGAGGAGATCCGATGGATACTGGCGGGCTTTAAATTTATTAGACATTTCTTGTAGCCTGATTTCTCTAGTGGAAGGATTGGAAACAATTCTGGTTACCCTTTTAAATTGTGATCTAGGGAGACTATTTTTAATGGACCTGGGATGACAGCTGTTGTATAGCAAAAGGCTATTACAATCGGTCGATTTTGCAAAGATATCCGTGCTTAGATTACCGTTAAGGTCTTTGATTATTTTAGTGTCTAAGAAGGTTACTTCATCCTTGTGGTGGACCAATGTCAAGGACAGTTCAGGTCTGACATTGTTGATGGTATCATAGAATTCTAGGAGGCTGGTCTAGTCCCCATGCCATACGCAAAAGATGACGTCTATGTATCTATACCAGGCGAGAGCATGCTATTGGAAAATGGGGTTAGTGTATACAAAGTCACGTTCGAAGCGATCCATATATAAATTGGCGTAGGCCGGGGCCACATTGGACCCCATTGCCATACCGCATGTCTGCAAGAAAAAATCATCCTCAAATATGAAAAAGTTCTCCCTGAGTACTAAGTTCAGAAGATCTATGCAGAGCTCTTGGGAACCCTCATCTAAAATGGCTTCACTGACAGTTTGAGACACTGCTTCAATGCCCATATCATGGGTGATAGATGTATATAGACTGTTTACATCTAATGTACATAGGAGGCTATCACTTGGAATCTTATTCATGTTGCGGATTCTCCCCAGGAAATCCCCAGTGTCCAGTATAAAGGATTTTGTGACCCTGGTGTAGGGTGTAAGGAGCTTTTCAAGAAATATGGATAGTGGGTTAAGAATAGAATCGGTTGATGCCACGATAGGGCGACCAGGGGGATTTTGGAGATTCTTATGGATCTTGGTCAAGATGTACAAAACAGGGGTCACCGGATGGTGGTTGATGAGGTATGTTTTTGTTTTACTGTCGATGGTCTTTAATTGCAGGTGTTTGCCAACTATCCTGGTAATCTTTTGTCGTATGGCGTGGGTAGGATCACCGTGAATTTTTTTGTATGTTGTAGTGTCAGCGAGCTGTCTCCTCACTTCAGATACATAGTGGCATTTATCCATGACAACGATGGCTCCCCCCCTTATCCGCTGGTTTAATAATGATATTATTATTCTCACATAGTGAGTTCAAAGCCTGTTTTTCAAGTGGATCAAGATTGTGGCGGACAGGGAGGAAGCCTAATCGTTGATCATGTAGAGTTTTCTTAATGTCTCTATCAAGTAGATTAACAAAAGTCTCTACGGCGTGGTTGGACTTAGATGTAATGAAAGTGCTCTGATTTCTAAGACCAAGTTGGTCAATTGTGATTCTGGGTCCCTCAGTGTGTGTAGATGTTGGGGCTGGTCTAGTAGAATTAATGGAATTCTCGAAGTGTACCTTCAGTCTGATATTTCTATAAAAGCGCTGTAGATCCCTTTCAAGTTGAAAGGAATCCCATTTAGGAGTTGGGCAGAAGAATAGACCCATATTCAATACCTTTAGTTCTAGTGGAGAAAGAGTATAATTAGAGATATTCGCTACCTGAGATCTGAGAGTCAGGTGGCGGTCCCCGTCCCTTCTTCCTTGACCTCCGGGTTAGCGTGCGTTATGTCCTAAAAAACGGCGACATGATGTCTGTGCCCCGCCAGTTTCGCTGCCGGATCCTGCAGAGGACCACCCCGCAGGTGAGGAGCCCCTGGAGTGGTAGTTCCCTCCTGGTGTGTGGCGATATCTTGGCCTCTGGCGTCTGGGGAAGGGATCTTCCCATTTGTAAACGTTGTTAGTGAGATAGTCTTCCGTATCCCTTGAAATTTGGTTTGTTTCCTTTCTTCGAGGGTTCTCTGGTGCGTTGTTAGTATGGAGTCCACTTTGCTCTTAAGTGTGGCAAAGTCAGTGTTGCTCAAAGTAGTGGTCAATTGGGTCTCAATACTCTCAATTTTCTCTTCTGTACTCTTAATAGCTTCCTGGACGTCCTCGATGGTCAATAATATGATGTCGAAAGAGCATTTATTCAAAATCTTTTGAAATGTTGCACAGTACTTTTCATTGTCAGCAAACAGGGTTGGACGAAGATTGCAACGTAGACCTCGGGGTATTTTCCCTTGGCGATGATATTCACCTAAAGTTGCACAGTGTAAGTCGTAGCCGATGAGTTTTTTCTTTTCCTTCTCACAATCCCTTGATTTAACGTCCTTGCTGGGTAGGTGAAGGAAGTCCGTTTTGGTTTCTATTTTGGATAAGAAGGTGGTACCTGTGGCGTCGTCGTAGACATAGGTATCGGTTGACATGGATTCGGTCGGTGCTTAAAGCCCAAAGCCAACGGTATAGAGAGTATAGAAGGCTAGCACTCGACGATTGTTAGAGTGACGATGCAAGTGAACGGAACCAGTGGTCCTCTCAGTCATAGAATATATAATCACTGCACTCGTACGATGAAGGTACTTGATTCATGTGAATAATTTTATTGAATAAATGTTCAGGTGAAGTGATCAGCACAAAACGTTTTGGCCAACCCGTGGCCTTGATCACTAAATCGCTGAAACAAATAAAATAAAACATAGTAAATAACTATGTACATGGTATAGACAGAGACAATAATACATACTTACATATATACAATTCAGAAAACATGTCAGGACCGTATGTTGAAAATGGAGGCCAATGAGTTATCGTACCATCCATAAGTAATAAGGAGCAAAACCAACGGAAAAGGAGAGGTTTCAGAAATGCACAGTATATTGATATTAAAGACAAGATGAGACCCGGCTCTGCTTTTACTGCGCACGCGCGAACGGCCGTAAAATCTACTGCGCAGGCGCCGGCGCACCCTGTACTCTTTCCGGATATGCGACCGCTCAGGACCATAAATAAGCGCCTTTTTGGCACTTACAACCAGCGCTTCCTCATGCATTGACACGGCCCGTGTCTGCTTATCCCACTTGTCCACCAACGCTGGTCCCGGCCACTAGATCCACGGAAGTCAGAGGACGGATGTGAGCTACCACAATCAGATAAGTTATCAGTTCAAGATATCCCTAGCTGTGCCCTATTCTCACGTCATCTGTCTCTTTTAGCTGTACTGATTCCCTCACACTGCTGGTCTAAAGGTACCGTCACACATAACCATATCGTTAACGATATCGTTGCTTTTTGTGACGTAGCAACGATATCGTTAACGAAATCGTTATGCGTGACAGCGACCAATGATTAGGCCCCTGCTGGGATATCGTTTGTCGCTGGGGAATGATCAGGACTCTATTTTGGTCACTGATCTCCCGCTGACATCGCTGAATCGGCGTGTGTGACGCCGATTCAGCGATGTCTTCACTGGTAACCAGGGTAAATATCGGGTTACTAAGCGCAGGGCCACGCTTAGTAACCCGATGTTTACCCTGGTTACCATTGTAAATGTAAAAAAAAAAACACTACATACTTACATTCCGGTGTCTGGTCACGTCCCTCGCCTTCAGCTTCCCGCACTGACTGTGAGCGCCGGCCGGCCTTAAAGCAGAGCACAGCGGTGACGTCACCGCTCTGCTTTACGGCCGGCCGGCGCGCCGCTCACAGTTAGTGCGGGAAGCTGAAAGCGAGGGACGTGACCAGACACCGGAGTGTAAGTATGTAGTGTTTTTTTTTTTTTACATTTACAATGGTAACCAGGGTAAACATCGGGTTACTAAGCGCGGCCCTGCTCTTAGTAACCCAATGTTTACCCTGGTTACCCGGGGACTTCGACATCGTTGGTCGCTGGAGAGCTGTCTGTGTGACAGCTCTCCAGCGACCAAACAGCGACGCTGCAGCGATCGGCATCGTTGTCTATATCGCTGCAGCATTGCTTAATGTGACGGTACCTTTACTCTTCAAAATTATCAGACATTGACTCTGGCTGGCTCCACAAACAAACAGGTAGTGATTTCATTTTGATCTGCCGCCTATATGTTGCCAACAGACTAGAATATTTAGTGTGTCTATATTCTCACGTCATTTGTCTCTTTTAGCTGTACTGATTCCCTCACACTGCTAGTCTAACTCTTCAAAATTATCAGACATTGGCTCTGGCTGGCTCCACAAACAGGTAGTGATTTCATTTTGATCTACCGCCTATATGTTGCCAACAGACTAGAATATTTAGTGTGTCTATATTTACCCCTACAGCCATTGGTGCATATACCAACCTACTCTTCATTACGGCGGCTACAGCATCATTAATATTAAGGTGACAAATATTCCATAGCCCTGTAAATGTATACATCGGTATAACAATATAGCCTCTTGGGTGGTAATATCTTCGCTCTATCCTTGCACTTGGACCCATGTCCACTGTATATCCCATAGAGTTTTATTGATATATCTAACCCACTGATGTGATTGGGCCTTTATACACACACATATACATGTCCGCCGGGTCCAGGGCTTCCTGCATTGGACCTAACCTGAGGTCATACCAGCACCAACAATACAGCTATACGGCTCACTATGTCCCATTACCCTTCGCAGGTCTGCTTACCTTTATTCTTTGGCTGATACCCTAGCAGCACTATTTACACATTCGAAAGAAGGAACTTCTACCTAAGGGTATGCTGAATTATCAATATTTACCGTCTCGTCTTTAATATCAATATACTGTGCATTTCTGAAACCTCTCCTTTTCTGTTGGTTTTGCTCCTTATTACTTATGGATGGTACGATAACTCATGGCCTCCATTTTCAACATACGGTCCTGACATGTTTTCTGAATTGTATATATGTAAATATGTATTATTGTCTCTGTCTATACCATGTACATAGTTATTTACTACGTTTTATTTTATTTGTTTCAGCGATTTAGTGATCAAGGCCACGGGTTGGCCGAAACGTTTTGTGCTTATCGCTTCACCTGAACATTTATTCAATAAAATTATTCACATGAATCAAGTACCTTCATCGTACCAGTGCAGTGATTATATATTCTAAGACTGAGAGGACCACTGGTTCCGTTCACTTGCACCGTCACTCTCACAATCGTCGAGTGCTAGCCTTCTATACTCTCTAGTTATATTATTAGACAGTGAATACAACCTGATCCAATAATGTCAATTTGGTATACTCACTATAAGTTTCGTGGTTATTGTGTTGTATAAATAACCTGTTGGTGTTCAAATATACAGGTGATTGGTTGCAACAATCAGGATCAATCAGCTGTTAAAGAGCATAGTGCCTTACGGGTGCCTTTCCTGTGAGTCTACATGCAGGGAGATTTTTGCCTAATAAAATGCATTAACACCGGTATTGCTATGTTAAAATGAGCAAATAGATGTGACCTGTTAATACTCTTAAGCTGATAGTACTCACTGGTTTGATAGTTGGTGATACAGAGGATGACGATTCTGTTGTGTGGATATGCCGATCCTGAGGTTTTTGCTGTGCAGCGTCTGCTGCAGACAGGTTACCACAGAGTTTTGGAATGCCGGATACCTCGCGTGCTCCGGCCGGAAGCAGCGCTGAGGTTTGCGGCGAAAAGAAAGGGGCGGAGCCTAGGTGACGTCACCGAACTAGAGGGGATGGGTGCGCGGGAGGAACAGCTACCAACGCGTTTCAAGGGATGCGATCCCTCTTCATCAGGGTTGATATAACCTCCTGTCTGCAGCTGCGATAGATCCTGGTTAATTGCAAATGTGGCACCCCAGGAGTTCAGGTACCACAGTAATGCTGCCTTCCTCTCGGGGAGGGTAGTGCTATGCCTGGAGACAAGTGAGATTCCCTTTGGCAGGTTATCACACACACAACTTCCAAATCCAGGCCAGGAGGGGGAGCTCAAAACCCTGTTTTAGGGCAGCTTCCCTGAATAAAGATCCTGGTTTGGAGGAGGAGCTGGTTTAGTCTGTACAGAGAGTCTGTGTGCGAGGCCAGACAGGGATGGAGCACACTGGAGATACAGGACTCCAGGAGGCTACAAGAAAGGCCTCCACGGAGTCAGTGCTCAGAATCCGAGTACTGGGAACCCGAGGCTTTTGTGGAGCTATAAGACACAGTGCAGAACCAGAGGGCAGAGAATTACATGGACTCTGCCCATATTCACCTTTGGTACTGCAGCACCTTGGAGCTTGGAGTCATCGTGAAAAGACCCCAGTAAGCACGGCTCAAGCTGCCTACCATACAGGCACCTGTCCCAGGACAGGGGAACGAATTAGGACTTTGCTGGGAACACTTAGTGGCAGCAGGGACCTCAGTTACAGCAAGCGCAGAGCGGAAGGCTTCAACCTGACCTGCCGAGAGGATTCCGCTTGTCTCTGGACTGCCTGGACTCCTAATTCACCTGTTGCCGGTGCCCTGGACTGTGGCCTGTAAGGCTTAGTTCACATTGCGTTAGCAGCAGCCCGTTCAGCACATACGCTAACGGGCTGCTGCTAGCGCAAGTGCCGGCGTTTACATCGCGCTAGCGCAGATAGAGCATCTGCTAGCTCTATCTGCGCTAGCAGTGATGGACCCAGAAACGCTGCAGCCCGCGTCTCCGGGTCCGTCACTCAATGACGGCGCATCCCTAGCGCACGCCCATTGTGGGCGTGCACTAACGATGCATCCGACATTGCATTCAATGGCGGCGTTAACGGCCTACGTTACACCGCGTTATGCCGCGGTGTAACATAGTCCGTTTAATGGAGTCACTGAACGCAGTGTGAACCCAGCCTTATCCGCAGTAAGCCAGGTAAAGACTTACAACTTGTTTCCTCTTATTTATTCACCGGCTTGGGACCCTGCTTCACCTGTGAGAAGTGTAACATCTGTGCTGCCGCAACATCCCCCAGGGGACCCCTGTAATGCAGCGTCAGTCCTACTACTGACCGAACTCCACAGGTGGCATCACGACAAACTCTGAACGTTAACCCCTTTAACGTTGAGGCCCAAGGCCACGGACCAGGTGGTAGCCACCGTGACATCCCCCCTTGCGACCAGACTCGATACCGAGTACCCCACTGACCTGCGGGTGACTCACGCAATTTTATCTCATTCTAGCACGGGCACTGAGAACGAGTTCACAGATTTTTATATGTTTTTATTGTCTAGAGGCATAGATGATATGGAAGTTTTTTATATAGTATACTGTGCCAAATATAGGTGTTTTTAATTTTATGAGTAATTAAAGTTTAGAAAGAAGGACACAATTAAAATTAATCACATTTCTCTAAATACACATATTTAAACCCTAATCAAGATCATTTTAAACTATGGCACGGGTTTGTCAACTTAATAGAAAGAATCAACCACTCTCTGCAAATCATTACACACCAAATTGTTTTAGTTAGCTCCAATTAACCCTCGGGCATCTTTGCAATTAACCAGGATCTATCGCAGCTGCAGACAGGGGGTCAGGCACATCTCTATTTAAGGACAGGAGGAGACGCAGGTTATAATAACCCTGATGAACAGGGACAGCGTCCCTTGAAACGCGTTGGTAGCTGTTCCTCCCCCGCACCCATCCCCTCTAGTTCAGTGACGTCACCTAAGCTCCGCCCCTTTCTTTTCGCCGCAAACCTCAGAGCCGCTTTTGGCTAGGGCACGTGAGGTATCCAGCATTCCAAAACTCTGCGGTAACCTGTCTGCAAGAGACGCTGCACAGCAAAAACCTCAGGATCGGCATATCCACACAGAACAGGATCGTCATCCTCTGTATCACCAACTATCAAAGCAGTGAGTACTATCAGCTTAAGAGCATTAACAGGTCACATCCATTTGCTCATTATAACATAGCAATACCGGTGTTAATCCATTTTATAAGGCAAAAATCTCCTTGCAAGTAGACTCACAGGAAACGCACCCGTAAGGCACTATGCTCTTTAACAGCTGATTGATCCTGATTGTTGCAACCAATCACCTGTATATTTGAACACCAACAGGTCATTTATACACCACAATAACCACAAAACTTATAGTGAGTATACCAAATTGACATTATTGGATCAGGTTGTATTCATTGTCTAATAATATAATTAATGCAAATATAAATCTATTCAATTAGTGGGAATTTTGGTAGTCCAAGAGAGCAACACTCCCAAGTATTACGCTCACTACAAACAGATTTCCTGCATGCATCCCTAACAGCCCATACCACGAATAACAATTCAAGTGAGTATATTATCAAAATTATCCATATGTACCATATTTACTGGTCCAATTAATGATACTCTTGATATAATTAGTGCGGTGATTATCCTTAATCAATATTAAGAACTTTCCTCTTTACTCTCCAAATCACGTCTCACTACCTGTGAACTTGACCCAATACCGTCTTGCCTCATTCCAAACCTTACCATAGTCTTCATCCCACGCCTAACCCACCTCTCCAATCTGTCACTAATTACTGCTGTCTTCCCCTCATGATTAAAACATATCTCAATCACACTTATCCTCAAAAAGCCCTCCCTTGACCCATCTTCTGTGTCTAGCTATCACCCCATCTCACTTCTCCCCATGCCTCCAATCTACCGGAACAACACATCTATTTTGAACTATCTTCCCACCTCTCCTCTTGCTCCCTCTTTGACCGCTTACAATCAGTCTTCCGACCGTACCATTCCAGTGAAACTGCTCTGACTAAAGTCATCAACGAAATACTAACCACCAAATCCAAGAGACGCTAGTTTGTCCTCCTCATGGACCTGGCATCTGCCTTTGACTCAGTAGACCATTCCCTCTTACTACAGACTTTCTGATCTCTTGGCATTACAGACTTGGCCCTTTGTTGGATCTAGTCATACCTAACAGAAAGGACATTCATTGTCTCCCACTCACACACCACCTCCTCTTCTTACCCTCTATGTATTGGTGTCACCCAAGGTTCAGTTGTAGGCTCAGGCACTATGCTTAGAGCATAATCGTGCTTCCTGCCTCTTAATGGGACCAGGCACTTCATCCTAAAATGTTTCCAGCCAATTTGTTTAAGGCTCCTCCTCCAATATGAAGGTGCCTGAGCAATGTTGTTAATTTGCCTTGCATGCTTGCTAGTTGTCAGGTCCCAAGGTCCGCCTGTCTGCTTGTCTACCCTGTACCCATCTGCTTGTACCTGTTTGTGCTCTTTTGTCCATCAGCCGATCCAGTATGCACCTGTCAGTGCTCATCTGTTTAACTGCTGGTACAGCTCGCACCTGCCAGTGCTCATCTGTCTTAGCAGCCGATCCAGTCCACATCTGCTAGTGCCTTTCTGTTCCTCAGCTGGTCTCATCTGCACCCGTGGTTTCAGTATGTCTACAGTGCCTGCCTGCATTCTTCATCACTCCTTTGGGCCGTACCAGCCTACCCGCTCTATGGGGTCAACTGCCAAACTTTGTAGGTTAGCACTGGAGTAGCACTTGGTGTCACCTCCTTGTCCCACTTTGGGTCGCGGTGTCGCCTGCTGCTTATCTGAGGTTGGATTTGGTAAGACACCAAGTAACGCCCTTCCAGGCCTTAAAGGGAAGGTGCCATCAAAAAAAAATTTTTTTCAGAAATTGTAAAAATGTAAAGAATTAATGATTACATTTTCTTAAAAAATATTATCATTTGTTTATAATTTAGTAAAATATGAAAAATAATTTGAAAAGTTTTGGAATTTCCACTTTTAAACACTAGGGGGAGCAGCTGCTGAAATTTCATAAAAACCTAGTGTACAAATAGCTCACATTACAGCACTGCAGTAATTATGGGCGGAGTCTGCTGACGTGTGTGATGTCACTCCTCTCCTCCCCTTCTGGGTGTTTGCTAAGGGATTAGAGAGGATGATATTCAGGAACCCAGTGAGCAGCCATTTTGTTGGTGACTGCAGAGTATGGTGAGTATTTTACATCAGTATTTGTAAGCCAAAACCAGGAGTGGAACGATTAGAGGAAAAGTATAATAGAAACATGTGCACCACTTCTGTATTTATCACCCACTCCTGGTTTTGGCTTACAAATACTGAGGTAAACTACTGACCAAATACTGCTAGTGTGAAGGCAGCCTTATACTGACAAGTAGACAGTCACCGAGGATGGCAGGCAGCAAGGATTCTGGGAGATATGTGGTGGAGGGAGCAGGGTGACAGCAGCACAGAGTATTTCAGGAGAGCAGTGTGCTGGTCTATGGGGGCCCCCTGTTCGGTGTGCGGAGCAGCCAGGGATTGTACATAGAGCGCTGTCTTTTATACACATGGATGGACCGTCTGCTCCACAGAAATCCAGGAAACATTTCTGTGGATTGATGGCCTGGTCTCATCCAGACTTTGCATACAGACCCCATTCCCCTCCTCAGATCCTGTCTTCCCCATCCTGTCCTGGCAATGTGTGAAAGCGAGGCGACAGGCGCAGTCTGGGGTGACGCTGGGAAGGAAATGTAGCCATATAGTAACGATAAAAATGAGACCCCTCTCTTCAGCTACCTCACCAGCCTTCCCCTGACTACACCTAACTGGAGGTCATGCTCTCCCCTCTATTACCCCAGACCCGCGTGCAGGTGCTCAGCCAGAACCACCATAGAATGGGTCCGCTTTCTGAAGATAATACTGCCATAGTGTTCTCACATAATACCGCCATATAGATCACACACAATACCACCATATAGATCACACATAATACCGCCAGTGTTCTCACATACCGCCATATAGATCACACATAATACCGCCAGTGTTCTCACATACCGCCATATAGATCACACATAATACCGCCAGTGTTCTCACATACCACCATATGCTTCTCACATAATACTGCCATATAGATCACCCATAATGCTGCCACATAGATCTCACATGTATTGTAAATACTCTGCCAGAATAAAGTCCCTTATTAATCTTTTTTAAACCATACCGAACGCATAATCCTCGACTCCCTCATCTCCCACAACAAAAATAATAAACCACAATGGGGAAAGACACGCAAGGGGGAGAGGAGTGCATAGGAGAGGATTAGATACTGACTGCTGAGCCGTGTATCTAATCCTGTCCTGTGTGATACTGTGCTGCGCAGTGTATCTAATCCTATCTTGTGTGATACTGTACACAGGACAGGATTAGCTACACAGGACTAGATTAGCTACACAGGACAGAGGTAGCAGTGGCAGATGGTATATAGAGGCAGGCAGCAGTGGTAGATAGTATATAGAGGCAGGCAGCAGTGGTATACAGGGGCTGGTAGCAGTGGTAGGTGGTATATAGGGGCTGGTAGCAGTGGTAGGTGGTATATAGAGGCAGGTAGCAGTGGTATATAGGGGCAGGTAGCAGTGGTATATAGGGGCAGGTAGCAGTGGTATATAGGGGCAGGTAGCAGTGGTATATAGGGGCAGGTAGCAGTGGTATATAGGGGCAGGTAACAGTGGTATATAGGGGCAGGTAGCAGTGGTATATAGGGGCAGGTAGCAGTGGTAAATAGGGGCAGGTAGCAGTGGTATATAGGGGCAGGTAGCAGTGGTATATAGAGGCAGGTAGCAGTGGTATATAGGGGCAGGTAGCAGTGGTATATAGGAGCAGGTAGCAGTGGTATATAGGGGCAGGTAGCAGTGGTATATAGGGGCAGGTAGCAGTGGTATATAGGGGCAGGTAGCAGTGGTATATAGGGGCAGGTAGCAGTGGTATAGGGGCAGGTAGCAGTGGTATATAGGGGCAGGTAGCAGTGGTATATAGGACCAGGTAGCAGTGGTATATAGGGGCAGGTAGCAGTGGTATATAGGGGCAGGTAGCAGTGGTATATAGGAGCAGGTAGCAGTGGTATATAGGAGCAGGTAGCAATGGTATATAGGGGCAGGTAGCAGTGGTATATAGGGGCAGGTAGCAGTGGTATATAGGGGCAGGTAGCAGTGGTATATAGGGGCAGGTAGCAGTAGTATATAGGGGTAGGTAGCAGTGGTATATAGGAGCAGGTAGCAGTGGTATATAGGGGCAGGTAGCAGTGGTATATAGGGGCAGGTAGCAGTGGTATATAGGGGCAGGTAGCAGTGGTATATAGCAGGTAGCAGTGGTATATAGGGGCAGGTAGCAGTGGTATATAGGGGCAGGTAGCAGTGGTATATAGGGGCTGGTAGCAGTGGTATATAGGGACAGGTAGCAGTGGTAGATGCATAATAAAAACTCTCTACTTACCTTCAGTCCTCTCCCAGGAAGTGCTGAATCATGTTCAGGGCAGAGCAGTGTGACGATCTCCTTGCTCTGAACAGGTCGGCAGTGAGCAGTGATTGCAGCCTGTACTGTAATACTAAGTACAGGCTGCAATCACAGCTCCTGGCTGCAGATACTCACCCCAAACCTCTTCCCAGCAGCAGCAGCAGCTTCTCCCTGGCAGCTCCTGCCATCGCATGCACTGCGCTGTGTGTGCGATGACAGAGAAAAATAAAAAACAAAATGGCCGCGATCTCCTCTCACAGCTGTGACGTTGCAGCTCAGTGGGCGTGCCCAAGTCACAGCTGAGAGGCAGGAGAAGCGGCCTCAATGAAAGAGATGCGGTCGGTCCGACCGTTGGCTCCTATGTCCATGGCTGCCGTAAGTGAGGTGTGCAAGTGTCGTTCCCAGACACACACACCCCCACTAATGAAAATGGCGGCCTCCAGTGGTAAAAGTAAAAATGAATAAATAAAAAAGTATGAAAGTAGTACATTTACTTTTGTATTAAAAATAATTGATTATATAATCAATAATTATTAATACAAAAACTAAAATCACGGCACCCTCCCTTTAAGAGGGCTATGGCACAGTAGTGGTTCCACCACCTTGCCCATTACAGTCTCCATTTTCTGGGTTGGCTGTAGTGGAAGAGGTGAAGGTCCCCATTATACTAGTTCTACTCTATTGCAATTGATGCCACTTTGATGGTGTCTCTCAGTAATTTTTTGAAATGTGTAGACTCCTGGTTGGGTCTCTTTCATGTGTGTTGCCTGTAGCAGTAGGCCTCTGAGACTGGCAGGCCTCCACTTCCTTTGAGTCAACTACCCATTTTACTATCCTTACATTTTTCTGACAATAGTAGTCTATGAAACTGATATTTGTGCCACCTGAACTGTTGCATGTGGTATCAGGGCTTCCAGCGCACAGGCCTACAACGATGCCTAACCCACCTGGTCTTAATTTTAAGTTAATTTCTAAGTTGTAAATGCTGGCCCAGACCCTGATACCTCATGCATGACTAATTGCTTCCGAGCCATTCTAAAATTTGTACTGTGGGTCAATTGAGGCCACTTTCCTCTTGCCTGCCCCTAATTTGACGTGTTTTGGCAGCTTTTGGGCCAGTTTTTTTAATAAGATAGATTTTTATTAAACAATCAGAATAATACAAATTGTATTCATTACACTTTGTATACAACTCCAATAACATTTTACATATAACAGCCCATCCCCATCCCATCCCCTCTGCCCCCCTTCCACCCTTAACGACCCATCCCGAGCCCACCGGTTTCCACCGACCTGTAGATAGAGAATAATTGTCTTAAAACCCACCCAAAATGCCCTAGAACTCACAATTTCAGATGCGCCCCCCTAGCTCAAATCAATCCATGGTTGCCACAACTTAAAGAAAAAGTCCAGCTTATTTCTTTTGGTGTATATACCTTTCTCCAATGACAGAATATGATCCACCTGCGCCAGAAAGTTTCTCCTCGTCGGAGGCTCCTCCCTAATCCAAAATTTAGCGATCAATTTCCTTGCAATAAATAACAACCTTGCAATAACTATTTTAATTGTGTTATCAATTACAATCTCCTCCACATATCCCAATATACAAACCAAGGGGTGACTAGGAAAAGAACAATTATATACCATCTCAATTCTATTCAATACCACTATCCAAAAGGAGGACAGTCTGGGACATTGCCACATCATATGAAGAATACCCGCCTCAGATTGCGAGCACCTAGGACATTGCGAATCAGGCCTCATCCCCATTTTGAATAACATGTTGGGAGTTCTATAGACCCTATGAATTACAAATAGTTGCGACAACCTCCCCGGCTCACTCATAGAAATCCTAGGCACGTACTCTAAAATTGATTCCCATTTATCATTATCAATTACTCCCAATTCAGCTTCCCATTTACCTCTAGCCTTAATAGGGTATTTATTAAGAAAAGAGAAGAGAAAAAACTCATATATCCCTGAAATCTGTTTGTGGTGAACGTAATACTTGGGAGTGTTGCTCCCTTGGACCACCAAAATTCCCACTAATTGAATAGATTTATACTTGCATTAGTTATATTATTAGACAATGAATACATCCTGATCCAATAATGTCAATTTGGTATACTCACTATAAGTTTCGTGGTTATTGTGTTGTATAAATGACCTGTTGGTGTTCAAATATACAGGTGATTGGTTGCAACAATCAGGATCAATCAGCTGTTAAAGAGCATAGTGCCTTACGGGTGCGTTTCCTGTGAGTCTACTTGCAGGGAGATTTTTGCCTTATAAAATGCATTAACACCGGTATTGCTATGCTATAATGAGCAAATAGATGTGACCTGTTAATACTCTTAAGCTGATAGTACTCACTGCTTTGATAGTTGGTGATACAGAGGATGACGATTCTGTGTTGTGTGGATATGCCGATAATGAGGTTTTTGCTGTGCAGCGTCTGTTGCAGACAGGTTACCACAGAGCTTTGGAATGCCGGATACCTCGCGTGCCCCGGCAGAAAGCAGCGCTGAGGTTTGCGGCGAAAAGAAAGGGGCGGAGCCTAGGTGACGTCACCGAACTAGAGGGGATGGGTGCGCTGGAGGAACAGCTACCAACGCGTTTCAAGGGACGCTATCCCTCTTTATCAGGGTTGGTATAACCCACGTCTCCTCCCGTCCTTAAATAGACATGTGCCTGACCCCCTGTCTGCAGCTGCGATAGATCCTGGTTAATTGCAAATGTGGCACCCCAGGAGTTCAGGTACCACAGTAGTGCTGCCTTCCTCTCGGGGAGGGTAGTGCTATGCTGGAGACAAGTGAGATTCCCTTTGGCAGGTTATCACACACACAACAACTTCCAAATCCAGGCCAGGAGGGGGAGCTCAAAACCCTGTTTTAGGGCAGCTTCCCTGAATAAAGATCCTGGTTTGGAGGAGGAGCTAGTTTAGTCTGTACAGAGAGTCTGTGTGCAAGGCCAGACAGGGACGGAGCACACTGGAGATACAGGACTCCAGGAGGCTACAAGAAAGGCCTCCACGGAGTCAGTGCTCAGAATCCGAGTACTGGGAACCTGAGGCTTTTGTGGAGCTATAAGACACAGAGCAGAACCGGAGGGCAGAGAATTACATGGACTCTGCCCATATTCACCTGTGGTACTGCAGCACCTTGGAGCTTGGAGTCACTGTGAAAAGACCCCAGTAAGCACGGCTCAAGCTGCCTACCATACAGGCACCTGTCCCAGGACAGGGGAACGAATTAGGACTTTGCTGGGAACACTTAGTGGCAGCAGGGACCTCAGTTACAGCAAGCGCAGAGCAGAAGGCTTCAACCTGACCTGCCGAGAGGATTCCGCTTATCTCTGGACTGCCTGGACTCCTAATTCACCTGTTGCCGGTGCCCTGGACTGTGGCCTGTAAGGCTTAGTTCACATTGCGTTAGCAGCAGCCCGTTCAGCACATACACTAAAAACCTGGTCATATGTATAATACCTGTATGAGCAGGATTCAGAAAGGTAATTTCCAATGTGGACACGCTGCATAGAACGGCTCTTGTGTGCATGGCTCACAAGGAGGGGTGGAAAACTCCCTAGTCTTGTAGAAACAAGAAATTAATTATTTAAAGCAGGAACACATGAGCCATGCGCACAGTGAACAAGCCTGTAGGGCCGAATAATATTGCACACCCCATTTTTCAGTTTTTGAATTTCCACAAAAATTTAAAATAACCAATAAATTTCATTCACCTTTACAATTGTGTTCCACTTGTTGCTGATTCTTCACCAAAAATTTACATTTGGTATCTTTATGTTTGAAGCATGATATGTGGGAAAAGGCTGAAAAGTTCCAGGGGGATGAATACTTTCGCAAGGCACTGTATCAAGATAATGGAACAGTAATGGTGGCAACATCATGGGGACACTAAGATCCATAGACAATATGGAGAGGAGTCTTCTGCTCACGGAGCAGACGCTCAATGGGACAGATGAGGGGGGAGATGGTAGGATGGAGCTGCAGGACGATGAAGTAGCAAGCTGGGTGACAGTTAGGAAGCGGGGTAGAGGGAAGAGTGCCAGGGAGGCTAGTCCTGATCTGGCACACCCCAATAAGTTTGCTAAGTTGGCAGATGAGGGGGGTTCCAGTACAGGGGTAGCACTGCTGCAGCCAGGCATGTCCTCTGAAAGCCGGAGGAGCGACTGCTCCAGTAAGGAGGGAAATAGGAGAGCAGTGCAGGCCAGACAGGTGCTGGTAGTGGAGGACTCGACTATTAGGCGAACAGATAGGGCAATCTGTCACAAAGACAGGGATCGTCGAACGGTGTGCTGCCTACCTGGCGCTCGAGTCCGACACATTGCTGATCGGGTGGACAGATTACTGGGAGGGGCTGGTGAGGACCCAGCGGTCATGGTGCACATTGGCACAAATGACAAAGTTAGACGTAGGTGGAAGGTCCTTAAAGATGATTTCAGGGAATTAGGCCGCAAGGACCTCCAACGTGGTATTTTCCGAAATACTGCCTGTACCACGTGCCACGGCAGAGAGGCAACGGGAGATTAATAAGTAGCTCAAGAATTGGTGTAGGAAGGAGGGGTTTGGGTTCCTGCAGAACTGGGCCGACTTCTCAGTTGGCTACAGGCTCTACGCTAGGGACGGGCTGCATCTCAATGGGGAAGGTGCAGCTGTGCTGGGGGAGAAAATGGCTAGAAGGTTGGAGGAGTGTTTAAACTAGGAATTGGGGGGGAGGGTATTCATTTTATAGGAGGGGAAGATAGTGCAGATAGAGACCTGGGCACAAATAAGGAAGTTGGGGGTGGCGGTGGCATGAAGGGTGGGGTTAGAATAGTTATTAATTTAAGAAATAGAGGTACAGAGAGGAACATCAAGTGCATGTATACTAATGCCAGAAGCCTCGCCAACAAAATGGACGAATTAGAACTAATGTTGTTGGAGCATAATTATGACATGGTGGGGATATCTGAAACATGGCTGGATGAGAGCCATGACTGGGCTGTTAACTTGCAGGGCTATAGCCTGTTCAGAAATGACCGTACAGATAAGCGAGGGGGTGGGGTGTGTCTATATGTAAAATTGTCCTTAAAACCCATCCTGCGTGATAATATAGGTGAATTTAATGAAAATGTAGAGTCCCTGTGGGTGGAGATAAGGGGAGGGGGAAAAATAATAAATTACTGATAGGGGTTTGTTATAAATCTCCAAAAATAATGGAAGCAATGGAGAATATCCTCGTAAAGCAAATAGATGAAGCTGCGACTCAAGGAGAAGTCATTATTATGGGGGACTTCAAAAACCCTGAAATAGATTGGGGAACAGAAACCTGCAGTTCCAGCAAAGGTTTTTGACAACTATGAGAGACACTTACCTTTCACAACTGGTTCAGGACCCAACAAGAAGGGGGGCACTGCTAGACCTAATATTAACCAACAGGCCAGACCGCATAGCAAATATAAGGGTTGGGGGTCACTTGGGAAATAGCGATCACAAAATAATAAGTTTTCACGTATCCTTTAAAAAGATGTGTAATAGAGGGGTTACAAGGATACTAAACTTCAGGAGGACAAATTTCCAACGGATGAGAGAGGATCTTGGTGCAATTAACTGGGACGATATCCTGAGACATAAAAATACACAAAGAAAATGGGAGACGTTTATTAGCATCCTGGATAGGACCTGTGCACAGTATATACTGTATGGGAATAAACATACTAGGAATAGGAGGAAACCAATATGGCTAAATAGAGCTGTAAGGGGCGCAATAAGTGACAAAAAGAAAGCATTTAGAGAATTAAAGGAAGTAGGTAGTGAGGTAGTTAGACCGCACATGGAGTACTGTGTCCAGTTTTGGGCACCGGTGCTCAGGAAGGATATAATGGAACTAGAGAGAGTACAAAGGAGGGCAACAAAATTAATAAAGGGGATGGGAGAACTACAATACCCAGATAGATTAGCGAAATTAGGATTATTTAGTCTAGAAAAAAGACGACTGAGGGGCGATCTAATAACCATGTATAAGTATATAAGGGGACAATACAAATATCTCGCTGAGGATCTGTTTATACCAAGGAAGGTGACGGGCACAAGGGGGCATTCTTTGCGTCTGGAGGAGAGAAGGTTTTTCCACCAACATAGAAGAGGATTCTTTACTGTTAGGGCAGTGAGAATCTGGAATTGCTTGCCTGAGGAGGTGGTGATGGCGAACTCAGTCGAGGGGTTCAAGAGAGGCCTGGATGTCTTCCTGGAGCAGAACAATATTGTATCATACAATTATTAGGTTCTGTAAAAGGACGTAGATCTGGGGATTTATTATGACGGAATATAGGCTGAACTGGATGGACAAATGTCTTTTTTCGGCCTTACTAACTATGTTACTATGTTACTATGTTACTATGTTACTATGTTACTATGAGGCATTAAATAAATACAAAAAGTAAATAAATTCTGTAAAAAGCAAATCAAGGCAGCAAAGACTGAGACAGAGAGACTCATTACCAGAGAGAGTAAAAATAATCCTGAAATATTCTTTAACTACATAAATAGTAAGAAACTAAAAAATGATAGTGTTGGCCCCCTTAAAAATAGTCTGGGTGAAATGGTGGATGAGGAAAAAGCCAATATGCTAAATGACTTTTTTTCATCAGTATTTACACAAGAAAATCCCATGGCAGACAAAATGAATAGTGATAAAAATTCCCAATTAAATGTCACCTGCTTAACCCAGCAGGAAGTGCGGCGGCGTGTAAAAATCACTAAAATTGACAAATCTCCGGGCCCGGATGGGATACACCCCCGAGTACTGCAGGAATTAAGTACAGTCATTGATAGACCATTATTTTTAATCTTTAAAGACTCCATAATAACAGGGTCTGTACCACAGGACTGGCATATAGCAAATGTGGTGCCAATATTCAAAAAGGGGACAAAAACTGAACTCGGATATTGTAGGCCAGTAAGCTTAAACTCTACTGTGGGTAAAATCCTGGAGGGCATTCTAAGGGATGCTATAGTGGAGTATCTGAAGAGGAATAACCTCATGACCCAGTGTCAGCACGGGTTTACTAGGGACCGTTCATGTCAGACTAATTTGATCAGTTTCTATGAAGAGGTAAGTTCCGGATTGGACCAAGGGAATCCAGTGGATGTAGTGTATATGGACTTTTCAAAAGCTTTTGATACGGTGCCACACAAAAGGTTGATACATAAAATGAGAATAATGGGGATAGGGGAAAATATGTGTAAGTGGGTTGAGAGCTAGCTCAGGGATAGGAAACAAAGGGTGGTTATTAATGGAGCACACTCGGACTGAGTTGCGGTTAGCAGTGGGGTACCACAGGGGTCAGTATTGGGCCCTCTTCTTTTTAACATATTTATTAATGACCTTGTAGGGGGCATTCAGAGTAGAATTTCAATATTTGCAGATGACACTAAACTCTGCAGGGTAATCAATACAGAGGAGGACAATTTTATATTACAGGATGATTTATGTAAACTAGAAGCTTGGGCTGATAAATGGCAAATGAGCTTTAATGGGGATAAATTTAACCCCTTCATGACCCAGCCTATTTTGACCTTAAAGACCTTGCCGTTTTTTGCAATTCTGACCAGTGTCCCTTCATGAGGTAATAACTCAGGAACGCTTCAATGGATCCTAGCGGTTCTGAGATTGTTTTTTCGTGACATATTGGGCTTCATGTTAGTGGTAAATTTAGGTCAATAAATTCTGTGTTTATTTGTGATAAAAACGGAAATTTGGCGAAAATTTTGAAAATTTCGCAATTTTCACATTTTGAATTTTTATTCTGTTAAACCAGAGAGTTATGTGACACAAAATAGTTAATAAATAACATTTCCCACACGTCTACTTTACATCAGCACAATTTTGGAAACAAAATTTTTTTTTGCTAGGAAGTTATAAGGGTTAAAATTTGACCAGCGATTTCTCATTTTTACAACGAAATTTACAAAACCATTTTTTTTAGGGACCACCTCACATTTGAAGTCAGTTTGAGGGGTCTATATGGCTGAAAATACCCAAAAGTGACACCATTCTAAAAACTGCACCCCTCAAGGTTCTCAAAACCACATTCAAGAAGTTTATTAACCCTTCAGGTGCTTCACAGCAGCAGAAGCAACATGGAAGGAAAAAATGAACATTTAACTTTTTAGTCACAAAAATGATTTTTCAGCAACAATTTTTTTATTTTCCCAATGGTAAAAGGAGAAACTGAACCACGTACGTTGTTGTCCAATTTGTCCTGAGTACGCTGATACCTCATATGTGGGGGTAAACCACTGTTTGGGCGCACGGCAGGGCTTGGAAGGGAAGGAGCGCCATTTGACTTTTTGAATGAAAAATTGGCTGCACTCTTTAGCGGACACCATGTCACATTTGGAGAGCCCCCGTGTGCCTAAAAATTGGAGCTCCCCCACAAGTGACCCCATTTTGGAAACTAGACGCCCCAAGGAACTTATCTAGATGCATAGTGAGCCCTTTAAACCCCCAGGTGCTTCACAAATTGATCCGTAAAAATGAAAAAGTACTTTTTTTTCACAAAAAAATTCTTTTAGCCTCAATTTTTTCATTTTCACATGGACAACAGGATAAAATGGATCCTAAAATTTGTTTGGCAATTTCTCCTGAGTACACCGATACTTCACATGTGGGGGTAAACCACTGTTTGGGCACATGGTAAGGCTCGGAAGGGAAGGAGCGCCATTTGACTTTTTGAATGAAAAATTATCTCCATCGATAGCGGACACCATGTCGCGTTTGGAGAGACCCTGTGTGCTTAAACATTGGAGCTCCCCCACAAGTGACCCCATTTTGGAAACTGGACCCCCCAAGGAACTTATCTAGATGCCTAGTGAGCACTTTAAACCCTCAGGTGCTTCACAAATTGATCCGTAAAAATGAAAAAGTACTTTTTTTTCACAAAAAATTTATTTTCGCCTCAATTTTTTCATTTTCACATGGGCAATAGGATAAAATGGATCCTAAAATTTGTTGAGCAATTTCTCCCGAGTACGCCGATACCTCATATGTGGGGGTAAACCACTGTTTGGGCACACGGCAGGGCTCGGAAGGGAAGGCGCGCCTTTTAACTTTTTGAATGGAAAATTAGCTCCAATTGTTAGCGGACACCATGTCGCATTTGGAGAGCCCCTGTGTGCCTATGCAATGGAGCTCCCCACAAGTGACCCCATTTTGGAAACTAGACCCCCCAAGGAACTTATCTAGATGTGTAGTGAGCACTTTGAACCCTCAAGTGCTTCACAGAAGTTTATAACGCAGAGCCATGAAAATAAAAAAAAAAAATGATTTTCTCAAAAATGAATTTTAGCCCGCAATTTTTTATTTTCCCAAGGGTAACAGGAGAAATTTGACCCCAAAAGTTGTTGTCCAGTTTCTCCTGAGTACGCTGATACCCCATATGTGGGGGTAAACCACTGTTTAGGCACATGCTGGGGCTCGGAAGTGAAGTAGTGACGTTTTGAAATGCAGACTTTGATGGAATGCTCTGCGGGCGTCACGTTGCGTTTGCAGAGCCCCTGATGTGGCTAAACAGTAGAAACCCCCCACAAGTGACCCCATTTTGGAAACTAGACCCCGAAAGGAACTTATCTAGATGTGAGGTGAGCACTTTGAACCCCCAAGTGCTTCACAGAAGTTCATAACACAGAGCAGTGAAAATAATAAATACGTTTTCTTTCCTCAAAAATAATTTTTTAGCCCAGAATTTTTTATTTTCCCAAGGGTTACAGGAGAAATTGGACCACAAAAGTTGTTGTCCAGTTTCTCCTGAGTACGCTGATACCCCATGTGTGGGGGTAAACCACTGTTTGGGCACACGTGGGGGCTCAGAAGGGAAGTAGTGACTTTTGAAATGCAGACTTTGATGGAATGGTCTGCGGGCATCACATTGCGTTTGCAGAGCCCCTGGTGTGCCTAAACAGTAGAAACCCCCCACAAGTGACCCCATTTTGGAAACTAGACCCCCAAAGGAACTTATCTAGATGTGTGGTGAGCACTTTCAACCCCCAAGTGCTTTACAGAAGTTTATGACGCAGAGCCGTGAAAATAATAAATACGTTTTCTTTCCTCAAAAATAATTTTTTAGCCCAGAATTTTTTATTTTCCCAAGGGTTACAGGAGAAATTGGACCACAAAAGTTGTTGTCCAGTTTCTCCTGAGTACGCTGATGCCCCATGTGTGGGGGTAAACCACTGTTTGGGCACACGTGGGGGCTCAGAAGGGAAGTAGTGACTTTTGAAATGCAGACTTTGATGGAATGGTCTGCGGGCGTCACGTTGCGTTTGCAGAGCCCCTGGTGTGCCTAAACAGTAGAAACCCCCCACAAGTGACCCCATTTTGGAAACTAGACCCCCCAAGGAACTTATCTAGATATGTGGTGAGCACTTTGAACCCCCAAGTGCTTCACAGACGTTTACAACGCAGAGCCGTGAAAATAAAAAATCATTTTTCTTTCCTCAAAAATGATGTTTTAGCAAGCAATTTTTTATTTTCTCAAGGGTAACAGGAGAAATTGGACCCCAGTAATTGTTGTGCAGTTTGTCCTGAGTATGCTGGTACCCCATATGTGGGGGTAAACCACTGTTTGGGCACACGTCGGGGTTCGGAAGTGAGGGAGCACCATTTGAATTTTTGAATACAAGATTGGCTGGAATCAATGGTGGCGCCATGTTGCGTTTGGAGACCCCCTGAAGTGCCTAAACAGTGGAAACCCCTCAATTCTACCTCCAACACACCCCTAACCCTTATCCCAACTGTAGCCGTAACCCTAATCACAACCCTAACCCCAACACACCCCTAACCACAACCCTAACCCCAACACACCCCTAACCCTAACCACAACCCTAATTCCAACCCAACTCTAAGGCTATGTGCCAACGTTGCGGATTCGTATGAGATTTTTCAGCATCATTTTTGAAAAATCCGCGGGTAAAAGGCACTGCGTTTTACCTGTGGATTTACCGTGGATTTCCAGTGTTTTTTGTGCGGATTTCACCTGTGGATTCCTATTGAGGAACAGGTGTAAAACGCTGCGGAATCCGCACAAAGAATTGGCATGCTGCGGAAAATACAACGCAGCGTTCCCGCGCGGTATTTTCTGCACCATGGGCACAGCGGATTTGGTTTTCCATATGTTTACATGGTACTGTAAACCCGATGGAACACTGCTGCGGATCCGCAGCGGCCAATCCGCACCGTGTGCACATAGCCTAATTCTAAAGGTATGTGCACACGCTGCGGAAAACGCTGCGGATCCGCAGCAGTTTCCCATGAGTTTACAGTTCAATGTAAACCTATGGGAAACAAAAATCGCTGTACACATGCTGCGGAAAAACTGCACGGAAACGCAGCGGTTTACATTCCGCAGCATGTCACTTCTTTCTGCGGATTCCGCAGCGGTTTTAGAACTGCTCCAATAGAAAATCGCAGTTGTAAAACCGCAGTGAAATGCGCAGAAAAACCGCGGTAAATCCACGATAAATCGGCAGCGGTTTAGCACTGTGGATTTTTCAAATCCGCTGCGGAAAAATCCGCATAGGACCAGAATACGTGTGCACATACCGAAACCCTAACCCTAGCCCTAACCCTACCCCTAACCCTACCCCTACCCCTAACCCTAGCCCTAACCCTACCCCTACCCCTAACCCTACCCCTACCCCTAACCCTACCCCTAACCCTAACCCTACCCCTAACCCTAACCCTACCCCTAACCCTACCCCTAACCCTAACCCTAGTTCTTACCCCAACCTTAGTGAAAAAAAAAAAAATTCTTTATTTTTTTTATTGTCCCTATCTATGGGGGTGACAAAGGGGGGGGTCATTTACTATTTTTTTTATTTTGATCACTGAGATAGGATATATCTCAGTGATCAAAATTCACTCTGGAACGAATCTGCCGGCCGGCAGATTCGGCGGGCGCACTGCACATGCGCCCGCCATTTTGGAAGATGGCGGCGCCCAGGAAAGAAGACGGACGGACCTCGGGCGGCCAGGTAAGTATAAGGGGGGGGAGATCAGGGCACGGGGGGGGGCGTCGGAGCACGGGGGGGTGGATCGGAGCACGGGGGGGGTGGATCAGAACACGGGAGGGAGGATTGGAGCACGGGGAAGGATTGGAGCACGGGGTGAGGGATCGCTGTGCGGGGGGGGTGGATCGGAGCACGGGGGGGTCGCTGTGTGCGGGGGGGGGGATCGGAGTGCGGGGGGGTTTGATTGCAGCACAGGGGGTGTGATTGGTGCACGGGGAAGCGGACAGGAGGACGGGGGAGCGGAGCACAGGACGGAGGGGAGCGGACCACAGATCGGGGGGCTGGGGGGGCGATCGGAGGGGTGGGGTGGGTGCACATAAGTGTTTCCAGCCATGGCCGATGATATTGCAGCATCGGCCATGGCTGGATTGTAATATTTCACCAGTTTTTTAGGTGAAATATTACAAATCGCTCTGATTGGCAGTTTCACTTTCAACAGCCAATCAGAGCGATCGTAGCCACGAGGGGGTGAAGCCACCCCCCCTGGGCTAAACTACCACTCCCCCTGTCCCTGCAGATCGGGTGAAATGGGAGTTAACCCTTTCACCCGGCCTGCAGGGACGCGATCTTTCCATGACGCATATGCTGCGTCATGGGTCGGAATGGCACCGACTTTCATGACGCAGCGTATGCGTCAAAGGTCGGGAAGGGGTTAAGGTCATGCACTTGGGTAGAAGTAAAAAGATGTATAATTATGTGCTTAATTTCAAAACTCTGGGCAAAACCGTCAATGAAAAAGACCTGGGTGTATGGGTGGATGACAAACTCATATTCAGTGGTCAGTGTCAGGCAGCTGCTACAAAGGCAAATAAAATAATGGGATGCATTAAAAGAGGCATAGATGCTCATGAGGAGAACATAATTTTACCTCTATACAAGTCACTAGTTCGACCACATTTAGAATACTGTGCACACTTCTGGTCTCCGGTGTATAAGAAAGACATAGCTGAACTAGAGCGGGTGCAGAGAAGAGCGACCAAGGTTATTAGAGGACTGGGGGGTCTGCAATAACAAGATAGGTTATTACACTTGGGGCTATTTAGTTTGGAAAAACGAAGACTAAGGGGTGATCTTATTTTATTGTATAAATATATGAGGGGACAGTACAAAGACCTTTCTGATGATCTTTTTAATCATAGACCTGAAACAGGGACAAGGGGGCATCCTCTGCTTTTGGAGGAAAAAAGGTTTAAGCATAATAACAGACGCGGATTCTTTACTGTAAGAGCAGTGAGACTATGGAACTCTCTGCCGTATGATGTTGTAATGAGTGATTCATTACTTAAATTTAAGAGGGGACTGGATACCTTTCTGGAAAAGTATAATGTTACAGGGTATATATACTAGATTCCTTGATAGGGCGTTGATCCAGGGAACTAGTCTGATTGCCGTATGTGGAGTCAGGAAGGAATTTTTTTCCCCAATGTGGAGCTTACTCTTTGCCACATGGGTTTTTTTTTGCCTTCCTCTGGATCAACATGTTAGGTTAGGCTATGGGTTGAACTAGATGGACTTATAGTCTTCCTTCAACCTTAATAACTATGTAACTATGTAACTATGATTGCTGACGGACATCTTTGGCAAGCGTCTTGTTACTGCTTTCTTATATGGATGACACCCATGATATGGTTGTAATTACATTGACGCAACAGCACATCCATCATGGAGGCTTACAGAACATTAACATGGAATATTCAAAGTAATTCCAATGTTTGGTCTACCATTCTAATAATAAATCATATTTAATTGCAAAGGCTGTTGTTGTTCAGTTCAGTATGGATTTCTTATTTCATCTGTTTATTGCCATTTATTAGATCTTTTCCTGACCTTGTTACCGTATATACTCGAGTATAAGCCGACCCGAGTATAAGCCGACCCCCCTAATTTTGCCACAAAAAACTGGGAAAACCTATTGACTGGAGTATAAGCCTAGGGTGGGAAATGCAGCAGCTACCGGTAAATGCCAAAAATAGATACCAATAAAAGTAAAATTGATTGAGACATCAGTAGGTTACGTGTTTGCAGCAGAAAATGTCACATCGTGATCCGGGTTTTGATTAAAAATGTTAGTAATGTCAGACTGGCTTGTCTGCCTACCTTTCGTATGTAACTGCATGCATTTTTGATTATTCACCATTCAAACGTTATATTACCATTTGGCAATTGTGTTTACCTGTTGACGCATACTTCAAGTGTCTTCTCTCCCCTCTTCTTCCCCTTCTCTTCCTCCCTCCTTTCCAGCCTTCCTCCCCCCTCCCCTTCCCTCACCCCTCATTCCCCTTATGCCTACTTCCTCCCTGCCCCCTTAATTGTTAAAATCCAATAAAGTTTATTTTGAAGAAGAAAAAAAAGTTGACCAGCCATTTCTCATTTATACAACACCATTTTTTTTTTAGGGACCACATCTCATTTGAAGTCATTTTGAGGGGTCTAGATGATAGAAAATACCCAAGTGTGACACCATTCTAAAAACTGCACCCCTCAAGGTGCTCAAAACCACATTCAAGAAGTTTATTAACCCTTCAGGTGTTTCACAGGAATTTTTGGAATGTTTAAATAAAAATTAACATTTAACTTTTTTTCACAAAAAATTTACTTCAGCTCCAATTTGTTTTATTTTACCAAGGGTAACAGGAGAAAATGGACCCCAATAGTTGTTGTACAATTTCTCCTGAGTATGCCGATACACCATATGTGGGGGTAAACCACTGTTTGTGCGCATGGGAGAGCTCGGAAGGGAAGGAGCGCCGTTTGACTTTTCAATTCAAAATTGACAGGAATTGAGATGGATGCAATGTTGAGCTCAGAAGCGAAGGAGGGCAAAATTGACAGGAATTGAGGTCGGACGCCATGTTGCGTTTGGAGAGCCCATGATGTGCCTAAACAGTGGAAACCCCCACAAGTGACACCATTTTGGAAAGTAGACCCCATAAGGAACTTATCTAGAGTTGTGGTGAGCACTTTGACCCACCAAGTGCTTCACAGAAGTTTATAATGCAGAACCATAAAAAAAATCATATTTTTTCACAAAAATCATTTTTTGCCCCCAATTTTTTATTTTCCTAAGCGTAAGTGAAGAAATTGGACCCCAAAAGTTGTACAATTTGTCCTGAGTACGCTGATACCCCATATGTGGGGGTAAACCACTGTTTGTGCGCATGGGAGAGCTCGGAAGGGAAGGAGCGCCGTTTGACTTTTCAATTCAAAATTGACAGGAATTGAGATGGATGCAATGTTGCATTTGGAGAGCCACTGATGTGCCTAAACATTGAAACCCCCCACAAGTGACACCATTTTGGAAAGTAGACCCCCTAAGGAATTTATCTAGATGTGTGGTGAGCACTTTCACCCACCAAGGGCTTCACAGAAGTTTATAATGCAGAGCCGTAAAAATAAAACACAAATTTTTTCCCACAAAAATTATTTTTTAGCCCCCAGTTTTGTATTTTTCCAAGGGTAGCAGGAGAAATTGGACCCCAAAAGTTGTCCAATTTGTCCTGAGTACGCTGATACCCAATATGTTGGGGTAAACCCCTGTCTGGGCACACGGGAGAGCTTGGAAGGCAAGGAGCACTGTTTTACTTTTTCAACGCAGAATTGGCTGGAATTGAGATCGGACGCCATGTCGCGTTTGGAGAGCCCCTGATGTGCCTAAATAGTAGATTATAACTGAAACCCTAATCCAAACACACCCCTAACCCTAATCCCAATGGTAACCATAACCACACCCCTAAACCAGACACACCCTAACCCTAATCCCAACCCTATTCCCAACCGTAAATGTAATCCAAACCCTAACCCTAACTTTAGCCCCAACCCTAACCCTAACTTTAGCCCCAACCCTAACTGTAGCCTTAACCCTAGCCCTAACCCTAACCCTAGCCCTAGCCCTAACCCTAATGGGAAAATGGAAATAAATACATTTTTTTAATTTTTTAATTTTTCCCTAACTAAGGGGGTGATGAAGGGGGGTTTGATTTACTTTTATAGCGGGCTTTTTAGCAGATTTTTATGATTGGCAGGCGTCACACAATGAAATTTATTGCAAAAAATATTTTTTGCATTACGACATTATTAGAGCTATAATTTTTCCATATTTGAGTCCACAGAGTCATGTGAGGTCTTGTTTTTTGCGGGACGAGTTGACGTTTTTATTGGTAACATTTTCAGGCACATGACATTTTTTGATCGCTTTTTATTCCGATTTTTGTGAGGCAGAATGACCGAAAACCAGCTATTCATGAACTTCTTTTGGGGGAGGCGTTTATACTGTTCTGCGTTTGGTAAAATGGATAAAGCATTTTTATTCTTCGGGTCAGTACGATTACAGCGATACCTCATTTATATCATTTTTTTATGTTTTGGCGCTTTTATACGATAAAAACTATTTTATAGAAAAAATAATTATTTTTGCATCGCTTTATTCTCAGGACTATAACGTTTTTATTTTTTTGCTGATGATGCTGTATGGTGGCTCGTTTTTTGCGGGACAAGATGATGTTTTCAGCAGCACCATGGTTATTTATATCTGTCTTTTTGATCGCGTGTTATTCCACTTTTTGTTCGGCGGTATGATAATAAAGCGTTGTTTTTTGCCTCGTTTTTTTTTTTCTTACGGTGTTTACTGAAGGTGCTAACTAGTGGGCCAGTTTTATAGGTGGGGGCGATACTAAATATGTGTACTTTTATTTTTTTTTTTATTATTTAGATAAAGAAATGTATTTATGGGAATAATATATATATATTTTTTCATTATTTAGGAATATTTTTTTTAATTTTTTTTACACATTTGGAATTTTTTTTTTAAACTTTTTTACTTTGTCCCGGGGGGGGGGGGGGGGGGGGGGGAGGGACATCACAGATCGGTGATCTGACAGTTTGCACAGCACTCTGTCAGATCACCGATCTGACTTACAGCAGTGCAGGCTTCACAGTGCCTGCTCTGATCAGGCTCTGTGAAGCCACCTCCGCGGCCATCTTGGATCCGGGCCTGGAGCAGGGAGGGAGGTAGGAAGACCCTCACAGCAACGCGATCACATCGAGTTGCTGCGGGGGGCTCAGGGAAGCCCGCAGGGAACCCCCTCCCTGCGCGATGCTTCCCTGTACTGCCGGCACATCGCGATCATGTTTGATCGCAGTGTGCTGGGGGTTAATGTGCCGGGGGCGGTCCGTGACCGCTCCTGGCACATAGTGCCGGATGTCAGCTGCGATAGGCAGCTGACACCCGGCCGCGATCGGCCGAGCTCCCCCCGTGAGCGCTGCCGATCACATATGACGTATTATCCCGTCGGTGGTCATAGGGGCCCACCCCACCTCGACGGGATAGTACGTCTAATGTCAGAAAGGGGTTAAGGATGTGAACATCATACTTATATTAAAGGTGAAAGCTCTGGAATCTGATTTGTAGAAAACCAATAAAAAGGAAAAAATAAAGGTAAAAAAATCAAGAAAAAACAAAAAGAACCTTATATCATATTGAATCTTCTTAAAGATGAAACGTAATGTTTATTTATTCACTTTAAAGGTATGTGCACACGTCAGGATTTCTTGCAGAAAATTCCTGAATAAAACCGGACATTTTTTGCAAGAAATCCGCATGTGTTTTTTTTGCGTTTCTGACGCTTTTTTTGTTCCGCGTTTTGACACTTTTTTTCCAGAGCTTCCCAATGCATTAAATTGCGGGAAAAACGGAAAAAATCCACAAAATTAATGAACATAATGCGTTTTTTTACCGCAATGCGTTTTTTTTGCGGAAAAAAGCATCATGTGCACAAAAATTGCAGAATGCATTAAAAATGATGGGATGCATATGTATTCGTTTTTTATGCGCTTTTATAGCGAAAAAACGTGAAAAAAACGCAATGTGTGCACACAGCCTAAAAACATTGTGAAATACAATCAACATACACACAACCGTGCTAGACTAAATATATCCCTCACACTGTTAATCCTAGTTAGAGCTGCCTAGCAGCGGAGGTTGCCACCCTACAATAATCACGAGATAGGAGCCCCTGCTCCATGGCGGCTGTCCCTGAAACTCCTGTATGTCACCTATGAACAGTGTGAATCCGATAAACCACCATTCAACCATAACAGGAAAATGAAATGGACAATAATTACCAAATTGAAAGATGATGAATAGCAGTCATTAAACAGTGTGAAAGGGAGTGAATAACATGATAGCACAAAGTGCATAATAGTCACATAGTACCTCACTACAACTGTTCCCTGCTGATATGACCAGCCTACAGTATATATGTTAGACAAAAAAGGTTGACACTGAAGGGGCAATATATACCTATACCAGATGTAATATATGTGTTTGAATTTTACTTATGGGGAGCCCAGTGAAAACAAGTAAAGTGAGTGGAAACCACTCGTAAGCAGTGAAAAACCAACCACCAGAGCTAGGGACCTAACTGCAAGAAAATGACATGGCAAGGATATACATATAATCACAATAATTCTTTATTTGTAATGGTAATAACATATATATATGTGCACATATTGGAAGGATATATAAAAAACATAATAATCACAAAGATAAAATCACAAAAATATATATAAAAATCTGAATAGATATAAAGTATGCCAAAAAAAGGGAAGGGTTAATATCAGGACTCTTATAAAAATCAATCAGGGATAAAAAATGATGTGTACCACAAGTGCTAAAAAGATGATAGGTATGTCAAAAGTGAGCATATAACACCAAAATATCTATGGGGTTTAGGTAAAATGACCCATAACATAATATAATCAGGCCATATGGCCAACCACCATGTAAAAGAGTGAAATGCGCAAACAAACAATGTGGTAGAGAACCAGGAAGTAAAAATGTGCAAAATGGCAATGTGTAAACAAGGGGGTGATAAGGGGAGATTATTAACCCCTTAGTGACAGAGCCAATTTGGTACTTAATGACCGAGCCAATTTTTACAATTCTGACCACTGTCATGAGGTTATAACTCTGGAACGCTTCAACGGATCCCGCTGATTCTGAGAGTGTTTTTTCGTGACATATTGTACTTCATGATAGTGGTAACATTTCTTCGATATTACTTGCGATTATTTATGAAAAAAACGGAAATATGGCGAAATTTTTTAAAATTTTGCAATTTTCAAACTTTTTTTTATGCCCTTAAATCAAAGAGATATGTCACGAAAAATAGTTAATAAATAACATTTCCCACATGTCTACTTTACTTCAGCACAATTTTGGAAACAAAATTTTTTTTTGTTAGGGAGTTATAAGGGTTAAAAGTTGACCAGCAATTTCTCATTTTTACAACACCATTTTTTTTAGGGACCAAATCACATTTGAAGTCATTTTCAAGGATCTATATGATAGAAAATAACGAAGTGTGACACCATTCTAAAAACTACACCCCTCAAGGTTCTCAAAACCACATTCAAGAAGTTTATTAACCCTTTACGTGCTTCACAGGAACTGAAACAATGTGGAAAGAAAAAATGAACATTTAACTTTTTTTTGCAAACATCTTAATTCAGAACCATTTTTTTTATTTTCACATGTGTAAAAACAGAAATGTAACCATAAATTTTGTTATGCAATTTCTCCTGAATACGCTGATACCCCATATGTGGGGGTAAACCACTTTTTGGGCGCACCACAGAACTTGGAAGTGAAGGAACGCCGTTTGACTTTTTCAATGCAGAATTGGCTGGAATTGAGATCGGACGCCATGTCACGTTTAGAGAGCCCCTGATGTGCCTAAACAGTGGAAACCCCCCACAAGTGACACCATTTTGGAAACTAGACCCCTTAAGGAACTTATCTAGATGTGTGGTGAGCACTTTGAACCCCCAAGTGCTTCACAGAAGTTTATAACGTAGAGCCGTGAAAATAAAAAATCGCAAATGATCTTTTCGCCCACAAATTCTTATTTTCACAAGGGTAACAGGAGAAATTAGACCACAAAAGTTGTTGTGCAATTTATCCTGAGTATGTCGATACCCAATATGTGGGGGTAAACCACTGTTTGGGCGCACGGCAGAGCTTGGAAGAGAAGGAGTGTCGTTTTACTTTTTCAATGTAAAATTGGCTGGAATTGAGATTGGACGCCATGTCACGTTTTGAGAGCCCCTGATGTGCCTGAACAGTGGAAACCCCCCACAGGTGACACCATTTTGGAAACTAGACCCCTTAAGGAACTTATTTAGATGTGTGGTGAGCACTTTGAACCCCCATGTGCTTCACAGACGTTTATAACGTAGAGCCGTGAAAAAAAAATCGCATTTTTTCTACAAAAATGATCATTTTGCCACCAAATTTTTATTTTCACAAGGGTAACTGGAGAAATTAGACCACAAAAGTTGTTGTGCGATTTTTCCTGAGTATGTCGATACCCAATATGTGGGGGTAAACCACTGTTTGGGCGCACCGCAGAGCTTGGAAGAGAAGGAATGCCGTTTTACTTTTTCAATGTAGAATTGTCTGGAATTGAGATCAGACGCCATGTCGCGTTTGGAGAGCCCCTGATGTGCCTAAACAGTAGTAGAAATCCCCCACAAGTGACCCCATTTTGGAAACTAGACCCCCCATGGAACTTATATAGATGTGTGGTGAGAACTTTGTATGCCCAAGTGCTTCACAGAAGTTTATAATGCAGAGTCGTGAAAATAAAAAATATTTTTTTTTCCACAAAAAAGATACTGTAGCCCCCAAGTTTTTATTTTCACAAGGGTAACAGGAGAAATTGGACTGCAAAAGTTGTTGTTCAATTTATCCTGAGTACGCTGATGCCCCATATGTGGGGGTAAACCACTGTTTGGGCGCACGGCAGAGCTCGGAAGGGAAGGAGCGCCGTTTTGGAATGCAGACTTTGATAGAATGGTCTGTGGGTGTTATGTTGCGATTGCAGAGCCCCTGATGTACCTAAACAGTAGTAGCCCCCCGCAAGTGACCTTATTTTGGAAACTAGACCCCTCCAGGAACTTATCTAGATGTGTGGTGAGAACTTTGAATGCCCAAGTGCTTCACAGAAGTTTAGAATGCAGAGTCGTGAAAATAAAAAATATTTTTTTTCCACAAAAAAGATATTGTAGCCCCCTAGTTTTTATTTTCACAAGGGTAACAGGAGAAATTGGACCACTAAAGTTGTTGTTCAATTTATCCTGAGTACGCTGATGCCCCATATGTGGGGGTAAACCACTGTTTGGGCGCACGGCAGAGCTTAGAAGGGAAGGAGCGCCGTTTTGGAATGCAGACTTAGATAGAACTGCCTATGGGCGTTATGTTGCGTTTGCAGAGCCCCTGATGTACCTAAACAGTAGTAACCCCCCACAAGTGACCCCGTTTTGGAAACTAGACCCCCAAGGAACTTATATAGATGTGTGGTGAGAACTTTGAATGCCCAAGTGCTTCAGAGAAGTTTATAATGCAGAGTCATAAAAATAAAAAATATTTTTTTTTTCCACAAAAAAGATTTTGTAGCCCCCAAGTTTTTATTTTCACAAGGGTAACAGGAGAAATTGGACCCCAGAAGTTGTTGTCCAATTTATCCCAAGTACGCTGATGCCCCATATGTGGGGGTAACCCACTGTTTGGGCGCACGGCAGAGCTCAGAAGGGAAGGAGCACCATTTGACTTTTTGAGAGCAAAATTGGCTGTCGTGTTTGGAGACTCCCTGATGTACCTAAACAGTGGAAACCCCCCAATTCTAGCTCCAACCCTAACCCCAACATACCCGTAACCCTAATCTCAACCTGATCCATAATCCTAATCACTAACCCTAACGATAATCACAACCCTTACCCCAAAACAACCCTAATGTCAACCCTAACCATAACCCTAATCAAAACCCTAAATCCAACACACCCCTAATCCTAATCTCAACCCTAACCTCAAACCTAACCCTAATCCCAATACACCCCTAATCACAACCCTAACCTTAACCCTAATCCCAAACCTAACCCTAATCCCAAGCGTAACCCTAATGCCAACCCTAACCCTAATACCAACCCTAATCCAAACCCTAACCCTAATCCCAACTCTAACCCTAACTTTAGCCCCAACCCTAGCCCTAACTTTAGCCCCAACCCTAACCCTAAGGCTACTTTCACACTTGCGTCGTTTGGCATCCGTCGCAATCCATCGTTTTGGACAAGAAACGAATCCCGCAAATGTGCCCGATGCGTTTTTTGCCCATAGACTTGTATTGCCGACGGATCGTGACGGATGGCCACACGTCGCGTCCGTCGTGCACTGGATCAGTTGTGTTTTGGCGGACCGTCAGCACAAAAAAAGTTCAATGTCACGTTTTTTTGTACGTCGCATCTGCCATTTCTGACCGCGCATGCGTGGCCATAACTCCGCCCCCTCCTCCCCAGGACATAGACTGGGCAGCGGATGCGTTGAAAAACTACATCCGCTGCCCACGTTGTTCACAATATTCACGTGCGTCGGTATGTCGGGCCGACGCATTGCGACGGCCCCGTACCGACGTAAGTGTGAAAGAGGGCCTAACCCTAAATTTAGCGCCAACCCTAAATTTAGCCCCAACCCTAACCCTAAATTTAGCCCCAACCCTAAATTTAGCCCAAACCCTAACCCTAATTTAGCCCTAACCCTAACTCTAGCCCTAACCCTAGCCCTAACCCTAGCCCTAACCCTAGCCCTAACCCTAGTTTTAGCCCCAACTGCTCTTCTCCTGCCGGCCGGCAGATGGCGATAGATTGCGGGCGCACTGCGCATGCGCCCGCCATTTTCTTTTCCCCGGCAGCCAGGAGGAGCAGCAGGAGGACCCAGGGACAGCGGTAAGTATCATAGGGTCCCCGAATCCCCCTATTTCTCTGTCCTCTGATGTGCGATCACATCAGAGGACAGAGAATTACACTTTGCTTTTTTTTGTTTTTGCGGTCGCCGGTAAACAGTTAATTACCGGCGATCGCAAAACAGGGGTAGGTAAAACCGACCCCGATCATGCTCTTTGGGGTCTCGGCTACCCCCGGCAGCTGAGACCCAAAAGATTCTCCCGGGGCCGGCCGGCACACTGCGCATGCGCCCGCCATTTTGAAGATGGCGGTGCCCACCGGGAGCCACGAGGAGCACCGTGGGAGACAGGTGAGTATCGGGGGGCGATCGGGGACCCCTTTTCTCTGTCCTCTGATGTGCGATCACATTGGAGGACAGAGAAATTAAAAAGAAATCGCGTTTTTTTTTTGCGATCGCCGGTAAACGGTTAATTACCGGCGATCGCAAATGCGGGGTCGGTAAAAAAAACCCCGAATCATGTTCTCTGGGGTCTCGGCTACCCATGGCAGCCGAGACCAAGGAGAAAATCCGACTCTGGGGGCGCTATTTACTTTTTCCACAGCGCCGTTAATTTACAGCGCTGTGGTTTAAGTACCCTTAGCGGCCGCCGTTAAAAGGCGTATCGCGGTCGTTAAGGGGTTAAAAGAGTACCTGTACCTTAATGGCGTCACTAAATCCAACTAATGCGCACCCCGACGCGCGTTTCGGATATAAAATCCTTCGTCAGGGGGTGACGAAGGTCCCCTGACGAAGGATTTTATATCCGAAACGCGCGTCGGGGTGCGCATTGGTTGGATTTAGTGACGCCATTAAGGTACAGGTACTCTTTTAATAATCTCCCCTTATCACCCCCTTGTTTACACATTGCCATTTTGCACATTTTTACTTCCTGGTTCTCTACCACATTGTTTGCGCATTGCACTCTTTTACATGGTGGTTGGCCATAGAGCCTGATTATATTATGTTATGGGTCATTTTATCTAAACCCCATAGATATTTTGGTGTTATATGCTCACTTTTGACACATCTATCATCTTTTTAGCACTTGTGGTACACATCATTTTTATCCCTGATTGATTTTTATAAGAGTCCTGATATTAACCCTTCCCTTTTTTTGGCATACCTTATATCTATTCAGATTTTTATATATATATTTGTGATTTTATCTTTGTGATTATTATGTTTTTTATATATCCTTCCAATATGTGCACATATATATATGTTATTACCATTACAAATAAAGAATTATTGTGATTATATGTATATCCTTGCCATGTAATTTTCTTGGAGTTAGGTCCCTAGCTCTGGTGGTTGGTTTTTCACTATGACCAGCCTACCTAGCTGCCGGGGTTGACACCCTACTGTTCAGCGGAAATGGCGCCCCCGCTCCACGACGGCTCACCCTAAGAAGACCCTAAAGATAAACTGATACATTCAAAGGGTATAACAAATTAGGCTCACACAGTGGCCATAATAGCTAGTTTAAGGCAGGCTGAGTACAATTAGAGCAAACAGATACACAGTACAGATATGAGACGGTTG
Organism: Ranitomeya imitator; assembly: GCF_032444005.1. NCBI lineage: Eukaryota > Metazoa > Chordata > Amphibia > Anura > Dendrobatidae > Ranitomeya > Ranitomeya imitator. Next base: position 128,751,020 of record NC_091285.1, read on the forward strand.
TCTCATTTTACTTCAAAAAGATAACATGTGAAAAAGGGGTACTCATCATATCCGATGTTTAAGAAAAAGCGCCTCAATGCGTTTCACTAATCAGGATCATCAGGAGGCCCAGATGTACAGATACTGCATGGTGACCACCCATGTCACTACTAAATATATAGATGCAGATGAGCCCTGCACCAATGAGGAGAAAACTCCTTCAATCGATAGCGGTAAAAAACACAGTGCACCAAATAGGACCCAAAACATATCCTCAATATTGTATTTCATGCCCATCTCCTCCCGTATGATTTCCGCTCACAGCAACATTTTTAAGTGCAGGTTGATCATTGGTACAAAATTGATAAAGAAATACCAGTATTCGTGGGATGCATATTTGCGTTCCAGTGTCGCGCAGGCTGCCCCATTAGCCTCTGCTTCTGGCTGACATGTGCAGCATGAATCACGGCTGGTGGACATGCGCTGTTTTAGTGGAACGCATACTTGTGTTCCAGTGACGCTGGCGACCTGGCCCTGATCTTCATGTCCCCACAAAACCACCATATATCACTTCTTGCTGCAGTCTGTTCCTGAAAGCATTTAGCTTTGAAACACTTCATAGCTGCGTCTGTGGGGATGGTGGTTTCACAAAACTCTGAAGTTAGGTTTCCTAACCAGTCTCCCTGTTCCCATCCCTTTCCTTTGGAAACAGGTATAGTTTCCGCGATATGCGAAAACTCTAGGGAGTACCTGATCAGTTTTTACTTATGGATATAGGGCTGAAAGAGCTTAACCCAAAGTATTATCAGTGGGGTCATATGTGGCATTATACAAGGCCAAAATACATTGCAAATCTGTTTGGTCTTGCTCTGAGAGTCTGAGGGGAATTGTCCCGAAATGGGGTCTGGCAGTTACACATGCAATACAGTTGGATTTATTATATTGCTCCACATTTTATTTCATCCACATACGCCATTCATTTCTCTCTGTATAATCTGTTTCCATGGTTACCTTCTCCTCCTAACTCACATCCCCAAATACTTTGAACTTTGATTTTTCTATTGCTGACTCTTGGGGGCTCTCTTTCTCACTCTCATTGTCCTGTTGAGCAATAGCCTTCAACCAAAATGTTCCCTGCTGAGCCCTTCTACCCAGGATGTGTAGTCCTAATACGTAAAGACCTGTCTCCAAGAGAGGGTTCATCTATAGTTATGAGAAGAGAGTTATAAGAGGATTCCCAGGTCAAAAGCTCTGGATCACAATCCCATTTTGGGAGAAGTATAGCAATCTTTATCCTCTCAAGAAGAGGCTTCCCCGATAAGCTAACACGATTCATAGCTTCCTCTGGCTTATATCCCCATGAGGTCCCCGTGTTCCAGGCTGGATCTGACCAGGAGATACAATTCTCATACCCTGATCTATTTACAAAGATCTTTGCTACAGCCCCTTTGATCCCTGTTAGAAATGTATTGTTGGGATTAGTACTTTTCCTACCAAATTTAACATTCCATTGACATTTCACTATTCTACAAAGCATCAAACCACATAGTTATTTCTGTATCATTTTTGGTTATCTTAGCCATCTGTCCCTCCTGAGGTACTGACCCTCCAAAACCTCTAAAAGGGGACATTTTTCTCTTTCTGCTGGGTGTGTACCTGATGCAGAACAGAGCTAAAAGTAAACATAGTCCAGGGTTTTCCCCAATGCCTCACTTGCTTTGTGGCCTATGTGACTTCCAACATTTGCATAACATTTTGCATTACCTCTCCAGTGAAATGGGTAGCTCCGCTGCAGTGGCTCTTGGCATCAGGAAGACTTCTGACCACCCTGAGAAGAGATCAACACACATGAACACATACGTTCCTACCTGAGGTAGTTGTATGAAGCCAATCTGCAGTCGTTGAGACGGGTAGAGGTGCTTAGGCATGTGCTTGTGGTGCCTTCACTATACTACCTGTGTTGTGCACATGTTAGACATGCCTGTGTAAATCTAGTAGTAACCTGTTGTTAATTCTGTTATCGAGCTCCCTCCTGTGGTCATGAATGGTACTTCGGTGAGTTCTGTTCATGGACTCCCTCTGGTGGCTGTGAGTGGAGCTGCTGCTTCTGAGGTTCCTTCCACAGGTGACTTAAGTTGTTCTTTAGCTGCTACTCTATTTAACTCCACTTAGATCATTACTCCATGCCAGCTGTCAATGTTCTAGTACTGGTTTAGTTCGCTCCTGGATCTTTCTGGTGTCCTGTCTACTCCAGCAGAAGCTAAGTTCCTGCTAGTTATTTATTTGTTTACTATTTTTCTTGTCCAGCTTGCTATTATGATTTTGTCTTGCTAGCTGGAAGCTCTGGGATGCAGAGTGGCACCTCCGCACTGTGAGTCGGTGCGGAGGTCTTTTTGCACACTCTGCGTGGTTTTTTGTAGTTTTTTGTGCTGACCGCAAAGATACCTTTCCTATCCTCTGTCTGTTTAGTAAGTCGGGCCTCTCTTTGCTGAAATCTATTTCATCTCTGTGTTTGTGACTTTCATCTTAACTCACAGTCAATATATGTGGGGGGCTGCCTTTTCCTTTGGGGAATTTCTCTGAGGCAAGGTAGGCTTTATTTTTCTACCTTTAGGGCTAGCTAGCTCTGAGGCTGTGACGAGTTGCATAGGGAGCGTTAGGAGCAATCCACGGCTATTTCTAGTGAGTGTGATAGGTTTAGGGGTTGCGGTCAGCAGAGTTCCCACTTCCCAGAGCTTGTCCTGTATTATTTTAACTATCAGGTCGTTCCGGGTGCTCCTAACCACTAGGTCCATAACAGTCCTAACCACCAGGTCCATAACAGTAACCATTGTGAAACCAGAGGTGACCCATTACTCATCCACCATAGCACGCATGGCATTCAGGTGCATTGGACCATAAGCCGCAGGCATACCTGCTGTCCCACCTTCCACAAACCTTCATGGTCCTGAGCCCCAGCTTTCTACCAAATTTTTCTCTGCTCCCCAGGGGCTTGCCGAGTTGGAGCCTGTAAGATACTCAACCATAACTGGTTATACTCAGTGCTTAACATGATCAGTGGAGGAGTGGAGGGGCCTCAGGTGTCTCGTTTTGCCTTGGCTTTCTTGCAGCTTCCTTGTCTGCTCAGTCCACCTTGTCATTGCCTCGTACTCTGTCAGTAGTGAGTTTCATATGTGCCTTTACCTTAACTATGGCAACCTCTTTTGGGAGCAGTAGCGCGTCCATTAGGCTGGGTTCACATTGCGTTATGGCTCTATGTTTAACGGACTACGTTACACCGCGGCATAACGCGGTGTAACATAGTCCGTTAACGCCGTCATAGACTGCAATGTTGGATGCATCGCTAGCGCACTCCCACAATGGGCGTGCGCTAGCGATGTGCCGTCATTTGAATGACGGACCCGAGACGCGGGCTGCGTTTCCGGGTCCGTCCCTTCTAGCGCAGATGGAGCTAGCAGAAGCTCCATCTGCGCTAGCGCTGTGCAAAAGTCGGCACTTGCGTTAGCGCAGTCCATTCAACGTATGCGTTGAACGGCCTGCACTAGCGCAATGTGAACCTAGCCTTAACTGTTTGATGAGGTGCCCATGTTTAATAGGAGTGCCTGTTGAAGTAAGAAAGTTTCTTGCCCTCCGTATGGGGCCATAGTCGTGGGCCACCCCGAAACAGTACCTAGAGCCAATGTATTTGTTGTATCGCTTACCTTCTGCCCCTCTAAGTGCTTCAATGAGTGCTGTCAAATCCGCCTCTTTTGCAGACATGAGAGGAGGGAGTGGTTCTGCTTTTATTATCTCATGCTGAGTGACCACTGCATACCCAGTGTAGAACTGGCCGTCCTCACCGATGCTCCTTGAACCATCTATAAAAAGCTCTACATCTGGATTAGTGTGAGGTACATCAGAAACATGTGAGAAACCTGCTGTTTTTTGACCCATAAGAACTATACAGTCATGTTCATGGTATACATCTACTGACAAATTTGTCAAATTTTGTAAAAACTGGTTTTCCTTGTCCCTCCTGTTCTTCTCCCCCTTTTAAATCCACTACATCAATTGGAATTAGAGTAGCTGGATTCAAAATCATGCATTGTTTAAAGGTTACATTGGGAGGCATTAAAAGTTCATATTGAAGTTTGAGATGTCTGGCTACAGATGTAAAAGGAGATAGAGAAAGGAAAAACATTTTTTGGCAAGAAGCAAAACTTTTAGAACTTTAATAAGTAAATAAGTACAGACAATTTTGTTTATAGAGTAACATACTCTTGTGGCATAGAACCCGTATGCAAATTTTTGACAATTGACAGATTGCCAACATTTATTCACAATATTCTGCTATCCCGTCTGAGGTATATCTTATCCCTCTCAGAGTTCCTATCTTCAAATAATAACCCTACTGTTATCTTTCTCATTGCCCTTTCCAATTTCCTTTACCAGTATCTCACACTAATTCAAACTGAACATTCATTTGAAACTCTACCTCTTATCCCACTTATTAACATACTTTACACATTACGGATCGACATCACCTTCTAGTGGCCTGTCCTTGTGGCAGACATCAAACAGTCCAATTTTATAGTTTGAATCCACTTAGGAGAACAGAAAGTTTTGCAGACTGAGTTTTATTTAGCAGACACCTGAATGGTCTGTTTTTGGGATACCAGAGATTAGGTTTCTCTATGTGATTCAACAATGTTCCAGGGGTCCACTGAACCATGGGGCTCTCATGAACATTAAGCCGGAATACTTTAAAATCTGGACATCTTTCAGACTGGGGTCCAAACTCAGTATACTCTTGACTAGGGTTGAGCCAAGCGGATCGGACAAATTGAAAAATCGCCGACTTTCGGCAAAGACGGGTTTTGTGAAACTCGACACGATCCTAGTGTGGGATCGGCCATGAGGTGGGCGATCATCGCGCCACAGTCGCGTTTTGTATGATGTTTTCAGCGCCATTTCTCAGCCAATGAAGGCGGACACAGAGTGTGGGTAGCGTGATGACATAGGTCTCGGTCCCCACCATCTTAGAGAAGGGCATTACAGTGATTGGCTTGCTTTCTGCGGTGTCACAGGGGCTATAAAGGGGCGTGCACGCAGACCGCCATCTTACTTCTGCCGATCTTAGCATAGGGAGAGGTTACTGCAGCTGCATCAGAAGAAGGGATATAGTTAGGGAGGGAAGATTAAGCCCCGAAACTGCTTGTGGTTTAGCGATTTCCACTGTCCAACACCACCTTTTCTTTGCAGGGACAGTGGAGTTTATATTTTTGTGCATCAGCTCTGTAGCTTATTAGGCTGCCGTATAAAGCTCCCTGATAGCTGCATTGCTGTTTGTACGCAGATGTGCAAACTAACTGCTTTTTTAAAAGCAAAAATCCTGTTGCTCCTATCTGCACAGTTATCTTGTTTATTTGTCCACACTTTTGTGTGCAGCAGTCCTTTTTATTGCTGCCTGTCATACTTGTCCTGAGATCATTGTAGGGAGATTGAAATTGTAGTACAGTCCTTGTATTTTTTTTAAATATCTTCCAGCCATGTTCTGCCACTTACATTGTGTAGTGTTATACACTGTGACCTAGTTTTGTTGCAGTCTCTCCCCAAAAAAGGGAGATTTAAATTGGCACTAAGTGGATCTACGTCAGTTCTGTTTGTCGTATATCTTCCAGCCATGTTCTGCCACTTACATTGTGTAGTGTAATACACTGGGCCTGAGTTTAGTTGCAGTCTCCCAACCCCCAAAAAAGATTTAAATTTTCAACAAGTTTATATACACCTTCTACCTTGTTTTACAGTAACATATAACGGTTGTTATTTTGGTTACATTTTCCCAAAAATGAGGAAGTCTGGTGGAAGAGGCCGTGGGCGGGCGTTGCCAGCTGGTAATGATGGTGGTGGTGGAGCATCTGGTGGTAGTGGGAAAAGTAAAATAGCACCTAAGGCTCGAGGTGTTGAGCCAGCGTCATCGTCTGGCTACACAAGGCATCGAAGACTCCCTTATCTGGAAGTAGGAAAACTGCTTTTAAAGCCGAAGCAGCAGGAAAAAGTTTTGGCTTTACTTGCTGACTCATCCTCTAGCTCTTTCGCCTCCTCTTCAGAAAGTTCCAAATATAAAAGCAGCGAGTCGTCAGTGGATGCTCCCGGTCAGGAACAAGTCGCTTCCTTGTGTCCTTCACCTAAACCAAAAGTGAAGGAGGCGGCAGGCGACACTACAGGTTACTCCATGGAGCTCTTTACACATACCGTGCCTGGGTTACAAAGGGAAATTGTAAACTGCCCATTACAAGAAGAATTGGACATGGAGTGCACAAATGCACAGCCACAGCTAGATTACTATGCTGTTCCATTGACTCAGATCACTACATTGCCCTCGCAGTGTACTGAGCCAGAATCTGACCCTGATGAGACTATGGTGCCTCGTCACACGGGGACACAGAGGAAGGTGCACATGACATTCAAGAGGAGGTGATAGATGACCCAGTTGTTGACCCAGATTGGCAGCCATTGGGGGAAGAGGGTGCCGCTGCCAGTAGGTCAGAAGCTTAGGAGGATGATCCGCAGCTGCCATCTACATTGCAACAGCTTTCATCTGGCAGGCCCGTATCTGGCAAAAAAAAGTTTGTCAAAACCAAAAACACTTTTAGGACAGCGTGGCCATCCAGAGAAAGTAGCACAGCGTGCAATGCCTGAAAAGGTATTCCATAGTAGGAAGATTGCAGTGTAGGAATTTTTTAACCAAGATCCGAATGATCAGTGCAAAGTTATCTGTAAGAAATGCTCAAAGACCTTTAGCAGAGGGAAGAATCTCCAAAATTTAAATACAACGTGCATGGGTAGACATTTAGCCAGCATGCACTTGCAAGCCTGGACTAACTACCAAAGGTCCCGTACCGTTGGTGCACATGCTCAGAATGAAGGTAGTCAGCAACGCTACATTGCTTCCCTCACTGTAAGCCCTCCGGTTAGGACAACACCAGCAGCAAATGTGGAGGTCGCAAGGCCAAAGCAGTCAGGGAATCAAAAGGTTCTTGGTAGGAAACACTGTATATAGGCCAAGATCAAGAATACCATCACCAACCCTCTCTCAATCTGCCATGTCCACTTCCACCCCCGCTAGTTCAACCATATGCTGTAAGGAGTGGCGCAGACAGACACAGGTAGTAGGCCTAAAATAAAAAACTAGGCTAAATGCAGTTTAAAATTTGTAACGGGAGTACACAGGCGGCATAGCTTTGTTCAGTGGAGGACAACTGTAAGCACTGGCTGACCTAGTTAAGAGGCACAAATAAGTAAGTAGGCTAAATGCAGTTCAAAATTGGTAACAGGAGTACACAGGCGGCATAGCTTTGTTCAGTGGAGGGCAACTGTAAGCACTGGCTAACCTAGTTACTAGGCCCAAATAAGTAAGTAGGCTAAATGCAGTTAAAAATTTGTAATGGGAGTACACAGGCGGCATAGCTTTGTTCAGTGGAGGACAGCTGTAAGGAGTGGCGCAGACAGACTTAGTAGGCCTAAAATAAAAAAGTAGGCTAAATGCAGTTAAAAATTTGTAACGGGAGTACACAGGCGGCATTGCTTTGTTCAGTGGAGGACAGCTGTAAGCACTGGCTGAGCTATTTACTAGGCCCAAATAAGTAGGTAGGCTAAATGCAGTTAGGCTACGTTCACATTTGCGTTGTGCGATGTTGCGTCGGAGACGCAATGCAAAACGCAAACAAAAATGCAACAAAACGCACGCTAAAACGCAGCGTTTTGCAACGCATGCGTCCTTTTTTGCCGAAATTTGGACGCCAAAAAAATGCAACTTGCTGCGTCCTCTGCACCCCACACTTGCGGCAAAAAAACGCATGCGTCGCAAAACGCAGCACAATGCATGTCCATGCGCCCCCCATGTTAAATATAGGGGCGCATGACGCATGCGTCGCCGCGGTTGCGCCCGACGCAACGCAAATGTGAACGTAGCCTTAAAAATTTGTAACGGGAGTACACAGGCGGCATAGCTTTGTGCAGTGGAGGACAGCTGTAAGGAGTGGCGCAGACAGACACAGGTAGTAGGCCTAAAATAAAAAAAGTAGGCTAAATCCAGTTCAAATTTGGTAACAGGAGTACACAGGCGCCATAGCTTTGTTCAGTGGAGGACAACTGTAAGGAGTGGCACAGACAGACTTAGTAGGCCTAAAATAAAATAGTTGGCTAAATGCAGGTCAAAATTTGTAATGGGAGTACACAGGCGGCATAGCTTTGTGCAGTGGAGGACAACTGTAAGGAGTGGCTGACTGTTAGTAGGCCAAAATAATAAAGTGGGCTAAATGACTGCCCCAAAAATGTTGATAAATAAACAGGTGGCATTGCTAGGTACAGGGTTGGGCTCCTCTGCTGAGTAGCAGACAGTGGTAGTTGGCGCAAAGTATTAACTGGTCTAAATGGAGGCCAGGGCCCCTGTATATTTTTACTATCATCTATCATTTTAACAAATTTGCATTGGCAGTGGCATTGAAGGATTTAACAGCACAGACTACACAGTGGTGGAGCAGGGAGAGGTAAGCATTGCAAATGGAAGAGCACTGTTCGAGCTGGGGGGGAACACTCTCTCGTGGGCGGCGGTACTGGCACAGGGCCCCTCATATTACGATGGTGTGTCTGATGTTGGTTGTGCACCACCACCATCAGAGACACTTCATTGTACTATGAGGGACCCTGTGCCAGTGCTGTCGACCAAGAGTGGGCACACCCACCTGTCCAGGCAAATGGCACTCGCATGGGTGCTTGCGCCAAGTGGTGACCACGGTCCTGTGGGGGGAGTCAGCCGATTTAGGGAGCTATAAAAATGGCCTATGGTGGACATTCAGCAGCTGCAAATGGAGGAATTGGAGCAGTCAGTAAGAGGAGGCCAAAATCAAGACATTTTTCAGGCAAGCTACGTGTCAGCAGGGGAATGTGGGGCAAAATAATTTGAAATCCATGATTGGTTCATCTTAATGAAGGTTAGATCATCAACATTTCGGGTAGCCAGACGAGTCCTTTTTTCGGTCAGTATTGAACTGCGCACTGAAGACTCTTTCTGATAGCACACTAGCAGCTGGGCAAGCAAGCTCCTGTAATGCATATTCTGCCAATTTAGGCGGGGTGTCGATTTTAGATGCCCAGTAATCAAAAGGGAATGACCTGTGAGGGAGAACATCGATAAGGGAGGAAAAATAGTTCGTAACCATACTGGACAAATGCTGTCTCCTGTCACTTTGAATCGATGCAGCAGTACCTATCGTGTCTGCGGTCATTGCGAAATCACTCCACAACCTGGTCATAAAACCCCTCTGTCCAATGCCACTTCGAATTTGTGTACCTCTAACACCTCTGCCATGTTGCCCCCTACAGCTCGTGTGAGAACCATCACCGCCGCTGTGTCCTGGGAATGCCTGAACCAAACGGTCTACAAGAGTTGCTTGTTTGGTAGCCAATATTTACTCAAGGTTCTCGTTTGGCATGATATTTTGTAATTTTCCTTTATATCGTGGATCCAGGAGGCAGGCCAAAAAGTAATCGTCATCGGTCATCATTTTGATAATGCGGGGGTCCGTTTTTAGGATACGCAAGGCATACTCAGCCATGTGGCCAATGTTCCAGGTGTCAATTCACTGCTTGTGCTGGGTTGAGGAGCACTTTCTTGCAAATCAACATCACTTGTGTCCTGCAAAAACCCTGTACCTGACCTTGCAACGCCACCAGTTTCTATCGGCCCGAGAAGCATCCTCCTCCCATAAATATTCATCTCCATCATCCTCCTCCTCTTCGTCTGCCACCTCGTCCAGGAGAGTTCCCTGAGCAGACAATGGCTGACTGTCATCAAGGCTTCCCTCCTCCTCGGCTCCAGACGCCTGCTCCTTAATGTGCGTCAAACTTTGCATCAGCAGACGCATTAGTGGGATGCTCATGCTTATGATTGCGTCATCTGCACTTACCAGCCGTGTGCATTCCTCAAAACACTGAAGGACTTGACAGAGGTCTTGTAGCTTCGACCACTGCACACCAGACAACTCCATGTCTGCCATCCAACTGCCTGCCCGTGTATGTGTATCCTCCCACAAATACATAACAGCACGCCTCTGTTTGCACAGCCTCTGAAGCATGTGCAGTGTGGAGTTCCACCTTGTTGCAACGTCGATTATTAAGCAGTGCTGGGGAAGATTCAGCGATCGCTGATGGTTCAGCATTATGCTGGAGTGTACGGGCGACCGGCGGATGTGCGAGCAAAGTCTTCGCACCTTCAGGAGCAGGGCTGGTAACCCCAGATACATTTTCAGGAAGCACTGCACCACCAGGTTCAAGGTGTGAGCCAGGCAAGGTATGTGTTTCAGTTCTGAAAGGGCTATGGCAGCCATAAAATTCCTTCCATTATCACAGACTACCTTGCCTGCCTCAAGATGTACACTGCCCAGCTATGACTGAGTTTCTTGCTGCAAGTGCTCGGCCAGTACTTCCGTGGCGGGTCTGTTTTCGCCCAAACACTCCATTTCCAACACAGCCTGCTGACGCTTACCACTAGCTGTCAGGAAGGAAAGCCAAAACTTTTTCCTGCTCTTCCGGCTTTAAAAGCAGTTTTCCTACTCCCAGATAAGGGAGCCTCCGAGGCCTTGTGTAGCCAGACGATGACGCTGGCTCAACACCTTGAGCCTTAGGTGCTATTTTGCTTTTCCCACTACCACCAGATGCTCCACCACCCCCACCATCATTACCAGCTGGCAACGCCCGCCCACGGCCTCTTCCACCAGACTTCCTCATTTTTGGAAAAAAATGTAACCAAAATAACAACCGTTATATGTTACTGTAAAACAAGGTAGAAGGTGTATATAAACTTGTTGAGAATTTAAATCTCCCTTTTCTTTGGGGGGGAGACTGCACCAAAACTCAGGCCCAATTTAAATCTCCTTTTTATTGGGGGGAGACTGCAACAAAACTCAGGCCCAGTGTATTATACTACACAATGTAAGTGGCAGAACGTGGCTGGAAGATATACGACAAACAGAACTGACGTAGAACCACTTAGTGGCAGTTCAAATCTCCCTTTTTTTTTTGGGGGGGGGGGAGACTGCAACAATATTCAGGCCCAGTGTATTACACTACACAATGTAAGTGGCAGAACGTGGCTGGAAGATATGCGATAAACAGAACTGACATAGATCCACTTAGTAGCAATTTAAATCTCCCTTTTTTTGGGGGGAGACTGCAACAAAACTCAGGTCCAGTGTATTACACTACACAAAGTAAGTTTTAGAACTTGGCTGGAAGATATACGACAAACAGAACTGACGTAGATCCACTTAGTGCCAATTTAAATCTCCCTTTTTTGGGGCGGAGACTGCAACAAAACTCAGGCCCAGTGTATTACACTGCACAATGTAAGTGGCAGAACGTGGCTGGAAGATATACGACAAACAGAACTGACGTAGATCCACTTAGTGGCAATTCAAATCTCCCTTTTTTGGGGGGGAGACTGGAACAAAACTCAGGCCCAGTGTATTACACTACACAATGTAAGTGGCAGAACGTGGCTGGAAGATATACGACAAACAGAACTGACGTAGAACCACTTAGTGCCAATTTAAATCTCCCTTTGTTTGGGGGGAGACTGCAACTAAACTCAGGCCCAGTGTATTACACTACACAATGTAAGTGGCAGAACGTGGCTGGAAGATATACGACAAACAGAACTGACGTAGATCCACTTAGTGCCAATTTAAATCTCCCTTTTTTGGCAGGGAGACTGCAACAAAATTAGGGCACAGTGTATAACACTACACAATGTAAGTGGCAGAACGTGGCTGGAAGATATATAAAAAAAATACAAGGACTGTACTACAATTTCAATCTCCCTACAATGATCTCAGGACAAGTATGGCAGCAATAAAAAGGACTGCTGCACACAAAAGTGTGGACAAATAAACAAGATAACTGTGCAGAAAGGAGCAACAGGATTTTTGCTTTTAAAAAGCAGTTGGTTTGCACAGTGGCGTACAAACAGCAATGCAGCTATCAGGGAGCCTTATACGGCAGCCTAATAAGCTACAGAGCTGATGCACAAAAATATAAACTCCACTGTCCCTGCAAAGAAAAGGTGGTGTTGGACAGTGGAAATCGCTACAGCACAAGCAGTTTCGGGGCTTAGTCTTCCCTCCCTAACTATATCCCTTCTTCTGATGCAGCTGCAGCAACCTCTCCCTATGCTAAGATCGGCAGAAGTAAGATAGCGGTCGGCGTGCATGCCCCTTTATAGCCCCTGTGATGCCGCAGAAAGCAAGCCAATCACTGCAATTCCCTTCTCTAAGATGGTGGGGACCGAGACCTATGTCATCACGCTGCCCACACTCTGCGTCCGCCTTCATTGGCTGAGAAATGGCGCTGAAAACGTTATAGGAAACGCAACCTCATGGCGGATCCCACACTAGGATCGGGTTGGGTTTCACGAAATCCGACTTTGCCGAAAGTTGGCGATTTTTCAATTTGTCCGATCCGTTTCGCTCAACCCTATTCAGCACAGTTGCTTCACTTACAGCCTCCCCAAATATTAGTTAGATTATTGCCTCCACAATAATACCAAAAATATATGGTTTCAGCTTATCTCATTCTTACACGTGTGACTGTGTTTCACCTTTTTTAGTGTTCCTCTGTTTTATCCCTGGTGCCAGTTGACCAGGGATCATAACTAAGTGGACACCTTTATACGAGCGGGACTTTTATCTTTAAATCCTTATTACTTGCATACGATCATTGAGCTCATTCAAGGAGTCTCATAGATCAATCACCTTCTTCCACACACAGTTATTCGATCAAACAAAAGCTAATACCTTTCACAGCTACAGGACTTATACTCCCCCTTTCCTGGTGCTTTTTGTCTACATTCTCCATTTCTGCCTAGTCTCTCTCTGGTTGATGTTCTAATGTGCTCCTTATCGTGCAACACCACTTGTGCCCACTTCTCCCGGCCCCCAATTGGCTGTCAATAGCGCCCGTAATTGTCCCACAATGTGCATAACCTAAGACTGAATAAGCGTACTTTATCAGCTCATAGGTGTGCGGTCCTCCCAAAACAATGGTTCCTCTTATTGTCTTCTCCTTGCGTAACCTAAACTGGTTTTAGTTTGTAGGTGTGCAGACCTCAGGAACAATGATTTGTGACTTTGGCCAACGTGACAACTCCAGGGTCACTGTCATCAAATCCTATGGCCTCTTATTGAGAAATGGCACATTCCTCAGATTAAAGTCTTAGCATACACAGATTTTATACATCAACCAGGGAGCGAAACAAACTAACAATAGGCAGACTAGTGTGATCAAAACTCTCTCAAGATCTACTAGCATCATATGGGAGCAGCTTGTGCATACAAGACAAGACAGACAGACTTAAGGTACCGTCACACTGAGCAACTTTAGAACGATAACGATAGCGATCCGTGACGTTGCAGCGTCCTGGATAGCGATATCGTTGTGTTTGACACGCAGCAGCGATCAGGATCCTGCTGTGACATCGCTGGTCGTTGCTGAAAGTCCAGAACTTTATTTCGTCGCTGGATCACCCGCTGACATCACTGAATCGGCGTGTGTGATGCCGATCCAGCGATGTGTTCACTGGTAACCAGGGTAAATATCGAGTTACTAAGCACAGGGCCGCGCTTAGTAACCCGATGTTTACCCTGGTTACCATTGTAAAAGTTAAAAAAAAACAGTACATACTTACATTCCTTGAGCACAAAGCACAAGCCCATTTCCTCTGTACCAAGGATGGGCAACACTCCAAAAACTACTCAGAACATATTGATCACGGAGTTATTAAACTCCATAAATCATGAAGCGTTAGATATACCAAATAACTTTTATTAACACATAAAACTACAAACAGTTAAAAGAATGCCTCACAGTTACAAATTGTGAACAGTACAAAGATCAGCGAGATAAGCAGGTATAAACCCATCCAGGTAACATCCATCTATATGTCATAATGTGCAAAAAATAAGCTTACTTAAGCCCAAAGATACTGTTGTACACTGGTGACAATGCAGACTATACAGAGGGAGACGGTCTAATGGTGCCATAAGATGCTATGCGAGTATATCTCCCACCACTAAAACCAGAGCGGGTCATAGAGGAAAGGCTGAAAAAAATCAGTGCACGCGGGGAAAATTGCCCAGCAGCAGACGTAAGTACGCCTATAATAAAAAATGACAAGGCCCATAAGTCTATGAGCCTCATAACAAACTGGCCAAATACAAAGGGAGTACCCCACAGCTGGCGCCTGTAGTGAAGAGAGTGAAGCACTCACCCCAATGTGTAAAAAACTCCAGCCCAGCAAACAATCCCGTCAGCCTATAGTCACAGCTCTTGATAAGGCTAAGAACCAATAAAACTGCACAAAAGCAACAAACATATGAAAATGTAAACAGATCCCATACATATTACCTGAATACGTTTCCTGCAATGATAGCCTCGTGGCACGCTGAAGCTCAGTTAACCCCGACACGCGTTTCGCATCTGCTTCCTCACGCCCCCATGAGGAAGCAGATGCGAAACGCGCGTCGGGGTTAACTGAGCTTCAGCGTGCCACGAGGCTATCATTGCAGGAAACGTATTCAGGTAATATGTATGGGATCTGTTTACATTTTCATATGTTTGTTGCTTTTGTGCAGTTTTATTGGTTCTTAGCCTTATCAAGAGCTGTGACTATAGGCTGACGGGATTGTTTGCTGGGCTGGAGTTTTTTACACATTGGGGTGAGTGCTTCACTCTCTTCACTACAGGCGCCAGCTGTGGGGTACTCCCTTTGTATTTGGCCAGTTTGTTATGAGGGTCATAGACTTATGGGCCTTGTCATTTTTTATTATAGGCGTACTTACGTCTGCTGCTGGGCAATTTTCCCCGCGTGCACTGATTTTTTTCAGCCTTTCCTCTATGACCCGCTCTGGTTTTAGTGGTGGGAGATATACTCGCATAGCATCTTATGGCACCATTAGACCGTCTCCCTCTGTATAGTCTGCATTGTCACCAGTGTACAACAGTATCTTTGGGCTTAAGTAAGCTTATTTTTTGCACATTATGACATATAGATGGATGTTACCTGGATGGGTTTATACCTGCTTATCTCGCTGATCTTTGTACTGTTCACAATTTGTAACTGTGAGGCATTCTTTTATACTTACATTCCTGTCACGTCCCCCAGCGTCAGCTTCCCTGCACTGTGTAAGCGCCGGCCGGCCGTAAAGCAGAGCAAAGTGGTGATGTGAGCTGGTCATGTAGAAAGACTTGACTATAGCGTACCTGGAGTTCGGTCTGCAGATTGTGAGACAGGCGAAGACAGAGAATTTATAAGAAACTAACGTCCTTACCTTCCCAGGGTTAGTTTGTATGTTCTCTGGTCGCCAGCCTGCGGTTGCCGGACTTCAGATATTGGTAGTCTTTTGCTACGTCCAGCCCCCCCAGGGACAGCAAAATGTTAGGCTGGTCTTCAAGTCAGACCATCAAGTATATTGGACGGTTGTCATATGTGAGGATCTCGAGCAAGTGATGGATATAGACAGAGTATATCTGTTTCAAATGCAATAAATTTATTCAATCACATCTCGCCCTTATATATTTTTTTTATCCAAAATCTTTTATTGAGAGCAAAACATAGCAGAGTACAATAAATGCATAAAGTTGCAGATCAACAACACATATCAAATTAAAAGCACAGAAATGTGAGCTAAACAGTTTGACCTGCAACAACTTGAGTCCAAACTCTCATTTTGCTATAATGGGAAATACAAACACAACCAAGGTTAGAAGGTGGGGGAGGGAAGGTGTTGAGTGAGACAAGCAACAGATCTTTAACAAACAAGCAAGGATACTGAGGAAGTAGAAAGTAAAGGGCCTAGTATCAAGCAAGTCTAAACTCAGTAAGGAAGGACATTATCTGTTATAGCTAATAGAGGGCTGCAAAAGAAGAATCCAGCCAGGGGGCCCAAGAACAAACTCCCTTTTCCTTCTGCTTAAGGAAAGAAGCTAGTAAGTATTCGTATTGAAAGTGAGAATTTACCTTGTTAATAAGCTCAAATACAGGAAGGGTTTGGGGACTTCAAATTGGCAGCAGCACAAAATCTTGTAGATATCAGAATATGTCAAAAAACCATCCCCATCTCAACCGGAAACTTGTCCAGACCAAGATATAAGACCGCCAGACTGGGTTCTGTGTTGTGAATTCTGTGGCTGAATTCACTCCTGTGGTCACAAGTGGTACTGCAGCTTCTGAGCTTCCTCCCTCAGGTGTTCTGGTGAGCTCGTTAACTGCTTCATTACTTAACTCCGCCTGATGCTGCTATCCTTGCTCCTTGTCAATGTTTCAGTGTTGGATCTGAGCTTCTCCTGATTGTTCCTGTGACCTGCTGCTCTGTATAGCTAAGTGCTTTTTGCTTTTTTGTTGCTTTTTTTCTGTCCAGCTTGTCTTTTGTTTTGCTGGAAGCTCTGAGACGCAAAGGGTGTACCGCCGTGCCGTTAGTTCGGCACGGTGGTTTTTTTTTGCCCCCTTTGCGTGGTTTTGCTTTAGGGTTTTTTGTAGACTGCAAAGTTCGCTTTACTGTCCTCGCTCTGTCCTAGAATATCGGGCCCCACTTTGCTGAATCTATTTCATCCCTACGTTTTGTCTTTTCATCTTACTCACAGTCATTATATGTGGGGGGCTGCCTTTTCCTTTGGGGAATTTCTCTGGGGCAAGTCAGGCCTATTTTTCTATCTTCAGGCTAGCTAGTTTCTTAGGCTGTGCCGAGTTGCCTAGGTAGTTGTTAGGCGCAATCCACAGCCGCTTTTAGTTGTGTTTAGGATAGGATCAGGTGTGCAGTCTACAGAGTTTCCACGTCTCAGAGCTCGTTCTTGTATTTTTGGGTATTTGTCAGATCACTGTGTGCGCTCTGATCGCTAAGCACACTGTGTTTCTGGATTGCCTTCATAACACCTGTCATTAGCAAACATAACAGTACAAGGAGCCTAACTAATGATTCTCAATAGAGGGAAAGAAAAAGTTCTGACATCATTTTTTTTTTTTCTCTGCTCTGTGTTCACTTTTTTTTTTTCCCCTAGACATTTGGGTGATTCTGGACACAGGTGTGGACATGGATATTCAGGGTCTGTGCTCTTCAATGGATAATCTCGTTATAAATGTACAAAAAATTCAAGATACTATTGATCAGAAATCTATGTTAGAACCAAGAATTCCTATTCCTGATTTGTTTTTTGGAGATAGAACTAAGTTTCTAAGTTTCAAAAATAATTGTAAGCTATTTCTGGCCTTGAAACCTCATTCTTCTGGTAATCCTATTCAACAGGTTTTGATTATTATTTCTTTTTTGCGCGGCGACCCTCAAGACTGGGCATTTTCTCTTGCGCCAGGAGACCCTGCATTGAGTAGTGTCGATGCGTTTTTCCTGGCGCTCGGATTGCTGTACGATGAGCCTAATTCAGTGGATCAGGCTGAGAAAAATTTGCTGGCTTTGTGCCAGGGTCAGGATGATATAGAAGTATATTGTCAGAAATTTAGGAAATGGTCAGTACTCACTCAGTGGAATGAATCTGCGCTGGCAGCTTTGTTCAGAAAGGGTCTCTCTGAGGCTCTTAAGGATGTCATGGTGGGATTTCCTATGCCTGCTGGTTTGAATGAGTCTTTGTCTTTGGCCATTCAGATCGGTCGACGCTTGCGCGAGCGTAAATCTGTGCACCATTTGGCGGTACTGCCTGAGGTTAAACCTGAGCCTATGCAGTGCGATAGGACTATGACTAGAGTTGAACGGCAGGAATACAGACGTCTGAATGGTCTGTGTTTCTACTGTGGTGATTCCACTCATGCTATTTCTGATTGTCCTAAGCGCACTAAGCGGTCCGCTAGGTCTGCCGTCATTGGTACTGTACAGTCCAAATTCCTTCTGTCCATTACCTTGATATGCTCTTTGTCGTCGTTTTCTGTCATGGCGTTTGTGGATTCGGGCGCTGCCCTGAATCTGATGGATTTGGATTATGCTAAACGTTGTGGGTTTTTCTTGGAGCCTTTGCGGTGTCCTATTCCATTGAGAGGAATTGATGCTACACCTTTGGCCAAGAATAAACCTCAATACTGGGCCCAGCTGACCATGTGCATGGCTCCTGCACATCAGGAAGTTATTCGCTTTCTGGTGTTGCATAATCTGCATGATGTGGTCGTGTTGGGGTTGCCATGGCTACAAACCCATAATCCAGCATTGGATTGGAATTCCATGTCGGTATCCAGCTGGGGTTGTCAGGGGGTACATGGTGATGTTCCATTTTTGTCGATTTCGTCATCCACCCCTTCTGAGGTCCCAGAGTTCTTGTCTGATTATCAGGATGTATTTGAAGAGCCCAAGTCCGATGCTCTACCTCCGCATAGGGATTGTGATTGTGCTATCAATTTGATTCCTGGTAGTAAATTCCCTAAAGGTCGATTATTTAATTTATCCGTGCCCGAACACGCCGCTATGCGCAGTTATGTGAAGGAATCCCTGGAGAAGGGACATATTCACCCATCGTCATCACCACTGGGAGCAGGGTTCTTCTTTGTAGCCAAGAAGGATGGTTCGCTGAGACCGTGTATTGATTACCGCCTTCTTAATAAGATCACTGTTAAATTTCAGCATCCCTTGCCATTGTTATCTGACTTGTTTGCTCGGATTAAGGGGGCTAGTTGGTTCACTAAGATAGATCTTCGTGGTGCGTATAATCTGGTGAGAATCAGGCAAGGAGATGAATGGAAAACTGCATTCAATACGCCCGAGGGTCATTTTGAGTATCTAGTGATGCCATTCGGACTTGCCAATGCTCCATCTGTGTTTCAGTCTTTTATGCATGACATCTTCCGTGAGTATCTGGATAAATTCCTGATTGTTTACTTGGATGACATTTTGATCTTCTCAGATGATTGGGAGTCTCATGTGAAGCAGGTCAGAATGGTTTTTCAGGTCCTGCGTGCTAACTCTTTGTTTGTGAAGGGATCAAAGTGTCTCTTCGGTGTGCAGAAAGTTTCATTTTTGGGGTTCATCTTTACCCCTTCTACTATCGAGATGGATCCAGTTAAGGTCCAAGCCATCCAGGATTGGATTCAGCCGACATCTCTGAAAAGTCTGCAAAAGTTCCTGGGCTTTGCTAATTTTTATCGTCGCTTCATCTGTAATTTTTCTAGCATTGCCAAACCATTGACCGATTTGACCAAGAAGGGTGCTGATTTGGTTAATTGGTCTTCTGCTGCTGTGGAAGCTTTTCAGGAGTTGAAGCGTCGTTTTTGTTCTGCCCCTGTGTTGTGTCAGCCAGATGTTTCTCTTCCGTTCCAGGTCGAGGTTGATGCTTCTGAGATTGGAGCAGGGGCGATTTTGTCACAGAGAGGTTCTGATTGCTCAGTGATGAAACCATGTGCTTTCTTTTCCAGGAAGTTTTCGCCCGCTGAGCGTAATTATGATGTGGGCAATCGAGAGTTGCTGGCCATGAAGTGGGCATTCGAGGAGTGGCGTCATTGGCTTGAAGGAGCTAAGCATCGCGTGGTGGTATTGACTGATCATAAGAACTTGACTTATCTCGAGTCTGCCAAGCGCTTGAATCCTAGACAGGCCCGTTGGTCGTTATTTTTTGCCCGCTTCGACTTTGTGATTTCGTACCTTCCGGGCTCTAAAAATGTGAAGGCGGATGCTCTGTCTAGGAGTTTTGTGCCCGACTCTCCGGGTTTATCTGAGCCAGCGGGTATCCTCAAGGAAGGAGTCATTGTGTCTGCCATCTCCCCTGATTTGCGGCGGGTGCTGCAAAAATTTCAGGCGAATAAACCTGATCGTTGTCCAGCAGAGAAACTGTTCGTCCCTGATAGGTGGACTAATAAACTTATCTCTGAACTTCATTGTTCGGTGTTGGCTGGTCATCCTGGAATCTTTGGTACCAGAGAGTTAGTGGCTAGATCCTTCTGGTGGCCATCTCTGTCACGGGATGTACGTACTTTTGTGCAGTCCTGTGGGATTTGTGCTAGGGCTAAGCCCTGCTGTTCTCGTGCCAGTGGGTTGCTTTTGCCCTTGCCGGTCCCAAAGAGGCCTTGGACACATATTTCGATGGATTTCATTTCTGACCTTCCCGTTTCTCAAAAGATGTCAGTCATTTGGGTGGTCTGTGATCGCTTTTCTAAAATGGTCCATCTGGTGCCCTTGGCTAAATTGCCTTCCTCCTCTGATTTGGTACCTTTGTTGTTTCAGCATGTGGTTCGGTTGCATGGCATTCCTGAGAATATTGTTTCTGACAGAGGTTCCCAGTTTGTTTCAAGGTTTTGGCGAGCCTTTTGTGGTAGGATGGGCATTGACCTATCCTTTTCCTCGGCTTTCCATCCTCAGACTAATGGCCAGACCGAACGAACCAATCAGACCTTGGAAACATATCTGAGATGTTTTGTTTCTGCAGACCAGGATGATTGGGTGTCCTTTTTGCCATTGGCTGAGTTCGCCCTTAATAATCAGGCCAGCTCGGCTACCTTGGTTTCTCCATTTTTTTGCAATTCTGGGTTCCATCCTCGTTTCTCTTCAGGACAGGTTGAGTCTTCGGACTGTCCTGGTGTGGATTCTGTGGTGGATAGGTTGCAGCAGATCTGGACTCAGGTAGTGGACAATTTGATCTTGTCCCAGGAGAAAGCTCAACTTTTCGCTAATCGCAGACGCCGTGTGGGTCCCCGACTTCGTGTTGGGGATCTGGTTTGGTTATCTTCTCGTCATATTCCTATGAAGGTTTCCTCTCCTAAATTTAAACCTCGTTTTATTGGTCCGTATAGGATTTCTGAGGTTCTCAATCCTGTGTCTTTTCGTTTGACCCTCCCAGACTCCTTTTCCATACATAATGTATTCCATAGGTCGTTGTTGCGGAGATACGTGGCACCTATGGTTCCATCTGTTGAGCCTCCTGCCCCGGTTTTGGTGGAGGGGGAATTGGAGTATATTGTGGAGAAGATTTTGGATTCTCGTGTTTCTAGACGGAAACTCCAGTATCTGGTTAAATGGAAGGGTTATGCTCAGGAAGATAATTCCTGGGTTTTTGCCTCTGATGTTCATGCTTCCGATCTTGTTCGTGCCTTTCATGCGGCTCATCCTGGTCGGCCTGGGGGCTCTGGTGAGGGTTCGGTGACCCCTCCTCAAGGGGGGGGTACTGTTGTGAATTCTGTGGCTGAATTCACTCCTGTGGTCACAAGTGGTACTGCAGCTTCTGAGCTTCCTCCCTCAGGTGTTCTGGTGAGCTCGTTAACTGCTTCATTACTTAACACCGCCTGATGCTGCTATCCTTGCTCCTTGTCAATGTTTCAGTGTTGGATCTGAGCTTCTCCTGATTGTTCCTGTGACCTGCTGCTCTGTATAGCTAAGTGCTTTTTGCTTTTTTGTTGCTTTTTTTCTGTCCAGCTTGTCTTTTGTTTTGCTGGAAGCTCTGAGACGCAAAGGGTGTACCGCCGTGCCGTTAGTTCGGCACGGTGGTTTTTTTTTGCCCCCTTTGCGTGGTTTTGCTTTAGGGTTTTTTGTAGACTGCAAAGTTCGCTTTACTGTCCTCGCTCTGTCCTAGAATATCGGGCCCCACTTTGCTGAATCTATTTCATCCCTACGTTTTGTCTTTTCATCTTACTCACAGTCATTATATGTGGGGGGCTGCCTTTTCCTTTGGGGAATTTCTCTGGGGCAAGTCAGGCCTATTTTTCTATCTTCAGGCTAGCTAGTTTCTTAGGCTGTGCCGAGTTGCCTAGGTAGTTGTTAGGCGCAATCCACAGCCGCTTTTAGTTGTGTTTAGGATAGGATCAGGTGTGCAGTCTACAGAGTTTCCACGTCTCAGAGCTCGTTCTTGTATTTTTGGGTATTTGTCAGATCACTGTGTGCGCTCTGATCGCTAAGCACACTGTTTCTGGATTGCCATCATAACACCTGTCATTAGCAAACATAACAGTTCTGGGGTATTCTCTGGCCTAAAATGTGTGAGCACAGATCAAAAACCCTAAGCCAGAATGGGAAGATTATCAGACAGTCCCACCATATATGACTCAAGGAACTTTTTTGCTTGCAACCTCTCCAGTAAAGGGGGGAATAATTTGGGGAGAAGTGAGCTATTCTCACCGGATAGAGATACCATCTGAGGTGCAGTTTTTTAAGCTGCTCTATGTGATTAACACATCTAGAGGATTTCTGTGCTAGACTAATAGCGTCATGCCACTTCTGAGGGGATGTAGAGAATTAAAATTCTTTTTCCCACTTTATCATGTATGGGAGTGTTCTCTCCAAGGGGGGATTACTGAGCATCTTATAAAAAAAAGAGCTAAACCTGAGTTTTGCCTGCCAGAGAAGAAAAGTGATCTTTTCAGGAAAGAAGTCAAAGGTAAAGTCCAAGGAGTAGGCCCAGTTTTTGCTTTACGCAAATGTCTAATTTGAAAGTATTGATAAAAGGCCCCCTTCAGGGATGGATGAGAAGTCAGGATATCATTAAATGGAATTATGCCAAAGTAATCTATAAGGTCTCCCAATGAATTAATACCAGCAGCCTCCCATCTTGACATACTTAGATAGGGTATATGAGGTTCGACTGACTTAATCGATAGCTCAGATAGGGGATATTCAACTGGTTTATTACTTCCCGTCTCCAGATCCCAACCTTTGCCTCCATAGTTAAAAGGATTGGTGTATGTCCTGTAGGTCTGATATATTCGATTTCAAGTGAACGTCTCGTTAACTTGCCCCTGGAAAGAAATGACTCAATTTGCAACCACTTATGGGGCTTCTCTGATAGCCACCAGTCCCTAACTGATTCAAGAAGGGCAGCTTTATAGTAGGCTTGTATGTTAGGGATACCCATACAACAGATCCTGTAGGGATATTGCAAAATTTTTGCTGCTACACGAGGGGATTTGTTAGCCCATTCAAACCTTCCCACCAAATTTTACATTTTAGAAATATACTTGAAGGGGGGGGGGGGGGGAGGGTACAACAAAGACCATTTTAAAGGATTGAATCCCTGCAACCCATGAAAGATCAATTTAGAATATCTCATCAATTCTTTCTCGAGAGTGTTAAGTAGAGGGAATACATTAGATTGAACCAGGAGATACTCTCCTCGGCCCACTGAAAAGGTAACGTAGCTGTTAACTTTTCTCTCAAGTCAGTCGGGACTCCAGTTGTAAGGTTTAAAGACTTGGACGAGTTAAGTTTATAATAAGAGACGGAGGAAAATTTTGTCAAAGTGGGCATTATAGCATTGAGATTGCTCAATATTCGTGTAGGCGATAATGATATCGTCCGCATATAGACATGATTAGAGTCCCCCACCTTAATGACTGACACCCCCGGGTTACTCCTGATAGCCTCCTCCAGGGGTTCCATAACCAGAGTAAAAATTACAGACAAAAGACGACACCACTGGCGGCTTCCATTAGAAATACCCCTCCGTCCTAAAGCCTGAAGAAAAAAATCTTAGCGTTTGGGTTTGAGTAGAGGGAAAGAATATATATATATATTTTTTAATAATGTTGAAATAAGGAATTAGAAAAATTGCAATAATAATTGAAACACCAAAGTTACACATTTTTTATATACACAATTGTGATAGAAATATGTATATCATGTAGATCTCACTTGCATGTATACTCCTTTAAATCACATATATATTCCTTTAAATCACATATACTTACACAAAAGCAAATATATCTATCTATCTACTCAGCTACTTTATAATCAATTTCTCAATTTAACCACATAAGCTAGGCCAGACTGTGCTCGGTACTTTCCGCTATGTCTCAGACACCTTAAAAACGGGAAGTTGGACCAGATGTTCGGGACTGATACCGCTGAGTCTTCAGAAATGGCAGATCAACAGTGCCAAATGTACTAAGTGCTGGTCAGATGTCTCAACTTTGCCCTAAATACCGAGAGCTACATTTTAGTTGCATAAACAGCAGTCATATGTGCATTAATCACAATATTCCATATATATCAGATAACCAATAACTGAATTGTATGTTAATTAACTAACCTCCCCAACCACTCCTTTCTATTTATTATAAAAACTATGTATCAGGAAATAAATGTCCAGTCTTTGATTGAATGTCAAGCTGTCATCACGTGTCAGACTCATTCTTTCTTGAGGGCTCAAAAAATAATAATTGGGAGCGGCCGCAGCACACACGGGTAGATTTATCCAACCCAAATTTCCATATCAAGTGGCGCCCCCGCGAGGCCGGACAAAGATATCACAGGAGGGGATCCTGCTGACCGGACAGACGAGGGTGCCGGCCACGGCCTTGGCCCACGGGACGGAGACTGCAGCTCCATCAGAGTAAGCTAAGAAAATTCTATCATCTTACCTGAATGTCCCCTGTGCCCAGTCCGGGTCTGTACCTTTAGCCGGTCAGGTGTGGTCATCACCACATTCCCAGGTAGTGTAAAAAGTCCAAGCCTGAACCTAAACCCTGGGATATAAGTCAAGGTGTCTGCTGTGTGCCGTGTATATGTTCTGTGTTTGTGTAACATCCGGGAGAAGCAAGGAACAGTGACTGTTTGTGGTTGCTGGGTAACAGACCGCAGGAAGTCAAATCGCTCGATAAGTTATTGCAGGATTCCCGTGCATAGGAGGGACAGGTAGTCCCGGGGCAGGTGGTCCCAGGCTCCAGGCACGGGTAGTGATAACTTAGAGGGCTACTGCAGATTCCCGTAGTGCCGACTATCTAGTTAGATAGGTCGGACCGGGGTGGTAGAATTCCCACCTTTTGTGTTTCTCACTCAGGTGGCCCGGGCATAGGTGTGCTCAGTGCGATTGGCAATAGTCTGTTTCCCAGCGCAACCTGTATCGAATCTCCTGGATGTCAATGTTCTTTGTCTGTTAATGTCACGTACTGTTGCTTAACTGCATAGAATTGAAAAATAAAGGTTTTTTTTCTCCTCTCTCTCCCCATCTGTTTTCTATTTAGAACTTCCCCTCCTCCATGCAGTTAGGAGAAATATATGCATTGTAAATCACACGGTCACAACCGTTTTTTTTTTTCTTTTTTTTCCTCTTCTTTTTGTTGCTAACTTTTCTGTTTTTGCATATATCTGGTTATGGTATAGCATTTATTTGAAGAAGTGAAACTAAATGATATCTATCATTTTTGATGTGACATACGTGGTTTTTGGTATAACAGCAGCTGCTGATAAAAAGGGGAAGTGTGTCTCTGACTGCATTTGAGCGCAGAGTACAGAAAAAAAAAAGAGGGGGGAGAAGAGAAGCCGTTTTTAATTTTATTTTATTTTCTGTTTTTTGTTGCATTTTTTAAGTCTTTAGACTTTTTTTTAAGTTTTTCCAAGTTTCTTTTCTTTTCCGCCTCTTCACTTTTTTGTTTAAAAGGGTTTCTTTCTTTTCTGTAAAGATCCTGAATTTTGGATCGTGTACCGAGTTTTTGATGGTTCTTCTATGTTTTGATTTCAACATCTTGCATCAATTTTTTGAAAGCTCCCTTTTTCTTCTATTTTTCGTGTTTCTATATACTTACCTCCTTGAGATTTTTATTGTTGTGTTTTTTATTTCTCTTTTTGCAATGGGGAATAGATTGGCCAAGCAACAGGAGAGCCTTTTGCTTCCTGATGAGAAAACGGCTCCTCAAATAGTAGCAGAGCACTAAGGTGTCAGATATGTGAAGAATTACAGGCAGCTCATGAAAGTATGTGAAATGCATCAGGGAGGCAGGCTTAGAGCTGCAGAGTGGCATGATGTCTTAAAAAGAAAGAAAGGAAAGCTAGTTGATACTAACTTGCTGCCCACTGCAACAGCATGGTATAAGGTGGCTACAGACTTACAACGTTTGGGGAGCACCGAAAGATATGTGAAGGAGTCAGGAAGTGATTTTTATGTGTACAAAGTAGGGAAAGGTGTTAAACCATCAGCACCTCCGCCATATGGGGATGAAAAATATTGGGTGTGTGCAGTTTGCACCCAGCAGAATCCATTGTACAGGGAGACTTGCTCAGCATGTGGTGCGCCCCGCCCAAACTTGGTACAGGGAGATGGCACTGTTGCTCTGACAATGCCGGCACGGGCTGCATCAAAGAAGAAGGAATTCTCTTCTTGTCTTTCTCCTCCATCTTTTTTCTCTCTGTCTTCTGCACTGCCCTCTCCTCCTCCTCTTTCTTCTCCACCTCTTTCTCTTCCTCAACCTTCTCATTATTCCGCACCTCCTCCTCCTATACGCCTTTCATCACCCCCTCCTTCTTCTTCATCTCCTCCTCCTACACCACACCCACCTCCTTCATCACACTTTTCATCTCCTCCTCCTACACCGCACCCACCTCCATCACACTTTTCATCTCCTCCTCCTACACCACACCCACCTCCTTCATCACACTTTTCATCTCCTCCTCCCTCTCTCTCTCCAAAGCACTCTCCCCTTCCTCTAAATCACCCATCTTTTCCTCACTCAGTTAATCCCTCCCACCCTTCATCTCCGCTTTCTGTGCCCTCATATCTCATTCTGTGTCACACTCTCCTCCTGATCTGCTGCCTGTCGGGCAGGTGCCGAGTCCAGGCAGTGTGGTGTCTCTGTATCCAGTGCTCACAGCACAAGGCATATTCTATGTTCCCAATACAGTCCAGCCTCTGACAGTCATGATATCGGGGGAGGAAGGTGGAGATCCCCCAGTAGAAGGCACCCCCCAAGCCGCAGCAGGCTTCCTTCAGGCACACCCAGCAGCAGGCAGCTCAGGTCCGGGGACGGAGGGGGGGGGGGAGACAGGCATCACCATCTGATGATGATCAGTATCCCCGGTCAGAGCAGCCAACATTTACACCACAATGGAACTATAATCCTCCACAGCCTCAGCAGGGTGGGGACACATCCTCTCACAAAAAGACAATATCCAAGACCGCTTATCAGCCACAGCGTGACCCCAGTGCACTCTATCACAACTATTCCTCTGATGAGGATGAAGAGGGGACTTCATACATGCTACCCAGTACTAGAAAGAAAAACCCACGGGCACCCAGGAGACAGGGGCAGATAGAAGCACCACCATTACACTATGTGCACTTCACCCCAAGTCAGGTGACCAGCATCCTCAACAATCTTCCAGATCCAGAGATGCACCCCATGCCATTCTACAGTAGAATGCAGCAGAACCAGCGCACATATGCAGCCACCTGGAATGATCTGTGGGCCGTGATGGAGATAAAGGCAGGTGATGCCTTCTGGCCAATCATGAAAGAACACTTCAAGCTTTCAGCAGATTTAGACGTACATGCCTGGGAGTCAGGGCCAAAGTTGATTGAACAACTCAGAGAGTGGGCCAAAGGCAGGCTGGCCGGACAGGCCCTCAGCTTACATGACATGAGTCAGGAGAAGACAGAGTCTGTGGAGAAGTTTCATGGCAGAGTAATGCAGGTTTTCCAGGACCTGGGCTTCACCATTCATGATCAGATACACAGGCAGATGTTGGCACAGGCCTTTGTGCATGGACTCAGAGAACCAATCAAGAAGCCACTGATAGTGGCTAGGCCCGAGAACAGGTCAATAGCAGTGGACTGACCCAGCAAAACAGGTTATGTGCGCCTGGGAGACTGTTTATTGCCAATTGTCACCAAAACCTGCCATTATAGCGCCACAAAGAGCGCGAAGAAGGAAACAGGTGCCGTGCTGCTGAGAACGCCGGAAGGGGAGCCAGAGGTGAAGACGCTGCAAAGTGCCGAACGACACACCGGAAGAACCGCTGCAGACTCCGGAGAGGAGACACCGACCTCAATAAGGTTAACAAAGGGGAGAAGTTTTGTCAAAGCAGGGGGAAGAAGTGATGGCAGATGCAGCCGCAGCCCCTGTAATGCCCCAAGACCTTGGGTTGGATGCAGCCACCGGTCTCATGGCACCCCCGGGCCTGGCAAAGGACGCACCTGCAGGCCCCATCTTACCACCGCAGCTTCAATCAGCAGGCCGGACCCCGCTGCCGCTACAGTGTCCATCATGCCATTGTCCACAGTAGCCAAGGGGATTGAGTCCCAACCAGGAGTGCAGAAGACAGCCCCTCTCATGGTGACCACTGACCTGGAAGCGCAACCACCCTACAAAGACAGAGGAAGTGTCAAGTGTTACATCTATGGCAAGTTTGGCCATTTCTGGAACCAGTGCAGAGCACCCATGCAACCCAAGAGTTGGTCCAGAGAAACAGGTCAAGGAAGAAGTACAGAAGGCAGTGAAGTACCCCGTCCATGGGACAGGGGTAAGCAAGCCAGGTCTGCAAAACACTACGCTCCTGACATGTAAAACCCCGTCTGCAGGACAAACCCCTCAAATTACCCTGAAAGTGGATGGCGTTGTCAGGTCTTTTCTTGTGGACACTGGTGCAGCCAGAAGTGTGATGAGACATGTGGAACTCCCTGACCCTACCTGCCTATCAGAATCCTCTGTGTCTTGCGTAGGCATCGACGGTCAAGTCAGAAATTCTCAGCTTACAAAGCCTCTGAGCGTGTGCACTCAGCCAGGACACTCTATCCTGTCCCAGTTTGTGGTGTCAAGAACTTGCCCACTCAACCTACTGGGGGCAGACCTTCTACAGAAACTAAAAGCAACCATAGTGTTCCAGGAAGATGGGACCGTGACCCTTTCTTCACCTCTGACCCAGGAAGAGTCAGTCATGCTGGCAGCCTTACAGGAACCTCAAACAACCCATGAAGGCCTACCCAAGGAGGTACTGGACGTAGTACCAGAAAGTCTATGGTCTAAGGGACCCCAAGATGTGGGAAAACTTCAAGTTGCCCCGGTGCGGGTATCACTCAAGCCAGGTACTCCATATCCTCGTAAGGCCCAGTATCCCTTGTCCATCGCACAGAGTCAAGCCGTCTCAGACCAATTGAAGGTGTTCCTGGAAATAGGGGTCGTTGTCCCCTGCACCTCTCCTTGCAATACCCCGCTTTTCCCCGTCAAGAAAAAGACTGTAAAAGGAGAGCCAGCCAAGTTCAGAATGGTACATGACCTAAGAGCGGTGAATGACGCTACAGTATTTGAAACTCCAATTGTGCCGAATCCACACACCCTGCTCTCAAATGTGCCTTCCACAGCAACGGTGTTCACGGTGATCGATCTGGCAAATGCTTTCTTCAGTGTCCCCCTCCATCCAGACGACCAGTTCCTGTTTGCCTTCACGCATCAGGGGGCACAGTACACATGGGCGGTGATGCCCCAGGGTGCCCAGAACAGCCCCTCGCAATTCACCAAAGCAATGTCCAAAGTTCTCGCCAACTGGATCACAGAACATGCAGAAGTGACCCTGCTACAATACGTGGACGATCTACTCCTTTGTGCAGTTGACTTTGACACGTGTAAAGCACATTCCGTGTCTCTCCTACTCTACCTGGCGAAACAACACTGCAAGGTCTCGAAGAACAAAGTCCAGTGGTGTCTGAAGCGAGTTACGTTCCTTGGGCACTGCATTGCTCACCAGACTAAACACCTGACAGATGACCGGAAGACCACAGTGGAGAAGATGGCTCCTCCAACAACTCCAAAGGCGCTACAGGCCTTCCTTGGTCTAGTTTCGTATTGCAGAGCCTGGATCCCTGATGCTTCAGTCCTAATGCAACCTCTGTAGGACTGCGTTAATGTAACCCCGTTCCTGCTAACAGATGTGGCCTTCATTTCATTCAAGAAGCTAAAAGACTCAGTAGTCTCAGCGCCAGCGCTAGGCCTACCTGACTACGAGAAGCCATTCCATCTCTACCTGATGGAGAAAGAAGGCCATGCTACTGGAGTCCTGACACAGACACACGGGGGAAGACAGAGACCTCTAGGCTATTTTTCAGCTTGCCTGGATCCAGTTGCAAGGGGAGCCCCGTCCTGCATGAGAGCAGTATTTGCAGCACACGCCCTCCTGGACAAAACAGCTGACATCATTCTTGGACATCCACTGGAAATCCTGGCTCCGCATGACATCTCAGCAATTCTCAATCAAACCCAGCCAAAACATCTCTCCACCACAAGACATCTTCGTCTACAGTGCTCCCTACTCCTGCCTGACAACGTCACCATCTCCAGATGTACAGTCCTCAATCCGGCCACTCTACTCCCACTCCCAAGGGGGGATACAGACACGAACCCTCCAGAACAAAATCTGCATGATACCTTCCACAAGGATCTGGATTTGCTCCGACCGGATGATCATGATTGCTTCAGCATCATGCAACAGGAAACAGCAGGACTACCCAATGTGGCAGAAGAGCCACTGGCCAACCCAGAGTTGATCCTCTATGTAGATGGCTCCAGATTTGCAGATGATGAAGGAAGATTTCACACGGGATGTGCAGTGACCAGCAATCAAGAAATCCTGTGGTCCAGGAGTCTGCCACCTAGCCGGTCAGCCCAGGAAGCAGAACTGATAGCGCTGACGAAGGCTTGCCAGATTGCAGAAGGAAAAACTGCGAACATTTACACCGATTCAAGGTATTCGCATGGCATAGCACACGACTTCGGACCCATCTGGGCTGCAAGAGACTTCATCACAGCAAGCGGAACAACCGTAAAGCATCATGGAGCTATTAAAGACCTACTGAGCGCACTCCAACTCCCAAAAATGGTGGCAGTACTGAAGGTCAAAGCACATGGAAAACTGAACACAGTAGAGGCACGGGGCAACAACATGGCGGATATGGCAGCCAAAGAAGCCGCCAAAGGAAGACAGTATGGAGAAATGGGAGAGGTCGTAGAGCCGGACAGCTACTACGTGGCAACTGAGGACAAGACACCAGATGAGATGACGTCTTGGGATCTATTCAAGAAGTTGCAAGAACAAGCCCCAAAGGAGGAGAAGGAGAATTGGATGCGGAAGGGTGCAACACATCAAGAAGGAAGGGTATACTCAATGGACTACAAACCCTGTTTACCCCGAAGCATGTACCCTATGGTGGTCCAGTGGGCACATGGGCCCACGCACAGATCAAAGACACAGTTGAATGATCTGATTGGTGCTTACTGGTTCACTCCAGGGATCTCCACCCTAACAGCCAAGTTCACTAGCAGCTGTCTCACCTGTGGCAGATGCAACCCTGGAAGAATGGAGAAAGTTCCCACACATCATCTCGCCAGACCGCTGTACCCCTTCCAGAGGATCCAGATAGACCACATCCAGATGCCGCCAAGTGGAGGATTCAAATATGCCCTTGTGGTCGTGGACATGTTTTCAGGATGGCCAGAAGCTTTCCCAGTGAGGAATCAGTCAGCAAAGACTACTGCAAAGAAGCTACTCTCAGAGATCTGTGCAGATACGGGGTCCCAGAAGTGATAGAGAGTGATCAGGGGCCCGCATTCACAGCAAACCTCACAAGGGAGATCTGGTCAGCAGTAGGGTCAGACTTAGGCGTACACACTCCCTACCACCCCCAGAGTAGCGGTAAAGTAGAAAGACTGAATGGGACACTCAAAAACAGGATGTTAAAAGTTGCCCAAGAGACACGCAAACCATGGCATGAAACACTCCCCATCGCACTGTTTAGTGTCAGGCACACTCTCCTGGGCCCAGAAAAGCTGTCACCTCATGAGATTCTGTTTGGGTCCAGCCCTCGGTTAGGGGTATTCTTCCCTCAGCAGTTGACAATGCAATATGATACTTTGTCTGCTTATGTAATTGAACTCACCAAGAAACTGGCTAACATCCATTCTCGAGTTTTCTCTTCATTACCAGATCTAGGATCGGTACCCGGTTCACACTCCCTGAAACCAGG
Source organism: Ranitomeya imitator (assembly GCF_032444005.1). Classification (NCBI taxonomy): domain Eukaryota; kingdom Metazoa; phylum Chordata; class Amphibia; order Anura; family Dendrobatidae; genus Ranitomeya; species Ranitomeya imitator. The sequence continues at coordinate 128,782,733 of NC_091285.1, forward strand.
AGACTGGGTGTTGGTGAAGAAGTTTGTGAGAACGCTCGACCCCAGATTTGACGGTCCCTTCCAAGTGCTGCTGACGTCACCAACCTCTGTGAAACTAGAGGGAAGGCCCACTTGGATCCACGCATCGCACTGCAAGAAGGCTCCCGTACCAGAAGATACGCCTAAGCCAGAATGATCCTGATGATGGAAAAGACAGTCAAGGAAACAACAAACCTGATGCCGCATCTCCTCCTGGACGAACCTATCCGAATTCAGATTCACCCACCTGATGGCTCCTCCAATCATGATGACGACGAATATGTGGAACTGATCGAACAGAGTCGCCAATATGAGACCATGCATGTTTCTACCCCCATTTAGGGACAGATCTCCTGATCGCTCATTGCGAAAGTCTGTACGGTGTAGGGCGTAGGCACTAGGTTTGCGTCAGATCGCCGGCAGCACAAAAGAGTTGCAGCGCTTTGGGACAGGAGGCTAGGCTTAGGGCAAGTGATATCTAAGGGGGGCTTGTGATAGAAATATGTATATCATGTAGATCTCACTTGCATGTATACTCCTTTAAATCACATATATATTCCTTTAAATCACATATACTTACACAAAAGCAAATATATCTATCTATCTACTCAGCTACTTTATAATCAATTTCTCAATTTCACCACATAAGCTAGGCCACACTGTGCTCGGTACTTTCCGCTATGTCTCAGACACCTTAAAAACGGGAAGTTGGACCAGATGTTCGGGACTGATACCGCTGAGTCTTCAGAAATGGCAGATCAACAGTGCCAAATGTACTAAGTGCTGGTCAGATGTCTCAACTTTGCCCTAAATACCGAGAGCTACATTTTAGTTGCATAATCAGCAGTCATAAGTGCATTAATCACAATATTCCATATATATCAGATAACCAATAACTGAATTGTATGTTAATTAACTAACCGCCCCAACCACTCCTTTCTATATGATATTATAAAAACTATGTATCAGGAAATAAATGTCCAGTCTTTGATTGAATGTCAAGCTGTCATCACGTGTCAGACTCATTCTTTCTTGAGGGCTCAAAAAATAATAAATGGGAGCGGCCGCAGCACACACGGGTAGATTTATCCAACCCAAATTTCCATATCACAATAAAAATATTTTTTTTAATATAAAAATGTTTTAATTTTAATTTGGTAGAATTCACATTCACCTTCATAACATGGTATAATTATATCAGGTGATTATTAAATACACTTTGGGTTTTTTATTCTGGTGTATGATTTAATTTTTCTCATTTCAACATCACACTATTGCATATGTTTATTATAATTTTGGTGTGTGACTTTATTTATATATAATTTTTTCACCTGCACTGTGGAAAAATTCATGGACACTAATAATTTGCAGTTTTGTAATGTAATTCTAATATTTGCTACATTGCTTGCTATATGTAACACCCAATTGTTAAGTGAATTAAGAACATCTATGTTATACCTTGTAAAAGAATATAGAAATGACTGCATGTTATTTGACCATTAGTCATGAGTAAGACTGCCTAGTGCAGTTGAAACACGTCGACTGGGTCATGTCGACCATGTAAATTTTTCTTTTGTATGCACCATATTTTCTTTTGAAAATTAAAAAGAAAAGGAAAATCCAGTTCTGTTGAGCCGGACTTAAATTTTTGTAAATTTTCCTCGAAGAGAGAAAAAATAGCTGAGCATAAAGGGCCCTCAATCCCAAACTTACCCAACACCCCCCCCTCAGGTAGCCCCACTGCACCCTGTCAAATGCCTTTTCTGCATCTAGTGACAGAAGTACACTGGGGGTCTTTGCAAGCTCCACCATCCCCACAAGGTCCACCATTCGTCTAGTACCATCCCTAGTCTGGCGGCCGGGGACAAACCTCACCTGATCTGCAGAGATTATCCCAGGTAGGACTGTGTATAGTCTGATAGATATCAATTTGGCATATAGTTTCAAATCGCAGCTCAGTAATGAAGTTGGTCTAAAGATTGGCCTCAAGATTGGAGGGAGCAATTGCTTGAGCTCCTTGTCAGAAGTTAAATGTCCTAAGCAAAAAGGGGGCAAGCACCTGTGCCAAGGTCCTATAATAGTCGTTAGGTAGGCCATCATTAGATTTATTAAGACGGATTACCTGATGTATTTCTGCAATATTAAGGGGAAAATTAAGGTTATTCAGTTGTGAAGGGGAAACCTGGGGAAGGTTAATACTATCTAAGAATTCTTGAATATGTGAGGGGGAGGGTTGTGGCGCAGAAGGATCATCTTTTAAGTTATATAGTATCTTATAATACACTGCTCAAAAAATAAAGGGAACACTTAAACAACAGAATATAACTCCAAGTAAATTTAGGAAACAACACTGTTTGACAATCAATTTCACATGCTATTGTGTAAATGGAATAGACAACAGATAGAAATTATTGGCAATTATCAAGACACACTCAATAAAGGAGTGGTTGTGCAGGTGGGGACCACATCTCAGTACCAATGCTTTCTGGCTGATGTTTTGGTCACTTTTGAATGTTGGTTGTGCTTTCACACTCGTGGTAGCATGAGACAGACTCTACAACCCACACAAGTTGCTCAGATAGTGCAGCTCATCCAGGATGGCACATCAATGCGAGCCGTGTCAAGAAGGTTTGTTGTGTGTCAGTGTAGTGTGCAGAGGTTGGAGGCGCTACCAGGAGACAGGCCAGTACACCACGAGACGTGAAGTGGACTGTAGGAGGGCAACAACCCAGCAACAGGACTGCTACCTCAGTTTTTGTGCAAGGAGGAACAGAAGCACTGCCAGAGCCCTGCAAAATGACATCCAGCAGGCCACAAATGTGCATGTGTCTGCACAAATGGTTAGAAACCGACTCCATGAGGTTGGTCTGAGCGCCCGACGTCCACAGATGGGGGTTGTGCTCACAGCCCAACACTGTGCAGGACGCTTGGCATTTGCCACAGAACACCAGGATTGGCAAATTCGCCACTGGCACCCTGTGCTCTTCACAGATGAAAGCAGGTTCACACTGAGCACATGTGACAGAGTCTGAAGATGCCGTGGAGAGATCTGCTGCCTGCAACATCCTTCAGCATGACCGGTTTGGCAGTGGGTCAGTAATGGTGTGGCATTTCTTTGGAGGGCCGCACAGCCCTCCATGTGCTCACCAGAGGTAGCCTGACTGCCATTAGGTACCAAGATGACATCCTCAGACCCCTTGTGAGACCATATGCTGGTGCGGTTGGCCCTGGGTTCCTCGTAATGCAGGACAATGACAGATCTCATGTGGCTGGAGTGTCAGTAGTTCCTGCAAGATGAAGGCATTGAAGCTATGGACTGGCCCACCCGTTCCTCAGACCTGAACCTGATTGAACACATCTGGGACATCATGTCTCGCTTAATCCACCAACATCACATTGCACCACAGACTGTCCAGGAGTTGGTGGATGCTTTAGTCCAGGTCCGGAAGGAGATCCCGCAGGAGACTATCCGCTGCCTCATCAGGAGCATGCCCAGGCGTTATAGGGAGATCGTATAGGCACGTGGAGGCCACACACACTACTGAGCATCATTTCCTTGTCTTGAGGCATTTCCACTGAAGTTGGATCAGCCTGTAACTTAATTTTCCACTTTGATTTTGAATATCATTCCAACTCCAGAACTCCGTGGGATATTACTTGTGATTTACATTGATCATTTTAGGTTTTGTTGCTCTCAACACATTCCACTATGTAATGAATAATGATTTACAACTGGAATATTTCATTTAGTGATATCTATGATGTGGGATTTTAGTGTTCCCTTTATTTTTTTTCAGCAGTGTAGTTGTTAAAGGAATTTGCAATTTCTGTGGGGTTCCTGATGATGGAATCATTGGGACCTTTCAAAAATTCTATTTTAGATTTGATTTGTTGTTTCTTCACTCATCTAGCTAAAAGTCTGCTAGCTCTGTCCCCCATTGCATAGGATAGTTTTGATTCTTTAAGATCACATTCATATTGGCCGATAAAATGGGAACAGAGTCTAAATCTAAGATAACAGATCTCATTTGAAATTTTGACTGTGGGAGACTTTTTATTTGCCTCCTCTAGTTTTTGAATTTGAGCGATGAGATCAGACCGCTCTTTATCTCTCATTTTTTTCTGATAGGAAGCTATTTTTATTTGTTGACCCGGAATCACAGATTTGTGCGCAGACCATAATGTCTCATCATTTACTTCACCATTGTCATTTTCCCAGAAGTAATCTGTTAAAGGGAACCTGCCACCTGAATTTGGCGGGACTGGTTTTGGGTCATATGGGCGGAGTTTTTGGGTGTTTGATTCACCCTTTCCTTACCGGCTGGCTGCATGATGGCTGAAATATTGGATTGGTTCATTCTCTGTCCTCCGTAGTACACGCCTGTGCAAGGCAATCTTGCCTTGCGCAGGCGTGTACTACGGAGTACATAGAATGAACTTCAATCCAATATTGCAGCCAGCATGCAGCCAGCAGGTAAGGAAAGGGTAAATCAAACACCCGAGAACTCCGCCCATATGACCCAAAACCAGTCCCGCCAAATTCAGGTGACAGGTTCCCTTTAAGAGTTTTTGTAATCTCAGAGATCGTCCCATGATTTAGCAATAGCCGGGGGTTCAGTCTCCAACATGGGGAGTGTCACGGATCCCAACTCCGTGGTGTCACTAATTCATCATGTGTCTGCTCTCACACGTGACTTGAGGTTGTGCCTGCATGGGTTAATATATCTCCCCTCCTCAGTCCAGCATTCAACCTCTGTCCTATGCTGTAATGAGAGCATAAATCACACACCGACTCAGGCAACACACTCGCTCATACACGCTGCCACCACTCATCGAACACACCGGCGACGAGTCCCGGAAATATTAATACTAATATTCTCTATCACTCATAAGGCTCACACACCTTAGGCTATGGATTCTTTTAGAACATTCAAGGTTCAACTTGTTAAAGTTTTATATTTTAATACAAAAAAGGTTCAGTGCTTGCAATAAGAAAAAGGTATAAAAATATGATAATAAAAAGACATACAACTTATGCAAAACAGAATGAGATAAACAGGAGAAAACTTACGAAATAATCTAACTGGTAGTCTGATTTCTGCTCCCTGAGGGTAGGATGGATGCAGATTGGATCACATCAGCTTCTCAGGCTGCCCCCATTATGTGAACACTATTCTCTGTATACAGCCCTAATTTATAGCTTTGGTCTGGAGGTCAGGTTTCTAGACCGGCCCCTCAGGTTAATATCATAATTGATGGTTTTTGATTGGACCGTGGCTGCTCTACTAATGAATATATTGTTAGGTGTTGAGTTCCCGCCTCTGCACAGGGGGAATCTCGAACCATCTCTGCTGCGGTCTCCCATTCTTCTCCAGCCGCAGTGGAGTCTGCTCAGCGGAGACGTCGGTCCCAGCGTCTTGCTCAGTCTCACTCTGTGCATAGGGTTGCTGCTGCTTTTCCAGCTTCTGCCATTGAAGCCAGTGCTGGGCAGCGGTGAGCAGACGTTTTTGAGACGAAGTCCTACTTTGCACACAATGAACATGCCCAGGGCAAGATCTCTGTGGAGATCTAGGGTCACATGCTCAGGTACTGCAGCGACTTCCATTGGTCCTATACGTGCTGCAGCTATTTAAGGCTCGCATGGCCGCACGGCCATGCGCTAGTGTACATTTGTAAGCGTGTGTGTGTTGTGAGTGAAAGTCGTTCATTAAAATCCCCTCCCTATTGGATGTCTGTTCGCGGAAGGTGGGTGATTGCTATCTAGCGCCCGACTCAGCTACCAGCACGTTACACACTATTCAGCGTCTATTGCTGTGATCGTCAGTGTGGCGCCGTGCGCTTTCACAGCGCTTTCCTGACCCAAGCCTGGGTGGTTAGTGGCGTACGCCAGTGCGGCACCGCATGCACTCTTGTGCATCTTTTATTACTTTGGTTACGCTGACACCCCATTAGCGGTGTCGAGCGCAAGTAGTCTAGTCGGACTCGGATCCCAAGTCTTGGGTCTGAGCTTTGTGACTCCTAGCTTGCGCTCTTGTGTGCGGTACCGCGGCCCTGTGACTTAACAGGGTTCGCTTCCTTCACACAGGTGTTGTGAATTCTGTTATCGAGCTCCCTCCTGTGGTCATGAATGGTACTTCGGCGAGTTCTGTTCATGGACTCCCTCTGGTGGCTGTGAGTGGAGCTGCTGCTTCTGAGGTTCCTTCCACAGGTGACTTAAGTTGTTCTTTAGCTGCTGCTCTATTTAACTCCACTTAGATCGTTACTCGATGCCAGCTGTCAATGTTCTAGTACTGGTTTAGTTCGCTCCTGGATCTTTCTGGTGTCCTGTCTACTCCAGCAGAAGCTAAGTTCCTGCTAGTTATTTATTTGTTTACTATTTTTCTTGTCCAGCTTGCTATTATGATTTTGTCTTGCTAGCTGGAAGCTCTGGGATGCAGAGTGGCACCTCCGCACCGTGAGTCGGTGCGGAGGTCTTTTTGCACACTCTGCGTGGTTTTTTGTGCTGACCGCAAAGATACCTTTCCTATCCTCTGTCTGTTTAGTAAGTCGGGCCTCTCTTTGCTGAAATCTATTTCATCTCTGTGTTTGTGACTTTCATCTTAACTCACAGTCAATATATGTGGGGGGCTGCCTTTTCCTTTGGGGAATTTCTCTGAGGCAAGGTAGGCTTTATTTTCTACCTTTAGGGCTAGGTAGCTCTGAGGCTGTGACGAGTTGCATAGTGAGCGTTAGGAGCAATCCACGGCTATTTCTAGTGTGTGTGATAGGTTTAGGGGTTGCGGTCAGCAGAGTTCCCACTTCCCAGAGCTTGTCCTGTATTGTCTTAACTATCAGGTCGTTCCGGGTGCTCCTAACCACTAGGTCCATAACAGTCCTAACCACCAGGTCCATAACAGTACAGCTGGCCCAAAGTGTTAATGCATCTCAATAGAGGGATAAGAGAAGTTCTGAGACCATTTTTTTTCCTCTGCAGTGTGTTTTGTCTCTATTTTCCCCTTAAGCCCTGGGTGGTTCAGGACACAGGTGTAGATATGGACATTCAAGGTCTGTCCTCTTGGATGGATCATCTCACTACAAGGGTACAAAACATTCAAGATTTTGTGGTTCAGAATCCGATGTCAGAGCCTAGGATTCCAATTCCTGATTTGTTTTCTGGGGAGAGATCTAAGTTCCTGAATTTCAAAAATAATTGTAAACTGTTTCTTGCTTTGAAACCTCGCTCCTCAGGTGACCCTGGTCAACAAGTAAAAATCATTATTTCTTTGTTACGTGGCGACCCTCAAGACTGGGCATTTTCCCTTGCGCCAGGAGATCCTGCATTGCGTGATGTAGATGCGTATTTTCTGGCGCTTGGATTGCTTTATGATGAACCAAATTCAGTGGATCAGGCAGAGAAAATCTTGCTGGCTTTGTGTCAGGGTCAGGATGAAGCGGAAGTATATTGTCAGAAGTTTAGAAAGTGGTCTGTGCTTACTCAGTGGAATGAGTGTGCCCTGGCGGCAATTTTCAGAAAGGGTCTTTCTGAAGCCCTTAAGGATGTCATGGTGGGATTTCCCATGCCTGCTGGTCTGAATGAGTCTATGTCCTTGGCCATTCAGATCGATCGGCGCTTGCGTGAGCGCAAAGCTGTGCACCATTTGGCGGTATTCTCTGAGCATAGGCCTGAGCCTATGCAATGTGATAGGACTTTGACCAGAGCTGAACGTCAAGAACACAGACGTCGGAATGGGCTGTGTTTTTACTGTGCTGATTCCACTCATGCTATCTCCGATTGTCCTAAGCGCACTAAGCGGTTCGCTAGGTCTGCCACCATTGGTACGGTACAGTCTAAATTTCTTTTGTCCGTTACTCTGATTTGCTCTTTGTCATCCTATTCTGTTATGGCATTTGTGGATTCAGGCGCTGCCCTGAATTTGATGGACTTGGAGTTTGCTAGGCGCTGTGGTTTTTTCTTGGAGCCCTTGCAGTATCCTATTCCATTGAGAGGAATTGATGCTACGCCTTTGGCCAAGAATAAGCCTCAGTACTGGACCCAATTGACCATGTGCATGGGTCCTGTACATCAGGAGGAGATTCGCTTTTTGGTGTTGCATAATCTGCATGATGTGGTCGTTTTGGGGTTGCCATGGCTACAGGTCCATAATCCAGTATTGGATTGGAAATCTATGTCTGTGTCCAGCTGGGGTTGTCAGGGGGTACATGGTGATGTTCCATTACTGTCAATTTCGTCTTCCAATCCTTCTGAAGTCCCTGAGTTTTTGTCAGATTACCGGGATGTATTTGATGAGCCCAAATCCAGTGCCCTACCTCCTCATAGGGATTGCGATTGTGCAATTAATTTGATTCCTGGTAGTAAGTTTCCTAAGGGCCGACTGTTCAATTTATCTGTGCCAGAGCACGCCGCTATGCGGAGTTATATAAAGGAAACCTTGGAGAAAGGTCATATTCGCCCGTTATCATCACCGTTGGGAGCAGGGTTTTTTTTTGTGGCTAAGAAGGATGGTTCTTTGAGACCTTGTATTGATTACCGCCTTCTTAATAAGATCACAGTCAAATTTCAGTATCCTTTGCCGCTGCTGTCTGATTTGTTTGCTCGAATTAAGGGGGCTAGTTGGTTCACCAAGATAGATCTTCGAGGGGCGTATAATCTTGTGCGTATTAAACAGGGCGATGAATGGAAAACAGCATTTAATACGCCCGAGGGCCATTTTGAGTACCTGGTTATGCCATTCGGGCTTTCTAATGCTCCATCAGTATTTCAGTCCTTTATGCATGACATCTTCCGAGAGTACCTGGATAGATTCCTGATTGTATATTTGGATGATATTTTGGTCTTTTTGGATGATTGGGAGTCTCATGTAAAGCAGGTCAGAATGGTGTTCCAGGTCCTTCGTGCGAATTCCTTGTTTGTGAAGGGGTCAAAGTGTCTCTTTGGAGTTCAGAGGGTTTCATTTTTGGGTTTCATTTTTTCCCCTTCTACTATCGACATGGACCCTGTTAAAGTTCAGGCCATTTATGATTGGACTCAGCCGACATCTGTGAAGAGCCTGCAGAAGTTCCTTGGCTTTGCTAATTTTTATCGTCGCTTCATCGCTAATTTTTCTAGTGTTGCTAAACCATTGACTGATTTGACCAAGAAAGGTGCTCATGTGGTCAATTAGTCTTCTGCGGCTGTGGAGGCTTTTCAGGAGTTGAAGCGTCGTTTTTCTTCTGCCCCTGTGTTGTGCCAGCCAGATGTTTCGCTTCCGTTTCTGGTCAAGGTTGATGCTTCTGAAATTGGAGCAGGGGCTGTTTTGTCGCAAAGAAGTTCTGATGGCTCGGTGATGAAACCATGTGCCTTCTTTTCTAGAAAGTTCTCGCCTGCTGAGCGCAATTATGATGTTGGCAATCGAGAGTTGTTGGCCATGAAGTGGGCATTCGAGGAGTGGCGACATTGGCTGGAAGGAGCCAAGCATCGTGTGGTGGTCTTGACGGATCACAAGAATTTGACTTATCTCGAGTCTGCCAAACGGTTGAATCCTAGACAGGCTCGATGGTCGCTGTTTTTCTCCCGTTTTGATTTTGTGGTTTCGTACCTTCCGGGCTCTAAGAATGTGAAGGCTGATGCCCTGTCAAGAAGTTTTGTGCCTGACTCTCCGGGTGTTCCTGAGCCAGCGGGTATTCTCAAAGAGGGGGTAATTTTGTCTGCCATCTCCCCTGATTTGCGGCGGGTGCTGCAGAAGTTTCAGGCTGATAGACCTGACCGTTGTCCAGCGGAGAAACTGTTTGTCCCTGATAGATGGACTAGTAGAGTTATCTCTGAGGTTCATTGTTCAGTGTTGGCTGGTCATCCTGGAATCTTTGGTACCAGAGATTTGGTGGCTAGATCCTTTTGGTGGCCTTCTTTGTCACGGGATGTGCGTTCTTTTGTGCTCGGGCTAAGCCCTGCTGTTCTCGTGCCAGTGGGTTGCATTTGCCCTTGCCGGTCCCGAAGAGGCCCTGGACGCATATTTCTATGGATTTTATTCAAGATCTCCCTGTTTATCAAAGGATGTTGGTCATTTGGGTGGTTTGTGATCGCTTTTCTAAGATGGTCCATTTAGTACCCTTGTCTAAATTGCCTTCCTCCTCTGATTTGGTGCCATTGTTTTTCCAGCATGTGGCTCGTTTGCATGGCATTCCGGAGAACATCGTCTCGGACAGAGGTTCCCAGTTTGTTTCGAGGTTTTGGTGGTCCTTTTGTGCTAGGATGGGCATTGATTTGTCTTTTTCTTCGGCTTTCCATCCTCAGACTAATGGCCAAACCGAACGAACTAATCAGACTTTGGAAACATATCTGAGATGCTTTGTTTCTGCTGATCAGGATGATTGGGTGTCCTTTTTGCCTTTGGCTGAGTTCGCCCTTAATAATCGGGCCAGCTCGGCTACTTTGGTTTCGCCTTTTTTCTGTAATTCTGGTTTCCATCCTCGTTTCTCTTCAGGGCAGGTGGAGCCTTCGGACTGTCCTGGTGTGGATACTGTGGTGGACAGGTTGCAGATTTTGACTCAGGTGGTGGACAATTTGACATTGTCCCAGGAGAAGGCTCAACGTTTCGCTAACCACCGGTGTTGTGTTGGGGATTTAGTTTGGTTGTCGTCTCGTTATGTTCCTATGAAGGTTTCCTCTCCTAAGTTTAAGCCTCATTTCCTTGGTCCGTATAAGATTTCTGAAGTTCTCAATCCTGTGTCATTTTGTTTGGCCCTTCCAGCTTCTTTTGCCATCCATAATGTGTTCCATAGGTCCTTATTGCGGAGATACGTGGCGCCTATGGTTCCCTCCGTTGATCCTCCTACCCCGGTGTTGGTCGAGGGGGAGTTGGAATATGTGGTGGAGAAGATTTTGGATTCTCGTATTTTGAGATGGAAACTCCAGTACCTAGTCAAGTGGAAGGGTTATGGTCAGGAAGATAATTCCTGGGTTTTTGCCTCTGATGTTCATGCTGCCGATCTAGTTCGTGCCTTTCATTTGGCTCATCCTGGTCGGCCTGGGGGCTCTGGTGAGGGTTCGGTGACCCCTCCTCAAGGGGGGTACTGTTGTGAATTCTGTTATCGAGCTCCCTCCTGTGGTCATGAATGGTACTTCGGCGAGTTCTGTTCATGGACTCCCTCTGGTGGCTGTGAGTGGAGCTGCTGCTTCTGAGGTTCCTTCCACAGGTGACTTAAGTTGTTCTTTAGCTGCTACTTTATTTAACTCCACTTAGATCGTTACTCGATGCCAGCTGTCAATGTTCTAGTACTGGTTTAGTTCGCTCCTGGATCTTTCTGGTGTCCTGTCTACTCCAGCAGAAGCTAAGTTCCTGCTAGCTATTTATTTGTTTACTATTTTTCTTGTCCAGCTTGCTATTATGATTTTGTCTTGCTAGCTGGAATCTCTGGGATGCAGAGTGGCACCTCCGCACCGTGAGTCGGTGCGGAGGACTTTTTGCACACTCTGCGTGGTTTTTTGTAGTTTTTTGTGCTGACCGCAAAGATACCTTTCCTATCCTCTGTCTGTTTAGTAAGTCGGGCCTCTCTTTGCTGAAATCTATTTCATCTTTGTGTTTGTGACTTTCATCTTAACTCACAGTCAATATACAGTGGGGCAAAAAAGTATTTAGTCAGTCAGCAATAGTGCAAGTTCCACCACTTAAAAAGATGAGAGGCGTCTGTAATTTACATCATAGGTAGACCTCAACTATGGGAGACAAACTGAGAAAAAAAATCCAGAAAATCACATTGTCTGTTTTTTTAACAATTGATTTGCATATTATGGTGGAAAATAAGTATTTGGTCAGAAACAAACAATCAAGATTTCTGGCTCTCACAGACCTGTAACTTCTTCTTTAAGAGTCTCCTCTTTCCTCCACTCATTACCTGTAGTAATGGCACCTGTTTAAACTTGTTATCAGTATAAAAAGACACCTGTGCACACCCTCAAACAGTCTGACTCCAAACTCCACTATGGTGAAGACCAAAGAGCTGTCAAAGGACACCAGAAACAAAATTGTAGCCCTGCACCAGGCTGGGAAGACTGAATCTGCAATAGCCAACCAGCTTGGAGTGAAGAAATCAACAGTGGGAGCAATAATTAGAAAATGGAAGACATACAAGACCACTGATAATCTCCCTCGATCTGGGGCTCCACGCAAAATCCCACCCAGTGGGGTCAGAATGATCACAAGAACGGTGAGCAAAAATCCCAGAACCACGCGGGGGGACCTAGTGAATGAACTGCAGAGAGCTGGGACCAATGTAACAAGGCCTACCATAAGTAATACACTACGCCACCATGGACTCAGATCCTGCAGTGCCAGACGTGTCCCACTGCTTAAGCCAGTACATGTCCGGGCCCGTCTGAAGTTTGCTAGAGAGCATTTGGATGATCCAGAGGAGTTTTGGGAGAATGTCCTATGGTCTGATGAAACCAAACTGGAACTGTTTGGTAGAAACACAACTTGTCGTGTTTGGAGGAAAAAGAATACTGAGTTGCATCCATCAAACACCATACCTACTGTAAAGCATGGTGGTGGAAACATCATGCTTTGGGGCTGTTTCTCTGCAAAGGGGCCAGGACGACTGATCCGGGTACATGAAAGAATGAATGGGGCCATGTATCGTGAGATTTTGAGTGCAAACCTCCTTCCATCAGCAAGGGCATTGAAGATGAAACGTGGCTGGGTCTTTCAACATGACAATGATCCAAAGCACACCGCCAGGGCAACGAAGGAGTGGCTTCGTAAGAAGCATTTCAAGGTCCTGGAGTGGCCTAGCCAGTCTCCAGATCTCAACCCTATAGAAAACCTTTGGAGGGAGTTGAAAGTCCGTGTTGCCAAGTGAAAAGCCAAAAACATCACTGCTCTAGAGGAGATCTGCATGGAGGAATGGGCCAACATACCAACAACAGTGTGTGGCAACCTTGTGAAGACTTACAGAAAACGTTTGACCTCTGTCATTGCCAACAAAGGATATATTACAAAGTATTGAGATTAAATTTTGTTTCTGACCAAATACTTATTTTCCACCATAATATGCAAATAAAATGTTAAAAAAACAGACAATATGATTTTCTGGATTTTTTTTTCTCAGTTTGTCTCCCATAGTTGAGGTCTACCTATGATGTAAATTACAGACGCCTCTCATCTTTTTAAGTGGTGGAACTTGCACTATTGCTGACTGACTAAATACTTTTTTGCCCCACTGTATGTGGGGGGCTGCCTTTTCCTTTGGGGAATTTCTCTGAGGCAAGGTAGGCTTTTTCTACCGTTAGGGCTAGGTAGCTCTGAGGCTGTGACGAGTTGCATAGGGAGCGTTAGGAGCAATCCATGGCTATTTCTAGTGTGTGTGATAGGTTTAGGGGTTGCGGTCAGCAGAATTCCCACTTCCCAGAGCTTGTCCTGTATTTTCTTAACTATCAGGTCGTTCCGGGTGCTCCTAACCACTAGGTCCATAACAGTCCTAACCTCCAGGTCCATAACACACAGGGTGAAGTTAACCCGTGTGTGTATTCACATTGTACCGCAATATAGTCCGTCATTACTTGGCAGCAGGTTCCATCTCTGCACGGTGGACCCCGGGCTGCGAACGCACCTTAATCTATCTTATTATTTGGTGCGTTCCGCTAGCCCTAACATATATTATTTTTCTCTTTAGACACCCTGTGTAAAAGTTCTCACAGATAGATACTATCAGGCCGTAATTAACATCTCTCTTCCAAGAGCTTGGAGGTGTCAAATGTTCCCTTTATTCTTGGCTCTAGCTAGACCCCCTGGTGAGATTTGGAAACAGAAGTCTACTTGTCTCAGGGAACTACATATTAACACCTGGGTGAGACCTGCAGCTTTCAAGACAGATGTTACATTATTGCCAGTGACACAATAAATTTATACATAGTCCACTGCACACACACACATATATACACATATTTCACCACACCTCCCTCCTTATGAACATGTATGGGGGTTGACTTACAGGTCAGCTCCCGAGCACATATCTGGTTCTGCCCCATCTTGGCAAGATAGGCCATCAGCATTGCCATGATCGACTCCCTTCTTATGCTGAATTGTGAAATCATATTGCTGTAATATCAGACTCCATCTGAGCAATTTCCCATTGTCCCGAACTACTCGGTTGAGCAAACTCAAGGGGTTATGATCTGTGATCACGGTGAAGTTGCGCCCATAGAGGTATGGTTGCAGCTTCTGCAGAGCCCACACAATTGCCAAACATTCCTTTTTAATAGTGGCATAAGCCACTTCTCTGGGCAGGAGTTTCCTGCTTAGGTAAAGAACTGGGTGCTCCTCACCTTGCTGGTTCACCTGGCTGAGAACCGCACCTAGCCCATAGGTGCTGGCATCAGTCTGCACTACAAACCGGCGAGTGAAATCTGGGGCCTGCAGGACGGGTGAACTAACCAATGCCGACTTCAGGGCAGAAAATGATTCCTCACATTGAAAACCCCAGGAGACAATTTTGGGACGTTTTTCCTGGTCAGATCAGTTAACGGTTTGGTCAGAGCACTGTAATTTGGTACAAATCTCCTATAGTAGCCAGCCGTACCCAGGAAGGACACTACCTGCTTCTTGGTTCATGGGGTGGCCCAGGCTGTAATGGCTTCTACCTTCCTGGGCTCAGATTTTAGCAGTCCTCCCCCCACACGGTGTCCTAGGTATTGTACTTCCCGCATGGCTTCCTGACACTTCCCTGGCTTGACAGTAAGACCTGCAGTTTTAAGCCTTTGCAACACCTGAGAAAGATGTACGAGGTGTTCCTCCCAAGAATCACTAAAAATGGCTATATCATCAAGATAAGCGAGGGCAAAACCATCACATCCTTCCAATAAGTGATTGACCAACCTCTGGAAGGTGGCAGGGGCATTCTTCATACCAAAAGGCATCACCAGAAACTCAAACAGCCGAATGGAGTTATAAAAGCAGACCTCTCCTGAGCTTCTCTGGCAGCAGTATCCCCTACTTAGGTCCATGATGGTGAGGTACGATGCTTTAGCTAGCTGCTCTAACAGCTCATCTATCCTCAGCATGGGGTAGACCTCACATGTAGTCAGTACATTTAATTTCCTGTAGTCTACACAGAACCGGGTAGTATGGTAATTTTTTGGGACAAGAACCACAGGCGAGGCCCAGGCCCTCTGGGATTTTTGTATCACCTTGAGTTTCAGCATCTCCTCTACCGATTCCCTCATGTGTGCCTTCACCTCTGCTGACACACGGTATGCAGACTGCCCTACTGGGGGATTAGTGCCAGTGTCCACATGGTGGGCTGCTAAGTGTGTCCTCCCAGCCTCCCCTGTGAAGACTTTGGTGAACTCGCTGAGCGCCCCAATCAGCTCAGACCTCTGACTGCAGGATAGCTCAGGGTTAAACTCTGCTGACTCCAGGGACTCCATATACCGAGTCCCAGCCCCCACATCTAGTAACAGATCAGCCTCCCCCTCTTCAGGCAGGCTACAGACAGGTAAGACACAGGTCTCCCTGACATGATGAGCCTTCAGCATATTCACATGAAATACTTTCTGACGCTTTGCATGCTCATCTAGTGTCACCACATAATTAACATCATTTAGCAGCTTATGTACAGTGTATGTTCCCTCCCATGCGGTCTGCAATTTATTCTGTAACATAGAGACCAACACCCAAACCTTCTGCCCTTCCTCTTAGGCCCTCAGTCTGGCATTACGGTCATACCAGACCTTCTAGTTGATTTGGGCCTGGATCATGTTCTCATGGGCCAGGTTGCTCAGTTTTTTCATTCTCTCCCTGAGACGCAGTACATATTCGACCACTGAGACTCCAGTAGTTCTGGGGTCGTCCTCCCAACAGTCCTTAATCAAATCAAGTGGCCCCCTGACCCTAGTCCCATAAACCAGTTCAAAGGGGGAGAATCCAGTAGACGCCTGGGCTACCTCTCTGTAGGCAAACAACAGATGGGGGAGGTACCGCTCCCAGTCCTTCCCTTCAGTCTCCACCAGCATTTTGAGCATTTGCTTTAATGTTCCATTAAAATGCTTGCAGAGTCCAGTGGTTTGGAAATGATAGGCGCTGGCCACAAAATGCTGTACTTGTATCTTTTCGCAGAGGCTTTCCATCAGATCGGACATGAACTGGGTTCCCTGATCGGTCAACATTTCCCTGGGGATACCCACACGAGAGAACACAGTCAGTAATGGAACCGCCGCTTTGTCTGCTCGGATGGAGGACAGTGCCACAGCTTCAGGGTATCGTGTAGCATAGTCCACCACTGTGAAGATGTACTTTTTGGCAGAGCTGCTAGGGATTGCAAGTGGTCCTATGATATCCACAGCCACTCGCTGGAAAGGCTCATCGATCACAGGCAGTGGTATCAATGGAGCTTTCTGCATATTCCCAGACTTTCCAACTCTCTGACAAACTACACATGATCGACAGTAATTGGCAGTATCTGTCCCCATCTTGGGCCAATAGAAGTTATGTGTCAGGCGAGCTTTAGTCTTTTGTATTCCAAGGTGTCCGGCCAAAGGAATTTCAAGTGCAATTCTCAATAATTGTTCCCTAAATGGAAAAGGGACGATCAGCCGCCTTTCATAGTCCCAAGGTTCTGTAGTATCCGTGCGGAGTGTCTCTTTATACAGTCTGCCCTGGTCCCAGTATACTCTCTCTATGTCAGAAGCAGCAGGGAGTCGGTCTGCAAGACATCTGAGCTCCTCCAGACTGACATTCGTCCGCAGGACCTCCTGGAAGCTCTGACTGTCAGCCTGCAGGCCCTGGCCTAGTGTGACTGTCAGGCCCTGGTCTGAAGCTGTGTCTTCAGTGTCTGTTATCAGGGACCTTGGTGGGTCTGCCATGTATGGAGGCTTTGGGACCACAGTATGGGCCTTCTGTTCTGGCAGTTCTGTCTGAGACTCATCCTCTAATCTCTGGGCCTGAGTCTGAGCCGCAGCCTGACTCCGGGTCCCAGCTGCCACATATTTACAGTCCAGTGCATTGGGACATTTTCCCTCCTTGCATGGGATCTCAGGTGGGTCACTTTCTTCCACCTTCTCTGTATCATTTACTTGCAAGTGAGGAACATAGTGGAACACCATCCTCCCAGGTCCGTGCTTAGCAACACATTGGTGGGAATAGCCTTTGATACTCCCACTTCTCTCAGTCCTTTCCCTGCTCCCCAGTCCAGGTACACACGGGCCCTCGACACAGCAGGGCTGACCCATCCAATCCCGGTTATAGACATAGTCTTTCCAGGTATGATATCGGCAGGGATTATCATGGCTGGAAGCACCAGGGTCAACTTTGCCCCAGTGTCCCTCAGACCAATGGTGACTTTATTGCCAACAGTGAGAGATTGACAGTTCTTATTAGCCCTTAGAACCGGCCACAAAGAGGACAGACTGTGGGGACACAGATGGCTTTGTGGCTGTAGTTGGCCATGTCTCCCTATCAGGGCAGACAGCGCTAACATGTCCCACTTTGTTGCAGAGGAAGCACCAGCGTGCATCACCTAATGAATTTCTATTCCCTGGGATCCCATAGAAGATGGGCTTGGACAGCACTGGTGAACGGCCGGTAGAGGGAGAATCCCCGTTTGGCTTACCTCCCCTCCAGCTGAATCCCGATGGCCTCCGCACCTCAGGCATCCTGTTAGCCACATAGCAGTCCGCAATCTTTGCAGCCTGATCCGCAGTTTGTGGCTCACGATCACACACAAATTGCCGTACATCCGTGGGGCACATGTGA
Organism: Ranitomeya imitator; assembly: GCF_032444005.1. Classification (NCBI taxonomy): domain Eukaryota; kingdom Metazoa; phylum Chordata; class Amphibia; order Anura; family Dendrobatidae; genus Ranitomeya; species Ranitomeya imitator. Next base: position 128,800,474 of record NC_091285.1, read on the forward strand.
AAAAATTGATCCTTGACCATAAGATCCGTTAAGTCCTTAAGTTTGTTAACAGAAAGTCCCCTGATCCATTGGTGGAACGTGGTCCTCAAGGTGCTCACAACATCCGCATAGCTGTCAGTTGATCCATGTTGGAGGTTCCGGAACTTTCTCCGATACACTTCTGGTGTTCGGTTGTATTTCCTGATCAGGGCCTCTTTTATGGCCTCATAGTTCCCACCTAGCTCTGGTGGAAGGCCAGCAGAAACTTCCAGGGCTTTGCCTCTCAACCCTGGGGTTAGATACTGTGAACACTGCTCACGGGGTAGATGGTATTGCCTGCAGGTTTTTTCAAACCCCCGAAGGAAAGTATCTAAGTCCGTATCCTTCTCTATCACATGGAAGTTTTCCAAACGTGGTCTCCTTGGATTTATGTCCTGGGAGGGGGTTACCTGAGGACTGATACCCGTCTCTATTTGAGCCATCTGAAAATGGAAAGCTCTGTCCTCCCGCAGTTCTGCAGCCTCTCTCTCAGCCCGGTCCCGGCTTTCTGCAGCCTCTCGGTACTGTAGAATTAGCTGCATGCGCAGATTGGGATCATTTGTTCCCAGCTCTTGTAAGGCCATTTGCAAAGTAAAGTCCATAGGCTCCACAGCACTGGCATTGCTGACACTTCCATCAGGCATCTCCGGTGCAAGAGCTGGCATTGCTTGGTCTCTCTGAGATGTACTCTCTCCTTGCCCAGATGTTCCAGCACTTTGCTCCATGTCCTGCTCAACCAAGGCACGAATCCCTGGATCTGTCGGCCGTCTCTATTCCTCTCTGCTCACAGAGGTTGGTCAGAGCCTCTTTGCTCTGCTTCTTGTACTGGGCTGCTATATCGGTGAACAGCCTTTGCCAAATAAAAGATAGAAAAGAAAAACGGGAAGGGGAAACCGTTTGCAAGTATGTCTAAGTAAGCACTGAGTTGAACCTTGTAGAACTGGTGCACTCCTCGCAAGGATACCAATTCTTTAGCACAGGGAATAATTGCTTAAACCATGTACTAATGCTCTAATAAAAAATAATTCTATCGCACCACTCTGCCACCAATTGTCACGGATCCCTACTCCGTGGTGTCACTAATTCGTCACGTGCCCACTCTTACACGTGACTTGGGATTGTGCCTGCAAGGGTCAATCTATCTCCCCTCCTCAGTCCAGCATTCAACCTCTAGCAAATAGGAAGAACAGCGCTCCAAACGGGTGTTATCCAGTAGAAAAGAACTTTATTCCAGCCATGGTACGATAGAAACGTTTCGGCCGCACATCCGGCCTTTTTCAAGCATACAGCATAGTGCTGTGGGCTGTCTTAAATAGTGTGCACTCCACGCAGGGAGCCAATCACCATTCAGTGTCAGCCCACCATTAAAATATACACAAACAATATATAACTCAAAACAAACATCAGATACATATGACCATATAATTTACATATAGGCATAACACCGCTATGTATAATAATATAATAATCATTTCACAAATATAAAAAACATGCAGTGTTTACTAATTTCCCTCCATGTGCTTTCGCAATGCTTGTTCGTCTCCATAGTGACCGTTTGTCAATAGACTCTATTTCATGATGCACTTCCTGTGTTATTTTAGCCAATCATGGCAATCGGCGCCAAGTACTATAGCCATCCAATCCCGGCTTTCATTGCATCTGCATGTGTCCGAGGCTCCCAATGGAAAGCGGTTTTATAGTATATCATACTCCCTGCGTCAACTGCAGTTCTCATCCTGGTCATCACCATGCGTCTCCGGTCTCCACACAGGGCGCCGTGTGTCTGCATCAGTGCCAAACGCCACCGCCGAGTATCCCCGCCCAAACGGAGAGGAGCCCAGCGCCGGCATGAAGCGCTTCAGCAGCACACACCGCAGACACCATGTGACCGCAGATCACATGGGTTGCCAAGGGAACGCAAATGCATAGCCGGGGAGGAGCCCAGCGCTGACATAAAGCGCTTCAGCAGCACAGACCGTAGATATCATGTGACCGCAGATCACAAGGGTTGCCAAGGGAACGCAAATGCATGGCTCCTTCAAACCACATCGTCCATGACTGTTATTCAGAATAATCCTATTAAACAGTAATGTTCCCCAGAAAAATCTGAATTACTTGTACAAACGTATAACACAGCAGAGATGACTATTCACAATAAGGGCACCGCATTTCTCTAGAAGTAGCCTCAATAGTAGAAATAAATCTTATCGGCTGATTTTTTATCTATGTTAACCATAGTTAAAAGGATAGTATCTTTATGGAGCTATCAAAAAGATACAAACCACATTATTGGTACATTAATGGAGCATTTGAATAGACGCACTGTATCATAATATATCAAAGATGTATCAAAATAGCAGTTCAAATGGGACAGTCGGGAAGAATCCCAAACTGGGAAAAGCAGAATACTAATATATACAACTTAAGACTGTGATAGTCCAGCACTTATTCATGATGAAAAATCCTGATGTCCATGCACCGACTGTCTCATTCGCTGTCCATTTGATGATACAGTAGCATACACTAAAGGAAGGAAAAAAAAAAGTATATATTAAAACCAGGATCTGTACATATTAAAAACAAAGAAGATGACGATCCTAGGAAGGGGCCTCGCATAATTAGGGGGTACAAATATGTGGATTAAAGTCTATATCCAGACCCCTAGGTTGTAATGAATTCAAAGTATAAATCCATCTAATTTCTTTGGTTTTTAATATTTTCAACCTATCCCCTCCCCTTCTTAAGATAGGAACATTGTCAATGACCCTAAATCTCAATTGGTTCACTGAGTGTTTATTCTCTATAAAATGTTTAGGAACCGGCAGTTCTGTGAGTCCTGTTCGAATTGTACTCTTATGTTTACTGATGCGTATTCTAACTTCTGTGGTAATCTCCCCGATATACACCAGTCCACACGGGCACGTAATCATATAGATGACGTAACTCAATGCACAGGTGTATCTCTCTTTAACCCCTTAGCGACCGCCGATACGCCTTTTAACGGCGGCCGCTAAGGGTACTTAAACCACAGCGCCGTTAATTAACGGCGCTGTGGAAAAAGTCCATAGTGCCCCCCAGAGGCCGATTTTCTCCGGGGTCTCGGCTGCCGAGGGTAGCCGAGACCCCAGAGAACATGATTCGGGGGGGGTTTTAACCCACCCCGCATTTGCGATCGCCGGTAATTAACCGTTTACCGGCGATCGCAAAAAAAAAAAAAGCGATCTTTTTAATTTCTCTGTCCTCCGATGTGATCGCACATCGGAGGACAGAGAAAAGGGGTCCCAGGTGGCCCCCCAATACTCACCTAGCTCCCCCGATGCTCCTCGTGTCTCCCGGTGGGCGCCGCCATCTTCAAAATGGCGGGCGCATGCGCAGTGCGCCCGCCGGCCGGCACCGGGAGAATCTTTGGGGTCTCGGCTGCCGGGGGTAGCCGAGACCCCAAAGAGCACGATCGGGGTCGGTATTACCGACCCCTGTTTTGCGATCGCCGGTAATTAACTGTTTACCGGCGACCGCAAAAAAAAAAAAAAAAAAAAAAAGTAAAGTGTAATTCTCTGTCCTCTGATGTGATCGAACATCAGAGGACAGAGAAATAGGGGGATTCGGGGACCCTAGCATACTCACCTAGGTCCCTGGATCCTCTTGCTGCTCCTCCTGGCCGCCGGCAGCAGAACATGGCGGACGCATGCCCAGTGCGCCCGCCATCTGTCTCCATCTGCCGGCCGGCAGAACAGCAGTTGGGGCTAAAATTAGGGTTAGGGGTAGGGTTAGGTTAGGGGTAGGGTTAGGGGTAGGTTAGGGGTAGGGTTAGGGCTAGGTTAGGGGTAGGGTTAGGGTTAGGTTAGGGTTAGGGTTAGGTTAGGGGTAGGGCTAGGGTTAGGGCTAGGGTTGGGGCTAAATTTAGGGTTAGGGTTGGGGCTAAATTTAGGGTTAGGGTTGGGGCTAAACTTAGGGTTAGGCTTCTTTCACACTTACGTCGGTACGGGGCTGTCGCAATGCGTCAGCTCGACATACCGACGCACGTTGTGAAAATTGTGCACAACGTGGGCAGCAGCTGTAGTTTTTCAACACATCCGCTGCCCAATCTATGTCCTGGGGAGGAGGGGGCGGAGTTACGGCCACGCATGCGCGGTCAGAAATGGCGGATACGACGTACAAAAAAACGTTTCATTGAACGTTTATTTGTGCCGACGCTCCGCCAAAACACAACTGATCCAGTGCACGACGGACGCGACGTGTGGCCATCCGTCACGATCCGTCGGCAATACAAGTCTATGGGCAAAAAACGCATCCTGCGGGCACATTTGCAGGATCCGTTTCTTGTCCAAAACGACGGATTGCGACGGAATGCCAAACGACGCAAGTGTGAAAGTAGCCCTAGGGCTAGGGTTAGGGTTGGGGCTAAAGTTAGGGCTAGGGTTGGGGCTAAAGTTAGGGTTAGAGCTGGGATTAGGGTTAGGGTTTGGATTAGGGTTGGTATTAGGGTTAGGGTTGGCATTAGGGTTACGCTTGGGATTAGGGTTAGGTTTGGGATTAGGGTTAAGGTTAGGGTTGTGATTAGGGGTGTATTGGGATTAGGGTTAGGTTTGAGGTTAGGGTTGAGATTAGGATTAGGGGTGTGTTGGATTTAGGGTTTTGATTAGGGTTATGGTTAGGGTTGACATTAGGGTTGTTTTGGGGTAAGGGTTGTGATTATGGTTAGGGTTAGTGATTAGGATTATGGATGAGGTTGGGATTAGGGTTAGGGGTGTGTTGGGGTTAGGGTTGGAGCTAGAATTGGGGGGTTTCCACTGTTTAGGTACATCAGGGGGTCTCCAAACACGACAGCCAATTTTGCGCTCAAAAAGTCAAATGGTGCTCCCTCCCTTCTGAGCTCTGCCGTGCGCCCAAACAGTGGGTTACCCCCACATATGGGGCATCAGCGTACTCGGGATAAATTGGACAACAACTTCTGGGGTCCAATTTCTCTTGTTACCCTTGTGAAAATAAAAACTTGGGGGCTACAAAATCTTTTTTGTGAAAAAAAAAATATTTTTTATTTTCACGACTCTGCATTCTAAACTTCTGTGAAGCACTTGGGCATTCAAAGTTCTCACCACACATCTAGATAAGTTCCTTGGGGGGTCTAGTTTCCAAAATGGGGTCACTTGTGGGGGGTTACTACAGTTTAGGTACATCAGGGGCTCTGCAATCGCAACATAATGCCCACAGACCATTCTATCAAAGTCTGCATTCCAAAAAGGCGCTCCTTCCCTTCCGAGCTCTGCCGTGTGCCCAAACAGTGGTTTACCCCCACATATGGTGCATCAGCGTACTCGGGATAAATTGGACAACAACTATTGCAGTCCAATTTCTCCTGTTACCCTTGTGAAAATAAAAACTTGGGGGCTACAATATCTTTTTTGTGGAAAAAAAAATATTTTTTATTTTCACGACTCTGCATTCTAAACTTCTGTGAAGCACTTGGGCATTCAAAGTTCTCACCACACATCTAGATAAGTTCCTTGGGGGGTCTAGTTTCCAAAATGGGGTCACTTGTGGAGGGTTTCTACTGGTTAGGTACATCAGGGGCTCTGCAAACGCAACATAATACCCGCAGACCATTCTATCAAAGTCTGCATTCCAAAACGGCGCTCCTTCCTTCCGAGCTCTGCCGTGCGCCCAAACAGTGGTTTACCCCCACATATGGGGTGCCAGAATACTCAGGACAAATTGGACAACAACTTTTGGGGTCCAATTTCTCTTGTTACCCTTGTGAAAATAAAAATTTGGTGGCTAAAAAATCTTTTTTGTGGAAAAAAAAAATATTTTTTATTTTCACGGCTCTGCATTATAAACTTCTGTGAAGCATTTGGGCATTCAAGGTTCTCACCACACATCTAGATAAGTTCTATGGGGGGTCTAGTTTCCAAAATGGGGTCACTTGTGGGGGATTTCTACTGTTTAGGCACATCAGGGGCTCTCCAAACGCGACATGGCGTCCGATCTCAATTCCAGCCAATTCTACATTGAAAAAGTAAAACGGCACTCTTTCTCTTCCAAGCTCTGCGGTGCGCCCAAACAGTGGTTTACCCCCACATATTGGGTATCGACGTACTCAGGAGAAATTGCACAACAACTTTTGTGGTCTAATTTCTCCTGTTACCCTTGTGAAAATAAAAATTTGTGGGCAAAAAGATAATTTTTGTAGAAAAAATGCAATTTTTTTTTTTCACGGCTCTACGTTATAAACTTCTGTGAAGCACATGGGGGTTCAAAGTGCTCACCACACATCTAGATAAGTTCCTTAAGGGGTCTAGTTTCCAAAATGGTGTCACTTGTGGGGGGTTTCCACTGTTTAGGCACATCAGGGGCTCTCCAAACGCGACATGGCGTCCAATCTCAATTCCAGCCAATTCTACATAGAAAAAGTAAAACGGCACTCCTTCTCTTCCAAGCTCTGCGGTGCGCCCTAACAGTTGTTTACCCCCACATATTGGGTATCAGCGTACTCAGGAGAAATTGCACAACAACTTTTGTGGTCTAATTTCTCCTGTTACCCTTGTGAAAATAAGAATTTGTGGGCGAAAAGATCATTTTTGTGTAAACAAAAGCGATTTTTTTATTTTCACGGCTCTACGTTATAAACTTCTGTGAAGCACTTGGGGGTTCAAAGTGCTCACCACACATCTAGATAAGTTCCTTAAGGGGTCTAGTTTCCAAAATGGTGTCACTTGTGGGGGGTTTCCACTGTTTAGGCACATCAGGGGCTCTCCAAACGCGACATGGCGTCCAATCTCAATTCCAGCCAATTCTACATAGAAAAAGTAAAACGGCACTCCTTCTCTTCCAAGCTCTGCGGTGCGCCCTAACAGTTGTTTACCCCCACATATTGGGTATCAGCGTACTCAGGAGAAATTGCACAACAACTTTTGTGGTCTAATTTCTCCTGTTACCCTTGTGAAAATAAGAATTTGTGGGCGAAAAGATCATTTTTGTGTAAACAAAAGCGATTTTTTTATTTTCACGGCTCTACGTTATAAACTTCTGTGAAGCACTTGGGGGTTCAAAGTGCTCACCACACATCTAGATAAGTTCCTTAAGGGGTCTAGTTTCCAAAATGGTGTCACTTGTGGGGAGTTTCCACTGTTTAGGTACATCAGGGGCTCTCTAAATGTGACATGGTGTCCGATCTCAATTCCAGCCAATTCTGCATTGAAAAAGTCAAACGGCGCTCCTTCACTTCTAAGTTCTGCGGTGCGCCCTAACAGTGGTTTACCCCCACATATGGGGTATTGGCGTATTCAGGAGAAATTGCATAACAAAATTTATGGTTACATTTCTGTTTTTACACTTGTGAAAATAAAAAAAATGGTTCTGAATTAAGATGTTTGCAAAAAAAAGTTAAATGTTCATTTTTTCCTTCCACATTGTTTCAGTTTCTGTGAAGCACGTAAAGGGTTAATAAACTTCTTGAATATGGTTTTGAGAACCTTGAGGGGTGTAGTTTTTAGAATGGTGTCACACTTCATTATTTTCTATCATATAGACCCCTCAAAATGACTTCAAATGTGATGTGGTCCCTAAAAAAAAATGGTGTTGTAAAAATGAGAAATTGCTGGTCAACTTTTAACCCTTATAACTCCCTAACAAAAAAAAATTTTGTTTCCAAAATTGTGCTGATGTAAAGTAGACATGAGGGAAATGTTATTTATTAACTATTTTTCGTGACATATCTCTCTGATTTAAGGGCATAAAAATACAAAATTTGAAAATTGCAAAATTTTAAAAATTTTCGCCATATTTCCGTTTTTTTCATAAATAATCGCAAGTAATATCGAAGAAATGTTACCACTAACATGAAGTACAATATGTCACGAAAAAACAATCTCAGAATCAGCGGGATCCGTTGAAGCGTTCCAGAGTTATAACCTCATAAAGTGACAGTGGTCAGAATTGCAAAAATTGGCCTGGTCATTAAGTACCAAATTGGCTCTGTCACTAAGGGGTTAAGGTAAAATTTATTTCCCGTTAGGGGGTGACAAAAAGAATCCCCTTTTAACATATTATTACAACACGCGCAGCCAAGGCATGGGAAATTCCCACGCCCTGGTGCGCTAAGGGTTTGTTGATATGATGTCTTGGAGGAGCCAAGATCTGATTTAACCAGTTTGTCACCTAGATTCTTTCCTCTCCTGTATGACATCATAGGGAATGACCTAACGCTGGGGATTTGGGGTAAACCTCGTTGTAAGAGGGCCCAATGTTTTTTTATAATACCACCAATACGACCACTCACTGAACTGTACGTAGAAATGAACGGAACCCGTTCACATTTGGGTTTCACTGAATTATTCTTCCCAGCATTTTCTCGTGAGGTACTGAGAGCTCTCCTTTTGAAATTGTTCACATCTTTCTCTGGGTACCCTTTCATCACGAATTTAGCGCACATCTCAACAAACCGTTTATTTACTGTATTCTCATCCGATACTATCCTCCGTACTCTCAATAGTTGGCTCCAAGGAAGAGAATCAATCATCTTTCTTGGATGATTACTGTCATATAATAGCAGACTATTTCTGTCTGTCTCTTTTACAAATATGTCAGTTTTTAACCTATCTCCATCCTTGTATACAAGGGTATCTAGAAATTGTATTTGTACGGTTGAATGGACTTGCGTAAATTGCAATTCAGGGTACACTCCATTTAGACTCTTATGGAAGTCATCTAGAGCTGTCAGGCTCCCATCCCATATTATGAATATGTCGTCGATGTAACGCCACCAGGCTCTGACGTGGCGCCAGAGGATGGATTGATACACAAACTTGTCCTCGAATACCGCCATATAGATGTTGGCATAGGTGGGGGCCACATTGGACCCCATGGCAGTACCCCTTAACTGAAGGTAATACTCATCCCCAAAGAGGAAGTAATTCCTCCTGAGGATGAGCTCCAACAGGGTGAGAACAAGCTGTGCACACTCTGGGGCCACGTCAGAGCCCGACAGCGCACATCGAACGGCATCCAAGCCCTTCTCATGTTCAATGGAAGTATATAATGATGTGACGTCAAATGACGCCAACATCATACTTTCAGATATTGTCACATTTTCTATTTTATCCAAGAAGTAATTTGTGTCTCTGACATAAGACTTTGCAGACATTGCAAAGGGGCGTAGCACCCGATCGAGGAAGATAGCAGTTTTATTGAACAGAGACCCCCTTCCGGAGGGCGTTCCTGAGTAAACCTACAAATGAGATGCTGAGGAAAAAAGTGGGAAAATGAAAGGAGGAAGTTGATTTCATCTGAACTCCATGCTATGACTCTCACGGAATATTTTAAGGTCAGAAAGATACCACGTGGATTACGGCCACATTTGAGACCGACCCTTTTCCCTGACAATACGCAATTTTGCACGAAATTTGAAGCTATATCTAATAAATTCGCATTCGACCTTATGTTACTCAAATTAATGTGTGGTACATGACATCCGATCCATGACATTACCTTGACATTGGTGGATGGGCTCACATTTTTTGGCCAAATTTTGTGTTAAGCATCTCATGTGTTTTTTCATAGATTTCACAAGCCATTACGCTATTTACATTTCATGTATCACACATTCATTTGCCTTAGTACAATTGAGTGCAGCCATTTATCTATTTGCTATGTAAGTTGTTTTTGGTTATGCACCAGTTCAGACTAGCTCTCTGTTCAGTCAGTTTACCATTACTTGCTATGTAGTATTTTTTTCTGACTTGAACACCCCACCCTTCACCATGCTGAGATTTTAATTACATCCAAACACATTTGGTTCCGACCTTCCATAAATGCAGGCTTTACCATGATATTAGCCAGAGGTAAGTGTTCACACTAGGTAGTTAGGTCAGGGACCCATCCGATCCATGAGATTACCTTGACGTTGGTGGATGGACTCACATTCTTTGGCCAAATTTTGTGCTAAGCATCTCATGTGTTTTTTCATAGATTTCACAAGCCATTACGCTATTCACATTTCATGCATCACACATTCATTTGTCTTAGTACAATTAAGTGCAGCCATTTATCTATTTGCTATGTATATGGGATATTGTCTGCCATGCAGCTTTTTTCAGTTTTGTTCCCTCTCTTTTTGTGCAGTGCAACCAACATGTACTTATGTGTATATGCCCTTGCTCCTTCATCTTTTTTTTGTAGATCTCAACACAAAATGATCTCCTGCAATGTGAGATAATGGGAATCTCTCTCAGGCAAAACTAACAGGTCAAGAAAATTCTTATTCTTTCCTGCTGACAACTTTATCTTCCAAAAGGCAGGGGAGAAAACAAGAGGATCTGCTACTTTGGATCTAATCCTTATAAACAGGGAAGAAATGGTTGAGGAGGTAAGAGTGGATGGGACCCTAAGAGGTAGTGACCATGCTATTTCAGAATTTTGGATAACTAGAGCAGGAAGACCTGTGAAGACTCAGACTTCAAGGTTAGATTTCAGAAAGGCAGATTTTAAGGGACTCAGAAAGAGAATTGGAGGGATCCAATGGCTGGATATCCTTAAGGACAAAAATGTTCAGGAAAGATGGAAAATGTTGAAAAATGAGAGTCTCAAAGCACAATCATTAACAATTACAAAAAGAGGGAATACGAAGCATTTAGGGAAACGAGGATGGATAAACACAGAACTTAAACACATACTCAAAAGGAAGAAAGAAATGTTTATCAAATGGAAAGAGGGAGGCATATCTAAAGAATATAATGCTGTCTGCAGAACCTGCAGGGCACGAATCAGATTATCTAAAGACAATGAATTAAGGCTTGCAAGGGACGTCAAAAGCAATAAAAAAGGATTTTGGGGACATGCTGTAACAACTCTGCTGGCATTACTGCATGGCCTCCCATCCCCCACCTGCATTACACACCAACTTACCAACTACTCAGGGCCATACTGTGAGTTCTGTCTGCTGCCCGGTCCATGCCGTGTGCCTCATGTCTCCTGCTTGCTCTGTGCATGCTTCCTGGCTGTGTGCTAAGAGCGGCAGCCCAGGCACTTCCTGGCTCTTATAGAGTCAGTGTGCATCTTCCTAAGGTGTCCTCAGCCAATTGCCTAGAGGCCTCTGGTACTTAAGGCATTCCCACCCCTAGGGGAGCGCCTGAGCAACTTACTTCCTCAGTGTCTTGCTGCTGAGGTGCCAGGTCCCGTCTCTATCTCTTGTGTTAGCCACCCAGTGGGACGTCGTACCCTGGCCTGTACTTGTGTTCTGCTACTCCCGTGTTTGCCACCCAGTGGGGCATTGTACCCTGGCCTTTGTCCGTGTTTCTGTGCTTTGCCCTGTTCCTGACCGTCTTAACCTAGTCCTTTTCCTGTGTCCGTTTGTATCCCAGTCTTGAGCCTTCTCTATCTGTTTCCTTGTGTTCACTCCTTCTGCTCTCAGCCCCTCCTCCTGTGGTTCTGCTCCGCCTCCTGTGACTTTGCTCTGCACTTTGCTCTGCATCCTGTGACTTTGCTCTGCTTCCGGCTCTACACTCTGCCGCTTTGCTCTGCCCTTGGCTCCACACTCTGCGGCTTTGCTTTGCTCTTGGCTCTGCGACTTTGTTCTGCTCTTGTCTCCACACTCTGTGGCTTTGCTCTGCTCTTGGCTCTACACTCTGCGGCTTTGCTCTGCCCTCGGTTCTGCACTCTGCAGCTCTGCTCGCGCTCTGTGGCACCGCTCTGCAGCTCCGCTCCTTGCGGTTCTGCCTTGCTCCGATCCTTGGGGTTCTGCCTTGCTCCGCTCCTTGCGATTCTGCTCCGCTCTTGTTCTGCACCTCATGGGCTTTTGTCCTTACTCTCTGAACAGGTCCCTACCTGTTTTCATATATCTCATACTTGTCTGTGCTCCTGTCCTCCCTGGATCAGTCCCTGCTCCTCCAGTCTGAACAGGTCCCTACCTGTTCTCATATATCATTCACACCTGCCTGTGTTCCTGTGCCTTGAGTCAGCTCCTGTCCCTTCTGTCTCAGCCGTGTCTGCCTGCCTGTGTCTCAGCCGTGCTCACCTGCCTGTCTCAGCTGTGCCCACCTGCCTGTCTCCGCCGTGCCCGCCTGCCTGTGTCTCAGCTGTGCCTGCCTACCTTCCAGTGTTTCGTCCCCCAGTGGGATCAGGAGCCACAGCCAGACACCACCCTGGAGTGATACCTGGTAGTTACCTGCCGCCTTATATTATAGGGTCTGCCTATAGGGGTGCTGCCTTATACTACACAGTCTGCCTATAGAGGTGCTGTCTTATACTACAGGGTCTGCCTATAGGGGTGATGTCTTATACTACAGGGTATGCCTTAGGGGGTGCTGTCTTATACTACAGGGTCTGCCTATGGAGTGCTGCTTTATACTACAGGGTCTGTCTATGGGGTGCTGCCTGATACTAGAGTCTGCCTATGGGTGCTGCCTTGTGCAATAGTCTGCCTATGGGGGATGCATTATACAGTATAGAGATTGCCTATGGGGGCTGCCATGTACTATAGTCTGCCTATGGGGACTGCATTATACAATATATAGTAGGCCCATGGGGAGTGCATGACACTATATGGAGGCCTATGGGGAGTGCATTAAGCTACATTTAGGACTATCTGGTGCATTATACTATATGGAGGATATCTAGGGGGCCATCATACAGTGTGGAGATTACAGTGAGGGGGTCATCTTACAGTGTTGGAGCTATAAAACAGTTTGGAGGATACTAAGGGGTCAGTATACTGTGTGGGGTGTACTATACATTGAGGGGCATTATACTGTGTGTAAGAGACCATCATACTGCGTATAGGGGAGCCGTACAGGGGGAGACTCGGGACATTATTCAATGTAAGGTGGGTACTTATTGTTATAGGGGAATTCAGGTTACTTTTACTATCAATGGGGCACACAGGGCAATATTACTTTCTAGGGGGAAAAATATGGGCACTGTATTCAAGGGCACTTGCACCCGGCATTACTATATTATAGAGGGTTGCTTTAGAATTTAGAGGGCACACAGAACCACACAGCAGGTGCAGTAATAGGGACACATATGGCAGCAGAGGCTCAGTATTGGGGTATCAGGTAAAGTAAGGCTACGTTCAGACTAGCGTTGTGCGCCGCTGCGTCGGCGACGCAACGCACGACGCATGTAAAAACGCGGCAAAACGCACGCAAAAAATGCTGCGTTTTGCGACGCGTGCGTCGTTTTTTGCCAAAAATCGGACGCAAGAAAAATGCAACTTGTTGCGTTTTCTTGGTCCGACACTTACGGCAAAAAAGACGCATGCGTCGCACAACGCAACAAACAAAAACGCATGCGTCCCCCATGTTAAACTTAGGGGCACATGACGCGTGCGTCGCCGCTGCGTCGCCTGACGCTAACCCGACGCACACTAGCACAACGCTAGTCTGAACGTAGCCTAATAGGGACACATACGGCAGCAGCGACTCAGTATTTGGGGTATCAGCAGGATGAGGAGTTTGTGCAGGTTGGGAATAGATAGTGATAGGGCTGGAATGTGAGAAGTGAAACGTGTCTTTGTTGTATTCACTGCAGGTAAGTCGTGGCTGGAAGCAGTTGTGTCGGTCTGAGCCAGATGGACAAGACGTGAAAAGTGAACGATTACATCAGAAAGGACGTCATCGGTAAGTCACGATATTTAACTGTGCTGCGATCACTTATATGTTCTGTCGGGTTGGTATCTACCACTGACCATATGACTGTATTATCCATGTTGGTCTTTATATAGATATTATCTTCAGTAACAGCACGGTCATCTGCTGAGGTTCTCCTCCACTATTGAGGTGCGTCACCCAGTTGTAATCTGAGTCAAAACCCTAGCTACGCCTCTGAAGGTCGGAACCAAATGTGTTTGGATGTAATTAAGATCACAGCATGGTGAAGGGTGGGGTGTTCAAGTCAGAAAAAAATAGTACATAGCAAGTAATGGTAAACTGACTGAACAGAGAGCTAGTCTGAACTGGTGCATAACCAAAAACAACTTACATAGCAAATAGATAAATGGCTGCACTCAATTGTACTAAGGCAAATTAATGTGTGGTACATGACATCCGATCCATGACATTACCTTGACGTTGGTGGATGGGCTCACATTTTTTGGCCAAATTTTGTGTTAAGCATCTCATGTGTTTTTTCATAGATTTCACAAGCCATTACGCTATTTACATTTCATGTATCACACATTCATTCAGTGTTGCTGCTGAGGTGCCAGGTCCCGTCTCTATCTCTTGTGTTAGCCACCCAGTGGGACGTCGTACCCTGGCCTGTACCTGTGTTCTGATATTCCCGTGTTTGCCTCACAGTGGGGCATTGTACCCTGGCCTTTTTCCGTGTTTCTGTGCTTTGCCCTGTTCCTGACCGTCTTAACCTAGTCCTTTTCCTGTGTCCGTTTGTATCCCAGTCTTGAGCCTTCTCTATCTTTGTTTCCTTGTGTTCACTCCTTCTACTCTCAGCCCCTCCTCCTGTGGTTCTGCTCCGCCTCCTGTGACTTTGCTCTGCACTTTGCTCTGCATCCTGTGACTTTGCTCTGCTTCCGGCTCTACACTCTGCCGCTTTGCTCTGCCCTTGGCTCCGCACTCTACGGCTTTGCTTTGCTCTTGGCTCTGCACTCGGTGACTTTGTTCTGCTCTTGTCTCCACACTGTGGCTTTGCTCTGCTCTTGGCTCTACACTCTGCGGCTTTGCTCTGCCCTCGGTTCTGCACTCTGCAGCTCTGCTCGCGCTCTGTGGCACCGCTCTGCAGCTCCTTGCGGTTCTGCCTTGCTCCGATCCTTGGGGTTCTGCCTTGCTCCGCTCCTTGCGGTTCTGCACCTCATGGGCTTTTGTCCTCACTGTCTGAACAGGTCCCTACCTGTTTCCATATATCTCATACTTGTCTGTGCTCCTGTACTCTCTGGATCAGTCCCTGCTCCTCCAGTCTGAACAGGTCCCAACCTGTTCCCATATATCACTCACACCTGCCTGTGTTTCTGTGCCTTCCGAGTCAGCTCCTGTCCCTTCTATCTCAGCCGTGTCTGCCTGCCTCTCAGCTGTGCTCACCTGCCTGTCTCGGCTGTGCCCGCCTGCCTGTGTCTCGGCTGTATCCGCCTACCTGTGTCTCAGCCGTGCCCGCCTACCTGCCTGTGTCTCAGCTGTGCCTGCCTACCTTCCAGTGTTTCGTCCTCCAGTGGGATCAGGAGCCACAGCCAGACACCACCGTGGAGTGGTACCTGGTAGTTACCTGCCGCACAGGAGGAAAATCATGACATGGTAAGAGAGGATAAATACATATCCTGGTGTGGGGTCCCATTCCAGGAAAGAAGTGAAAGAGAAGAAAATTGTTTTGAAATAAAATAAATTTTATTACATAAATTTGTACATAAAACAATAAAAGTAATGAAAAAGGAACAGGGGGGGTGATTGAAAAACACCAGACTACCACGGGATCAATAACACAAATATCAGGCAAACTTCAAGAATGGATGAGAGCAAAAGAATCCCAGAAATAAAGCTATGTAGCAGTATAGGTTATAACAAGCATAATAATGGCACAGCCACAAAAGGTATATATAGATATTAATATACAGCTATTATAGGGAAGAATTCCACACACCCCAAGAAGTAAAGTAAGGTGCCGCTTAAAACAATAGAATAGAGCAAATATTAATAAATGCGGCCTCATATGTATATACCTATAGCAGGTAATTGGTATAAGTTCCCCAAAAACATAGACAAGCTACCAGGAAAGGCCACTAGCTAAATAGTAGGGCAGAAAGAAGAAGGCAATAAACCAGGGAATACAACATAAGTTGTTAGTACACCTGGTATGTGCATAGCACTAACAGACGCCTAAAAATGTGTGCCCGGTGTAAGAGGTTTTTAGGGGGTTAATATTACCTGTAATGTTGCTGTTTGGTCAGAAGAGGGGGCTGTGCCTACTTGAAGGTGCCAGGTGCTATGGTCCCGAGCCCGACGAGCGCAGTTTCGCACAAGCTTCTTCAACTAGGGATTGAGATTCTTTTGCTCTCATCCATTCTTGAAGTTTGCCTGATATTTGTGTTATTGATCCCGTGGTAGTCTGGTGTTTTTCAATCACCCCACCCCCCCCCCCGTTCCTTTTTCATTACTTTTATTGTTTTACGTACAAATTTATGTAATAAAATTTATTCTTTTATTTCAAAACAATTTTCTTCTCTTTCACGTCTTTCCTGGAATGGGACCCCACACCAGGATATGTATTTATTCTTGTCGAAGTGACTATAATTAATATTTTGGACTATGGGTTTAATGGTAAGAGAGGATGTAGAGAAGGCTGAACTTTGAAATTCCTATTTTGCATCTGTTTTCTCTCAGAAATGAAATGTAACATCAACTGATCTTCACTGTCCTATTAAAGGAATAGTAGTATCCAGGATATCTATAAACAGAAAGATAGTGAGGAAACACTTAGCTAACATAAATGAATTCAAGTCTCCAGGTCCAGATGAATTGCACCCCAGAGTACTGAAGGAGATAGCAGAAGAAATTTTTGAACCACTCTCCATAATCTTTGAAAATTCTTGGAGAGCAGAAGTCCCAGAAGACTGGAGTAGAGCAAATGATGTTCCTATCTTCAAAAAGGGGAATAAGGTGGACCCAGGAAACTATAGGCCAATGATTCTGAATTCTATGCCAGGAAAGATCTTTGAACAAATTATTAAACAACATGTATGTACCTGGATAAGAATGAAGTGATTAACCAGAGTCAGCATGGGTTTGTAGCTAATAAGTCATGTCAGACTGACTTAATTTCCTTCTATGACAGAAAAACTGACTGGGTGGATCTGGGAAATCTGTAGATATAGTATATCTTGACTTTAGCAAAACATTTGACAAAGTATTATTATTATTTATTATTATAGCGCCATTTATTCCATGGCGCTTTACATGTGAGGAGGGGTATACATAATAAAACAAGTACAATAATCTTGAAGAATACAAGTCACAACTGGTACAGGAGGAGAGAGGACCCTGCCCGCGAGGGCTCACAATCTACAAGGTATCTCACACCATCCTTATTGAATAAAATAAGTATAGAATGGACAAGGTGTAACAACTCTGCTGGCATCACGGCATGGCCTCACATCTCTCACACAATCTTACCCACTGCTCCAGGCCATGATGTGGTTTCTGTTTCATGCCAGCTCCATGTTCTGTGTCTCTGCTCTGTACATGCTTCATGGCTATGTGTATAGGGGGGCCGGCGCCTGAACTCTCTGGTTCTTATAGGAATCAGGTGCATCTGTCTAATCAGTTCCTGACCAATTACCAAGAGGCCTCCTGTATATAATGCAGCTCCACCCTGTGGTCTCGGCCTGTGCAACTTACTCCCTCAGTCAGTTCTTAGCTGCTGAGGTGCCAGGTCCTGTCTTGGTTACTCTCTCTCTTGTCTGCCACCCAGGGGGGCATTGTACCCTGGTCTGTGTCCTGTGTAGCCACCCAGTGGGGCTTAGTACCCTGGCTTGTATCTATGTCTCTGTGTCTTGTCTCGTTCCTGACTCTGTCTTAGTCTAGTCATATTCCGGTGTCTGTTTATATCTCTGTCTTGGTTTGCCTTCTCTGCTGTGCATTCTTTGTGTCTTGCTTTGCTCCACTTTCGGCTGCGCTCTCTGCGACCTTACTTTGCTCTGCACTCTGATCTTGCTTTACACTCTGTGGCTTTGCTCTCAGCTCTGCACTCTGACCTTGCTCCGCACTCTGTGGCTTTGCTCTGTGGCTCCGCTCTTTGCGGTTCTACCTGGCTCCGCTCTTTGCGGTTCTACCTGGCTCCGCTCTTTGCATTCGGAGTCCGTGTATGGTTTCCGTTCTACAGCTCCAGAACCCGGTGTGGGCGTTGCCTGATAATGGCCGAGCCTTGCTAAAGAGCAGTCTAGTCCTGCAAGGACAACTACAGCTCCAAGTTGGAGCCTTATACACAAAGAAGTTTGTTTTCCGTATGCTGTCTGTTATGCCCATGGGTCATTCTGAGCCAAGGACTCTACCACCCGCTCTGGTCAAGAGTTCCAGTAAAGTGCTTCGTTTGAACTTACCCAGTCTTGAGAAGTGTCTGGTTCCCATGCATCAAAGACTCTCAGCAGTGTCATCTTCTTCAGCTGGTCTGCTAGTCGTCGAGTCAAGGTGTGCTGACGTCACCAAAGATGGGGAAACGGTGACGATGTCTCCACACATCTCCAATGACTATACCAGTAAACAGTTAGTCGTCGAGTCAAGGTGTGCTGACGTCACTGAAGATGGGGAAACGGTGACTATCTCTCCACACATCTCCCACGACTATTCCTGTAATCCGTTCCTAGGAACATCCCCGCCGTTTGGACGATTTCTTCTGGATAACGGGCAGAGGATGGTTCCTATGTGGATACCTTCAGCATCCTTGTGGCCGGCTGGTGAAGATTTCAAAACAGAAGTTTGTTCACCTCAATTTTTCTCTGACCCGGTGGAGCTGTTGTTCTCCACTCTCATCTCTAATGACTTTTCTTGTGTTCCGTACCTAAGAACATCTCTGCTACCTGTCGGGCAAAAGTTGAATCCTATGAGAAGGCTTCCTGTTTCCGTGTGTCCGGCTGGTGAAGATGTTAAGACAGCAGCATTCAATTCCCTGTTACCTGTCTACCTGAAGGAGGTGGTCCAGCTCATTGTGGAAGCTAACCCTGTTGAGCACCAAAAGACTTTGTTTTATGAGATTCCTGGTGACCCGCCTGCCTTATTCTACCCTGAAAAGGTCATGTTGGCCTGGACAATGTGTGCATCTTTCTTCTACAAGTTATTCTGGCAGGCTTGAAGAGGGGCCGTAAAGGGGGGGGGGGTACTGTAACAACTCTGCTGGCATCATGGCATGGCCTCACATCTCTCACACAATCTTACCCACTGCTCCAGGCCATGATGTGGTTTCTGTTTCATGCCAGCTCCATGTTCTCCGTCTCTGCTCTTGGCTCTGCCTTCTCCGTCTCCGCTCTTGGCTCTGCCTTCTCCGTCTCCGATCTTGGCTCTGCCTTCTCCGTCTCCGCTCTTGGCTCTGCCTTCTCCGTCGCTTCTCTTAGTTCCACCTTCTACTCGTACTCAGCCTCCTGCGTTTCTGTTCTTGGTTCTAGCTCTTGTGCTTTCGCTCTGCATCCGCTCTTGCGGTCTTTCTCTACTTGTTACTTAGTCCTCCTGTCTGAATAGGTTCCTACCTGTTTCACATACCTGCCTGCAGACCGGTCCCTACCGGTTCTGCCTATGTTCCAGCCGTACCCGCCTGCCTATCAGAGAGCCAGCCGTGTCCGCCTGCCCGCCAGTGTCTGTTGTACCTGTCTGCCTGCCTGTGTCCCAGCCGTGCCCGCCTGTCAGCCAGAGTGCCAGCCGTGCCCGCTCCGTTCCTTAGTGGGATCAGCAGCCACAGCCAGACATCACCCAGGAATGGCACCTGGTAGTTTCCTATTGCACAAGTCTGACCTCACCATCAGAGGCTCCAGCGAACACCTAGGAAGCTACTTAGTTACGCCTCTTCCAGGGAAGTTTGGTCTGTGGTCCAGTGGGGCCACACCCCCGTATGCCCGCGCCAACCAGTCTGGGCGCGTGCGTGACAGTTTGCACAGGCCATGGTCCCCGCTGAGTTCCATGTGCCTTCGCTCTCGGAGCAAGATGAACTATCTTCTTGCCAGTATTGGCCTCCGAGGAAGATGTTTACACAGTCTGAAAACCAGTCCTTCACTGCTCCATCCCCTATTGTCATCTCTAATGAGCTGTTTGATAGACTTCAAGCCTGCGCTCCTAATGACGAATCCAAGCCAGCAGATCCTCCATGCTACTATGGGGACCCGAAGCAATGTCGTGTGTTCCTGGAGCGGTGCTTGCGTTATTTCAAGTGGCATGCTACCCAATTCCCCACTGACTGGTTGAAAGTAGGTTTCTTAATGGCCTACCTTAGAAGAGATGCTTTGATGTGGTGCGACCCCCTTTGGGAAGCAGGGGACCCCATCATCTCGAATCTGCCGGCCTTCCTGGTGGCCTTCTGTAAAGCCTTCGATGAGCCAAGTACGGCATCTCCTGAAAAGTCTTCCCCTTCAAGCTCACAGAGACGGTCCAGACGAAAGAAACCTGTAGGTAAACCGTCACTTCCGTCCATGACCGTCCAAGACTCATCTGTTCCACAACCCACCAAAACGGCCACCCGAGCAAGATCCAAGAGGTCTAACAAGATGGGTCTGGCAAATCTGCAGCCTGAATCTGGTGCTGAGATTGAAATACGGTATCCCTGTGGTTGTAAAGAACACTCAGATGGTCTTTGCCCTGTGAAGCCTGTACTCCAAAACCCTGGGCCAGTAGGAGAGGCTACCCCTGGCGAGAGTACTTCCTCTCCATCAAAGTTAATGACTGTTTCTCTGCCTTCTGGGAGCTTTGGTGTGTTTAAGCCGCCTATCATTCGGAGTCCGTGTATGGTCTCCGTTCTACAGCTCCAGAACCCGGTGTGGGCGTTGCCTGATAATGGCCGAGCCTTGCTAAAGAGCAGTCTAGTCCTGCAAGGACAACTACAGCTCCAAGTTGGAGCCTTATACACGAAGAAGTTTGTTTTCCGTATGCTGTCTGTTATGCCCATGGGTCATTCTGAGCCAAGGACTCTACCACCCGCTCTGGTCAAGAGTTCCAGTAAAGTGCTTCGTTTGAACTTACCCAGTCTTGAGAAGTGTCTGGTTCCCATGCATCAAAGACTCTCAGCAGTGTCATCTTCTTCAGCTGGTCTGCTAGTCGTCGAGTCAAGGTGTGCTGACGTCACCGAAGATGGGGAAACGGTGACGATGTCTCCACACATCTCCAATGACTATAACAGTAAACAGTTAGTCGTCCAGTCAAGGTGTGCTGACGTCACTGAAGATGGGGAAACGGTGACTATCTCTCCACACATCTCCCACGACTATTCCTGTAATCCGTTCCTAGGAACATCCCCGCCGTTTGGACAATTTCTTCTGGATAACGGGCAGAGGATGGTTCCTATGTGGATACCTTCAGCATCCTTGTGGCCGGCTGGTGAAGATTTCAAAACAGAAGTTTGTTCACCTCAATTTTTCTCTGACCCGGTGGAGCTGTTGTTCTCCACTCTCATCTCTAATGACTTTTCTTGTGTTCCGTACCTAAGAACATCTCTGCTACCTGTCGGGCAAAAGTTGAATCCTATGAGAAGGCTTCCTGTTTCCGTGTGTCCGGCTGGTGAAGATGTTAAGACAGCAGCATTCAATTCCCTGTTACCTGTCTACCTGAAGGAGGTGGTCCAGCTCATTGTGGAAGCTAACCCTGTTGAGCACCAAAAGACTTTGTTTTATGAGATTCCTGGTGACCCGCCTGCCTTATTCTACCCTGAAAATGTCATGTTGGCCTGGAATATGTGTGCTCCTATCTTTCTTCTACAAGTTATTCTGGCAGGCTTGAACAGGGGCCGTAAAGGGGGGGGGGGGGTACTGTAACAACTCTGCTGGCATCACGGCATGGCCTCACATCTCTCACACAATCTTACCCACTGCTCCAGGCCATGATGTGGTTTCTGTTTCATGCCAGCTCCATGTTCTGTGTCTCTGCTCTGTACATGCTTCATGGCTATGTGTATAGGGGGCCGGCGCCTGAACTCTCTGGTTCTTATAGGAATCAGGTGCATCTGTCTAATCAGTTCCTGACCAATTACCAAGAGGCCTCCTGTATATAATGCAGCTCCACCCTGTGGTCTGGGCCTGTGCAACTTACTCCCTCAGTCAGTTCTTAGCTGCTGAGGTGCCAGGTCCTGTCTTGGTTACTCTCTCTCTTGTCTGCCACCCAGGGGGGCATTGTACCCTGGTCTGTGTCCTGTGTAGCCACCCAGTGGGGCTTAGTACCCTGGCTTGTATCTATGTCTCTGTGTCTTGTCTCGTTCCTGACTCTGTCTTAGTCTAGTCATATTCCGGTGTCTGTTTATATCTCTGTCTTGGTTTGCCTTTTCTGCTGTGCATTCTCTGTGTCTTGCTTTGCTCCACTTTCGGCTGCGCTCTCTGCGACCTTACTTTGCTCTGCACTCTGATCTTGCTTTACACTCTGTGGCTTTGCTCTCAGCTCTGCACTCTGACCTTGCTCCGCACTCTGTGGCTTTGCTCTGTGGCTCCGCTCTTTGCGGTTCTACCTGGCTCCGCTCTTTGCGGTTCTACCTGGCTCCGCTCTTTGCGGTTCTACCCGGCTCCGCCTCCTGCACTTGGCTCCGCCTCCGCTCTTGGCTCCGCCTCCAGCGTCTCTGCTTTTGGCATTGCCTCCAGCGTCTCCGCTCTTGGCTCCGCCTCCAGCGTCTCCGCTCTTGGCTCCGCCTCCAGCATCTCCGCTCTAGGCTCCGCCTCCAGCATCTCCGCCTCCAGCATCTCCGCTCCGCCTCCAGCGTCTCCGCTCTTGGCTCCGCCTCCAGCGTCTCCGCTCCTGGCTCCGCCTTCTCCGTCTCCGCTCTTGGCTCTGCCTTCTCCGTCTCCGCTCTTGGCTCTGCCTTCTCCGTCTCCGCTCTTGGCTCTGCCTTCTCCGTCTCCGCTCTTGGCTCTGCCTTCTCCGTCTCCGCTCTTGGCTCTGCCTTCTCCGTCTCTTGCGGTCTTTCTCTACTTGTTACTTAGTCCTCCTGTCTGAATAGGTTCCTACCTGTTTCACATACCTGCCTGCAGACCGGTCCCTACCGGTTCTTCCTATGTTCCAGCCGTACCCGCCTGCCTACCAGAGAGCCAGCCGTGTCCGCCTGCCCGCCAGTGTCTGTTGTACCCGTCTGCCTGCCTGTGTCCCAGCCGTGCCCACCTGTCAGCCAGAGTGCCAGCCGTGCCCGCTCCGTTCCTTAGTGGGATCAGCAGCCACAGCCAGACATCACCCAGGAGTGGCACCTGGTAGTTTCCTATTGCACAAGTCTGACTTCACCATCAGAGGCTCCAGCGAACACCTAGGAAGCTACTTAGTTACGCCTCTTCCAGGGAAGTTTGGTCTGTGGTCCAGTGGGGCCACACCCCCGTATGCCCGCGCCAACCAGTCTGGGCGCGTGCGTGACACAAGGCAACTGTTAGATGGATTCATAACTGGCTTAGTCATTGGACCCAAAGAGTGGTCGTAAATGGCTGCACATCCAGTTGGAAGAATGTCTCAAGTGGGGCACTGTAACGCTCACGCCCAGACTGATTGGCGCGGGCATGCGGCCCCACTGGACCACTGACCAGACTACCCTGGAAGGGTCGTAACTAAGTAGCTTCCTAGGAGTTCGCTGGAGATTCTGATGGTGAGGTCAGACTTGTGGGAGCTATCAGGTACCACTCCAGGGTGGTGTCTGGCTGTGGCTGCTGATCCCACCGGGGGACAGGACACAGGCAGGCAAGCGGGCACGACTGTGACACTGGCAGGTGGACGGGTTCGGCAGAGACACTGGCGGGCAGATGGGCACGACAGACACTGGCAGGCGGGCACGGCTCGCACTCTGGCAGACAGGCGGGCACGGCTGAGACACTGGTAGGCAGGCGGGCACGACTGGCACTCTGGCAGGACAGGTAGGAACCGGCATACAGGCGGGTGTATGGAAACAGGTAAGAAACTGTTCACACTAGTGGGTATATGGGAACAGGTAGGGGCAGTAGACAGAACTCACAGCATGGCCCGTGATTTGATGCAGGTGGGGGATGGAAGGCCAAGCAGTGATGCTGGCAGGGTTGTTACATGTACCACAGGGTTCTGTCCTGGGCCCTGTATTGTTCAACATCTTTATCAATGATTTAGATGAAGGATTTGAGGGGACAATAGTTAAATTTGCTGATGACACAAAGCTAAGAGGGATAGCTAATACGAGAGAGGATTGAAAAAGATATAAACTGGAACAGTGGGCTGCAAGTAACAGAATGGTTTTTAACAGGGAAAAATGTAAAGTACTACATTTAGGCAATAAAATCGACAAAAGCATATACAGAATTGGAGTAATAGGGTTAAGCAACAGTACATGTGAGAAATACTTGGGCACACTAATAGATCATAAACTGAACATGAGTCAACAGTGTGATGCATGAGCAAAAAAGGTAAATGCAATTCTGGGATGTATTAACAGAAGCATACAGTTTAGATCACGTGAAGTCATTATTGCCCTCTACTCCTCTTTGGTCAGACCTCATCTGGAATACTGTGTCCAGTTTTGGGCACATTTTAAAAAAGACATCACAAACTCGAGCAAGTTCAGAGAAGAGCGACCAGAATGGTGACCGGTCTGCAAACCATTTCCTATGACGAACGGTTACAGGATTGGGGAATGTTTAGCTTGCAAAAAAGAAGACCGAGAGGAGACTTAGTAGCTGTCTACAAATATCTCAAGGGCTGTCACATTGTAGAAGGATCATCTTTATTCTCATTTGCACAAGGAAAGACTAGAAGCAATGGGATAAAAATGAATGAGAGGAGACACAGATTAAATATTAGAAAAAACTTTTTGACAGTTAGGGTGATCAATGAGTGGAACAGGCTGTCATGAGAGGTGGTGAGTTCTCCTTCCATGCAAGTCCTCAAAAAGAGGCTGGACAGACATCTGTCTGGGATAATTTATTGAATCCTGCTTTGAGCAGGGGGTTGGACCAGATGACCCAGGAGGTCCCTTCCAACTCTACCATACTATGATTCTAGGCATGAACTCTAAAATTAAAAGTGCACTTGTGCTTAATTTTCTAAAGTTCGACTCCCTTAAGCTTATACTCTTGGAAGAGACTCATCTCTAAGGGGCTAAAATATTGTTTCTCAAACAAGCTTTAGAGGGCTCAATCTAATATGCCACCAACCCTAGTCATGCTAGAGGGTTCACCATTTTGGTCACCAAAACTATTCTGTACAACTTGTTTATAACAGATCCAGATCAATCTGGGTGGTCAGCTTATTCTTCATAGTACACTGTAAAAGCAGCTACTGATTGTAGTCGACGTATTTTACCTCCCCATGCTTCTATTTTGCATGCTATTATGTCCTGAATAGTGATCGGCGAATATACTCGTTGCTCGGGTGATCTCTGAGTATTTGTTAGTGCTTGGTTTTCTTTGCCACAGCTGAATGATTTACAGCTGATAGCTTGATTACATGTGGGGATTCTCTAGCAACCAGGCAACCCCTACATGTACTCACGCTGGCTAGAAGCTGTAAATCATGCAGCTGAATCAACAAAAACGAAATCTCCAAGCAGTCAAAAACCCGAGCAACAAGTATATTCGCTCATCACTAGTCCTGAGTAGTCAATATGGATTCAGGTCCTGTCTTAGTGTTGGGGATTTTAGACTAACTATGAATGTGGTTAATGAACATCTTCACATACTAATCCTATTCCTTACACTTGTCTTATTGGGCCTTTTCTCACCTACTTTAGGTGTGGAGACTTCACATGAAAGCATGTATTCTTGATTGTGCAATATTTACTCATATAGTTTTGTTGACTTCTAGAGCGCTCCTAGGTAGGTTAGAAGGAGTTAATTCTTTGATGAACTTAGCCTGCTAATTGCCTGTGGTCAGATGGCTGCAGGAGAACAAGTCATGTCTACTCTTTTCCTATTTAAGGCTACTTTCACACTAGCGTTAACTGCAATCCGTCACAATGCGTCGTTTTGCAGAAAAAATGCTTCCTGCAAAAGTGCTTGCAGGATGCGTTTTTTCCCATAGACTTGTATTGACGACGCATTGCGACGGATTGCCATACGTCGCATCCGTCATGCGCCGGATGCGTCGTGCTTTGGCGGACAGTCGGCACAAAAAAACGCTACATGTAACTTTTTTGCTCCTGACGGACCGCTTTTTCCGACCGCGCATGCGCGGCCGGAACTCCGCCCCCACCTCCCAGCACCTTACAGTGGGGCAGCGGATGCGCCGGAGAAATGCATCCGCTGCCTCCGTTGTGCAGTGCTTTAAACGCTAGCGTCGGAATCTCTGCCCGACGCATTGCGACGGGGAGATTCCGACGCTTGTGTGAAAGTAGCCTTAGATGGCTCCACTGATCAAGGGATGCAAGCAATAGTTTCCTCTATTTATCTAGGAGAGATGGACATGTTCTCGTGTACTGGTTATTACCAAAGTTGTTGCAAGTGGAGTTAGCTTTGCCCTTTCCCCCTAAGTGTCTTTAAATTACTTTGCTGCTTCTAGGGATTTACACGTTATGTTCCTTTGTGTATTTCCCAGAGAGCAAGTTGTGTGACTGTGTTTCAGTTCTGCTGTCTTGTTTTGTATTTCCCCACACACATTCAGACGAGTGCTGCTTAGGCTAGCGATGTGCCGTTCTTTTGTGACGGACCTCGGACGCTGCTTGCAGCGTCCAAGGTCAGTCCCTCGCTAGCGCAGATCGGGGATCTGCGCTAGCGGGGATGGCGAACGCGGACCCAAAATAAACATTGCGTTAGTGCAATCCGCTAGCGCTATGCGCTTAACAGATTGCCCTAACGCAATGTGAACCTAGCCTAAGAAGCATAGTAAGGAACAAACTGTTTGTGATTGCAGCCGTTCATAAAAATCATCTCAAAATATTATTGGTAAGTTCCCATCTCTAGTGCATTCCCCTTCCAAAATAAAACCAGATACTTAGAATCTTTTGACAGACTGGGGGTTTGGGTTTCCACTTCCTTGCTTTTATTACTACCATTTGTGCAGCCAACTGGTCTATCCGCATTGGTGGCCAAGTTCATCTGAGTATTAGAAATTAGATAATAGGCCTGTAACAAACACTAAGGGAATTTCTATTGGGAGGTCCAATGTCTAGTATCCTGGAAAACCCTGATCCAATTCTGCTAACCCTAAATATATGGCAGACAGCTCTCTGCCTAACTCCGGAAAAGGAAGCTAAACAGTTGCTCCATACAGAATTATGCTAAACGCACATCTTCCTATACATGGAGGCGCTGAGTTCACTTGATGCTTGTCTACTGCTTGAGAAAGGCAGAGAAATCTGCCAAAACGTTGCTGCCAATGAATCAGTAAAGCCACGGTTTTTCACTTTGATTTTCGGAGTGCTCCCTGTTTTTTCCTATTTTCTCTCTCTCTCTATATATATATACACACACATGCACACATATGTATATGCTAGGTTCGACTGAAGGAGGACTGAAGCCTGAGGAGCAAATGGAACAGTGCTACACATAGTCTAGGAACCAACAATCCTACAAGAACTCACCGGGTTGTTTTCAAAAAAGTAATAATAAAAGTGTAACAAATTTTATTATGATATCAATTTCAAAAAAGTCACACTTATAGTCATCCACAGCTACAATAGACAAGGCACATACAGTAGAAGGCTTATGTGTGAAGGACACAAGAACTGCTGTATAGATCACAGGGTGGGCAAGCTAGCAGGAGTCAGACACCCTGCACCTCAAAAGACCTCTTTTGCGGGCGGGGGTGTCTGGGAGCTGCACTCGATGGAAGCATAGAACTTCTGCTCCTGAGCCTCTGCAGTACTTATAGAGTGGATTACATACTGACATACAAACTGGCTAGAAAGAGAGGGGAAACGTTAGCCAAAAGTTCCCCTGAAGACAGGGAGAGTTCTGCATCATCTTACCACCTTGAATGACCACCCAGTGAAAGAAGTACATGTCCCTGTGCTACTCAACAGATGCTGGCGCCATCTTGATAAGCTAATCAGCCTGCACTTCACACTTTCCCCTTGCAGAGACCTGAAGAAGGAGATCCAGGACTCTGATATTAGCCCAGAATACCACCTGATAGGGGAGGTTGGTAAGGAGGGTTGTGTGAGGAGAAAGGCTGTGAAGGACACTGACAAGCTGCTGCAGCAGGGTCCTAATGTTTGGGCTGAGGGACTACAAACATGTGCTGAGCATGCCACCAAAATCGCAAAGGCAGCTATCTTTTAGGGGAAGCACAAGAGGCCAGGGGTCATGATCAGTCCCTCCTGAAGGGGACCTGGGGGGACTTCATCATTCACAGTGCTGGCCTCACTTAATGACACCGAAGGGGCTTCACAGGATCCTATGACGGACGCTGATTCGGGAGATGCAGATCTTCAACTAGACAACAAATCTCTGGAGCGATATTTCAGGCACCTTCCAACTGAAGAGCATTTCAAATCCCTGGTGTCCGAGGTAAAGGATACATGCAGGGCAGAGATTAAGTCTATGTGTCAGGATGTTAAGCTCATTGCAGATAAAGTGGATGCTGTGGAAACGGCGCACAATGCCACTAGACAATATATCTCAAAATTGCAGCGTCATGTAGTTTCATACACTAAGGTGAGATACAAATAAACATTTGGAGGACTTGGACAACAGAGGGCGCCGCAATAACATTAGGGAGAGGGGTATCCCTGAAGCAACTGGTTCAGATGATTTGTGTACAGTACTCGAATCCATCTTCAATTCAATACTGGATCAAACTTTATCCCATAAAATAAAGCTAAATAGAGCACATAGGGCCCTCCGCCCCAAAGGAGATCAATCTCAGCGCCGAGATGTGATATGTTGCGTCCATGACTTTCAAACAAGAGTCCATCATGTCCAAGGCCCTTGCTCTCCGTAAGCTTGAATTTAATGGAGCTCCTATCCAACTATATCCTGACTTGTCGTGGATCACCCTCCAAAGAAAAAGACATCTGAAACCACTTCTCACCGCACCGAAAAATAAAAATCTACAGTATTGCTGGGGGTACCCCTTTGCTCTCATTGTGAAAAATGGTCAGTCAACTACCTTATGCTCCTTCAAGGACCCTCCGGCTTTCTGCACTGATCTGGTAATTCTACTCCTCAACCTGACGGATTGGGACTTGGTCATGCCTCCCGTTTCACCTCTGCCAATCTGGCAGAATATTGAGGCCAAGAAGAGAGGCCCTTCTTCCCTGGAGACCACACAACTGGATCCAACTTGATTGTTTTCTGTTTTTTTTGCTTACGCAATATTTCTCTTTCAGAAGCTGGGCTATGTCTGGTTTTCTTTCCATATGATATTTTAAAGATTATGATTACACATCCTCTCTGACAGTTTGGTCATTTCTTTTAGCCGTTCTTCTGTTTTGGACAGTGGGTGAAGGTCAGCAAAGAATATTTTGCTCTTTAGTGTCTTGCACTTTCGGAGTTTTAGTTGGGTGTCTCTTACCACGATTTCCTCACAAAGTTCCTTTCTTGGAAAATGACTAGGAAAGGTTGGGTAAGCCTATCCTCTCTCTCCTCAATGTTTGGTAAAGCCATTGTTTTTTTTGGATTCTATCTGGTGTGAAATAGTGTACTGTTTTGTCTTTGTCAGCCCTCTCTTTCCTTTTGTATCTCTTTCTATAGATTGGTGCAGCATATGAGGTGTTCTCTTGCTCTCTCAAGGAGAATCTAAAGATCCTCAGATGAATCGTTCCATATCATCCTGGGTAAAACGCTGTGCACATTGGTTTTTTTCTCTTTTTTATCAAGATAATGGCTAAAATATTAACACTGAATGTAAAGGGTCTCAACTCTAATACTAAGAGGTGTATGGTCCTCAATGAGCTACGGGTACATTGTGCAAATATAGCTTTCTTGCAGGAAATCCATTTAAATCTTAGTGGAAATTGCAACTTTGCCAAACATTTATATCCCAAAATATATTTAGCCTCTCGGGTCAAGAAAAAAAGCAGGTGTGGCTATCCAAATTTCTAGAACATGCCCTGTACAAATCACATTAGAGATATTAGACCCCCAGGGAAGATATATTATCTTGCAAGGTACATACAAGGATATACCAATTACGCTATGCAACATATATGTACCTAATACCTTACAAACTTCCTTCCTTAAAAATATTTTTTAAATTATCCAGACTACCCCCGTCTGCCTGGGTTATTGGAGGGGATGTAAATGTTATTTTTTTCAGACATATTAGATAGGCTCCCTATACAGATTGCAGCCAAACAGATCTCAACGTAGATTATCTGCGGACTTTAGAAAACTAATACACAAATTTGGCCATTTTGATCTTTGGCGTATTAACCATCCCACAGAGCAAACCTACACCTTTTTCTCCCCTCCACACGGTACTTATACTAGAATAGAATTAGTTTTTGGCAATATACAGACACTCAGACTGACATTAGACACATACATTGGGGTAATACCGTGGTCAGATCATGTTCCTGTAATGCTCACCTCACTCGATCCTCAGCACACACTAAAGTATGCCATTGGAGACTCAATGAGACCCTGCTTAAGAGATCGGAACATAAACACATAGAGAGGAGTTGGGTGGGAAATAGCTGAATATCTTGACATTAATAAAAAGTCAGTCTCTGTTTTTTCAACTGTGTGGGAAGCACACAAAGCTGTTTTCCAGGGTGACTGTATAGCCCTAGGTTCCCATATTAAATAGAATAGGGCTCACCAGACAGACTTGCTTGCTGTCCAGTTGAGAGACCTTGAAGCTAAACTTGCAGTTACCCCATCCAGAAGAATCTTAAGGGATATTGTCTCTACGCGTTCAGAATTAAAAGACATTATTAATTACAAAACTGAAAAAATGATACTTTATAGTAGACAAAAATATTATGAAAAAGGAAATAAATCTTACACACTATTGGCGAAGCAGCTCAGGGATGACAAAAGTCAGTCTTCAATATATGCTCTCAGAGATGAAAAGGGAGCAATAATACATGATCCTGTTAACATTCAAAATATTTTCTAGGGATACCGTATTTTTCGGATTATAAGACGCTCTTTTGTTCCACCAAATTTTGGGGGAAAGTGGGGGGTGGGTTTTATAATCCAAATCTGTGTGCTCTGCTGTGCTGTAGAGGAGGGGGAGCAGCTCTGGAGTAGTATCAAGGGGCTCGAGTGGGCTGCAGAGACAGCAGGAGGTCCTGTGCTCCCGCTCATTAGCCTCATGTAATATTCACTGCACCCGCTGTCCATCACCTCTGTGCTGAAGCCACACACAGTTGATTCACATTCATATTTCATGTGCCTGCATCTCCCCCCCCCTCCCATCATGGATATGGCCCCCCAGTCACTCTTATATGCCCCCCTGTGCTGCTGGCAGACACATGCCCCCCCTGTGCTGCTGGCAGACACATGCCCCCCTTGTGCTGCTGGCAGACACATGCCAGCACAGGGGGAAGGGGGAATGTGTCTGCCAGCAGTACAGGGGGGCATGTGTCTGCCAGCAGTACAGGGGGGGCATGTGTCTGCCAGCATCACAGGGGGGAGGGCATGTGTCTGCCAGCAGCACAGGGGGGGGGCATGTGTCTGACAGCAGCATAGGGGGAGCATGTGTCTGCCAGAAGTACAGGGGGGCATGTGTCTGCCAGCAGTACAGGGGGGGCATGTGTCTGACAGCAGCACGGAGTGGGCATGTATCTGCCAGCAGCACAGGGGGGGCATGTGTCTGCCAGCAGCACAGGGTGGGCATGTGCCTGCATCTCCCCCCCTCCCATCATGGATATGGCCCCCCAGTCACTCTTATATGCCCCCCTGTGCTGCTGGCAGACACATGCCCCCCCTGTGCTGCTGGCAGACACATGCCCCCCCTGTGCTGCTGGCAGTCACATGCCAGCACAGGGGGGGCATGTGTCTGCTAGCAGCACAAAGGGGCATGTGTCTGCCAGAAGTACAGGGGGGCATGTATCTGCCAGCAGCACAGGGAGGGGGGGGGGGGGGGGGGGTGTTGTGAATTCTGTGGTCAAGCTCCCTCCTGTGGTCATGAGTGGTACTTCGGCTGGTTCTGTCCACGGGCTTCCTCTGGTGGATGTGAGTGGGGCTGCGGCTTCTGAGTTTCCTTCTACAGGTGACGAGGTTAAGTCGTTAGGTGCTGCTCTATTTAACTCCACCTAGTTCTTTGCTCCTTGCCTCCAGTCAATGTTCCAGTATTGGTCTTGCTCTCTCCTGGATCGTTATTGTGGCCTGTCTTACCTGCATAAGCTAAGTTCTGCTTGTGTTTCTTTTGTTTGCTATTTTTTCTGTCCAGCTTGCTATTTTGGTTTGTCTTGCTTGCTGGAAGCTCTGGGACGCAGAGGGAGCACCTCCGTACCGTTAGCCGGTGCGGAGGGTCTTTTTGCGCCCTCTGCGTGGTCTTTTGTAGGTTTTTGTGCTGACTGCAAAGCTATCTTTCCTATCCTCGGTCTATTCAGTAAGTCGGGCCTCACTTTGCTAAATCTATTTCATCTCTGTGTTTGTATTTTCATCTTTACTCAGTCATTATATGTGGAGAGCTGCCTTTTCCTTTGGGGAATTTCTCTGAGGCAAGGTAGGGTTATTTTTCTATCTTCAGGGCTAGCTAGTTTCTTAGGCTGTGCCGAGGCGCCTAGGTCTGGTCAGGAGCGCTCCACGGCTATTTCTAGTGTGGTGTGATAGGATTAGGGATTGCGGTCAGCAGAGTTCCCACGTCTCAGAGCTCGTCCTATGTTATTAGTAACTATCAGGTCATTTT
Source organism: Ranitomeya imitator (assembly GCF_032444005.1). Classification (NCBI taxonomy): domain Eukaryota; kingdom Metazoa; phylum Chordata; class Amphibia; order Anura; family Dendrobatidae; genus Ranitomeya; species Ranitomeya imitator. Next base: position 128,832,846 of record NC_091285.1, read on the forward strand.
GTGTGCTCTTAACCACCAGGTCCATTGTTGTTCTAACCACCAGATCATAACAGTACTGGAGGCCCAAAGTACTAATGCTTCTCAATAGAGGGAAAAGAGAAGTTCTGAGACCATTTTTTTTTCTTTGCACCGTGTTTTGTCTTTCTTTTCCCCTAGACATTTGAGTGGTTCAGGACACAGGTGTAGTGATGGACATTAAAGGTCTGTCTTCTTGTGTGGATCATCTCACTGCAAGAGTACAAAATATTCAAGACTTTGTGGTTCAGAATCCTATGTTAGAACCTAGAATTCCTATTCCTGATTTATTTTCTGAAGATAGAGCTAAGTTTCTGAATTTCAAAAATAATTGTAAACTGTTTCTGGCTTTGAAACCCTGCTCCTCTGGTGACCCAGTTCAACAAGTAAAGATCATTATTTCCTTGTTGCGTGGTGACCCTCAAGACTGGGCATTTTCCCTTGCGCCAAGAGATCCTGCATTGCGTGATATTGATCCGTTTTTTCTGGCGCTCGGATTGCTTTAAGATGAACCTAATTCAGTGGATCAGGCAGAGAAAATCTTGCTGGCTCTGTGTCAGGGTCAGGATGAGGTAGAGATATATTGTCAGAAGTTTAGGAAGTGGTCTGTGCTCACTCAATGGAATGAATGTGCGCTGGCAGCAATTTTCAGAAAGGGTCTCTCTGAAGCCCTTAAGGATGTCATGGTGGGATTTCCTATGCCTGTTGGTCTGAATGAGTCTATGTCTTTGGCCATTCAGATCGATCGACGCTTACGTGAGCGTAAAACTGTGCACCATTTGGCGGTATTATCTGAGCATAAACCTGAGCCTATGCAATGTGATAGGACTTTGACCAGAGCTGAACGGCAAGAACACAGACGACGGAATGGGCTGTGTTTTTACTGTGGTGATTCCACTCATGCTATCTCCGATTGTCCTAAGCGCACCAAGCGTTTCGCTAGGTCTGCTACCATTGGTACGGCACAGTCGAAATTTCTTTTGTCCGTTACTTTGATCTGCTCTTTGTCATCCTATTCTGTCATGGCATTTGTGGATTCAGGCGCTGCCCTGAATTTGATGGACTTGGAGTTTGCTAGGCGCTGTGGGTTTTTCTTGGAGCCCTTGCAGTATCCTATTCCATTGAGAGGAATTGATGCTACGCCTTTGGCCAAGAATAAGCATCAGTACTGGACCCAACTGACCATGTGCATGGCTCCTGCGCATCAGGAGGATATTCGCTTTTTGGTGTTGCATAATCTGCATGATGTGGTTGTGTTGGGGTTGCCATGGCTACAGGTCCATAACCCAGTATTGGATTGGAAATCTATGTCTGTGTCCAACTGGGGTTGTCAGGGGGTACATGGTGATGTTCCATTTCTGTCTATTTCATCATCCACCCCTTCTGAGGTCCCAGAGTTCTTGTCGGATTACCGGGATGTATTTGATGAGCCCAAATCCAGTGCCCTACCTCCGCATAGGGATTGCGATTGTGCTATCGATTTGATTCCTGGTAGTAAGTTTCCTAAAGGTCGACTGTTCAATTTGTCTGTGCCTGAGCACGCCGCTATGCGGAGTTATGTAAAGGAATCCTTGGAGAAGGGTCATATTCGCCCGTCGTCGTCGCCATTGGGAGCGGGGTTCTTTTTTGTGGCCAAGAAGGATGGTTCGTTGAGACCTTGTATTGATTACCGCCTTCTTAATAAAATCACAGTCAAATTTCAGTACCCCTTGCCGCTGCTGTCTGATTTGTTTGCTCGTATTAAGGGGGCTAGTTGGTTCACCAAGATAGATCTTCGTGGTGCGTATAATCTTGTGCGTATTAAACAGGGCGATGAATGGAAAACAGCATTTAATACGCCCGAGGGCCATTTTGAGTACCTGGTTATGCCATTCGGGCTTTCCAATGCTCCATCAGTATTTCAGTCCTTTATGCATGACATCTTCCGAGAGTACCTGGATAAATTCCTGATTGTATACTTGGATGATATTTTGGTCTTCTCGGATGATTGGGAGTCTCACGTGAAGCAGGTTAGAATGGTGTTCCAGGTCCTGCGTGCGAATTCTTTGTTTGTGAAGGGGTCAAAGTGTCTCTTTGGTGTTCAGAAGGTTTCATTTTTGGGTTTCATTTTTTCCCCTTCTACTATCGAGATGGACCCTGTTAAAGTTCAGGCCATTTATGATTGGACTCAGCCGACATCTCTGAAGAGTCTGCAAAAGTTCCTGGGCTTTGCTAATTTTTATCGTCGCTTCATCAATAATTTTTCTAGTATTGCTAAACCGTTGACTGATTTAACCAAGAAGGGTGCTGATGTGGTCAAATGGTCTTCTGCTGCTGTGGAAGCTTTTCAGGAGTTGAAGCGTCGTTTTTCTTCTGCCCCTGTGTTGTGCCAGCCAGATGTTTCGCTCCCGTTCCAGGTCGAGGTTGATGCTTCTGAGATTGGAGCAGGGGCTGTTTTGTCGCAAAGAAGTTCTGATGGCTCGGTGATGAAACCATGTGCCTTCTTTTCCAGGAAGTTTTCGCCTGCTGAGCGTAATTATGATGTTGGCAATCGAGATTTGCTGGCCATGAAGTGGGCATTCGAGGAGTGGCGTCATTGGCTTGAAGGAGCTAAGCATCGCGTGGTGGTCTTGACTGATCACAAGAATTTGACTTATCTCGAGTCTGCCAAGCGGTTGAATCCTAGACAGGCTCGTTGGTCGCTGTTTTTCTCCCGTTTTGACTTTGTGGTTTCGTACCTTCCGGGCTCTAAGAATGTGAAGGCGGATGCCCTGTCTAGGAGTTTTGTGCCCAACTCTCCGGGTTTGCCTGAGCCGGCGGGTATTCTCAAAGAGGGGGTAATTTTGTCTGCCATCTCCCCTGATTTGCGGCGGGTGCTGCAAAAATTTCAGGCTAATAGACCTGACCGTTGCCCAGCGGAGAAACTGTTTGTCCCTGATAAATGGACGAGTAGAGTTATCTCTGAGGTTCATTGTTCGGTGTTGGCTGGTCATCCTTGAATCTTTGGTACCAGAGATTTGGTGGCTAGATCCTTTTGGTGGCCGTCTCTGTCGCGGGATGTGCGTTCGTTTGTGCAGTCCTGTGGGACTTGTGCTCGGGCTAAGCCCTGCTGTTCTCGTGCCAGTGGGTTGCTTTTGCCCTTGCCGGTCCCAAAGAGGCCCTGGACACATATCTCTATGGATTTTATTTCGGATCTCCCTGTCTCTCAAAGGATGTCGGTCATTTGGGTGGTTTGTGATCGCTTCTCTAAGATGGTCCATTTGGTACCCTTGTCTAAATTGCCTTCCTCCTCTGATTTGGTGCCATTGTTTTTCCAGCATGTGGTTCGTTTACATGGCATTCCGGAGAACATCGTTTCGGACAGAGGTTCCCAGTTTGTTTCGAGGTTTTGGCGAGCCTTTTGTGCTAGGATGGGCATTGATTTGTCTTTTTCCTCGGCTTTCCATCCTCAGACAAATGGCCAAACTGAACGAACCAATCAGACCTTGGAAACATATCTGAGATGCTTTGTTTCTGCTGATCAGGATGATTGGGTGTCCTTTTTGCCTTTGGCTGAGTTCGCCCTTAATAATCGGGCCAGCTCGGCTACTTTGGTTTTGCCGTTTTTCTGCAATTCTGGTTTCCATCCTCGTTTCTCTTCAGGGCAGGTTGAGTCTTCGGACTGTCCTGGTGTGGATACTGTGGTGGATAGGTTGCAGCAGATTTGGACTCAGATAGTGGACAATTTGACATTGTCCCAGGAGAAGGCTCAACGTTTCGCTAACTGCAGGCGCTGTGTGGGTCCCCCGACTTCGTGTTGGGGATTTGGTTTGGTTGTCGTCTCGTTATATTCCTATGAAAGTTTCCTTTCCTAAGTTTAAGCCTCGTTTCATTGGTCCGTATAGGATTTCTGAGGTTCTTAATCCTGTGTCGTTTCGTTTGACCCTTCCAGCTTCTTTTTCCATCCATAATGTGTTCCATAGGTCGTTGTTGCGGAGATACGTGGCACCTGTGGTTCCATCCGTTGATCCTCCTGCCCCGGTTTTGGTTGAGGGGGAGTTGGAGTATGTGGTGGAGAAGATTTTGGATTCTCGTATTTCGAGACGGAAACTCCAGTACCTGGTTAAGTGGAAGGGTTATGGTCAGGAAGATAATTCCTGGGTCTCGGTCTTCGGTGACCCCTCCTCAAGGGGGGGTACTGTTGTGAATTCTGTGGTCAAGCTCCCTCCTGTGGTCATGAGTGGTACTTCGGCTGGTTCTGTCCATGGGCTTCCTCTGGTGGATGTGAGTGGGGCTGCGGCTTCTGAGTTTCCTTCCACAGGTGACAAGGTTAAGTCGTTAGGTGCTGCTCTATTTAACTCCACCTAGTTCTTTGCTCCTTGCCTCCAGTCAATGTTCCAGTATTGGTCTTGCTCTCTCCTGGATCGTTATTGTGGCCTGTCTTACCTGCATAAGCTAAGTTCTGCTTGTGTTTCTTTTGTTTGCTATTTTTTCTGTCCAGCTTGCTATTTTGGTTTGTCTTGCTTGCTGGAAGCTCTGGGACGCAGAGGGAGCACCTCCGTACCGTTAGCCGGTGCGGAGGGTCTTTTTGCGCCCTCTGCGTGGTCTTTTGTAGGTTTTTGTGCTGACTGCAAAGCTATCTTTCCTATCCTCGGTCTATTCAGTAAGTCGGGCCTCACTTTGCTAAATCTATTTCATCTCTGTGTTTGTATTTTCATCTTTACTCACAGTCATTATATGTGGGGGGCTGCCTTGTCCTTTGGGGAATTTCTCTGAGGCAAGGTAGGCTTATTTTTCTATCTAGCGGGCGCCACTGAGCGTATAGTGGACAAATGTGGAATTACTGCTGTCTGTCGGACGCCCTAGTGTGAATACCGTCCGACATGACAATAAATGGAATAACTTACCGCTATCCCTATTTGGGAGAATACTAGTGTTTAAAATGACCATTCTTCCAAAGCTACTATATTTATTTGAGACCCTCCCCGTTTTGGTCCCCTATGGAGACCTGATAGTCATCTATCATCCACTTTATCTGGGCCCATAGAAGGCACGGGATCAAAAACCAAATTATGTTAGCTAACCGAAATAGAGGAGGTTTGGGTGTTCCAGATATCACCAAATATTATTGGGCAACTCATTCGAGATATATCCCAGCCTGGTCTGCACCTAGAGCATTTTCTAGGTGGATAAAGATTGAGAAATTGTGGATGGCTCCGGTCCATCCAAACTCTTATCTATGGGCAACTACCTCAAATAAACTCGACTTGCATACGTTGGAACCAATAGCTTTCACTAAGAGGATTTGGAAAACCTGTATGAAAAAATTCCCACTAATATCGAGATGTTCTCTCCTAACTTCCTTTTTGTTTAATCCCAAACTTCCAGACAGCTTTAGGGGCAACTTGATTAAGTTGTGGTTTGATAAGTGACTTTTTTGTTTTGCTGAGATAGTTGATAGTCACTCTAGGTCCTTATAACCTTTTGATAAGATACAATCGGGCTTTGATTTACCGTCAAACTCTTTCTATCAGTCTTTACAAATTAGGCATTATATGCAGCCTCTTTACTCCTCAATAGTTTCCATACCAACTCGCTTTGAGAGACTGCAGGGCGGGAGTATCGACCAAGGGTCTTATTTCTGATATCTATAGGATTTTATTGGACCCATATAAAGAATAGTCTCCAAGACACTCCTATATGGACAGGTGGGAGGGTTTCTTGGGGGAATCTCTTTCGCCAGGTGTGTGGCAGGGGGTCTGGAGGAGAGCAGCTAAGGTTTCTTTCACACTTCTGTCTTCCAAATCTGCACAGGATCCGTCAAGACATTGAAATGACGGATCCTGTGCAGATTGTGGAAAACGTGTGCACTGGGCCCGTCTTTCTGATGGACCCGTCGAGCCTATGTGCACCTGTTGTGTATGCGTCTTCGCAGCGGGTTTCCGCCTGCGAAAACGCATACACAACACAAACCAGGTTAAAAATAATAAAAAATCGCAGTATTCTCACCGACCAGCATTCCCGTGCAGCGGTGCTCCAAGCAGCTAGCGTTCCTAGTAATACATTGAGAAATCTCGCGAGAAGTCACGGTTTCGCGACTTCTTGAGAGATTTCACAATGTATTACTAGGAAGTAATGCTAGCTGCCGGGAACATCGGTGATGCTGCGTGGGAACGCCGGTTGGTGAGAATATTAAGATATTTTAATTTTTTTTAACATTATATCTTGTTACTATTGATGCTGCATATGCAGCATCAATAGTAAAAAGAGAAAGAGAGCAAGCGAGAGAGAATTTCCCTGATGGGAAATTCTTACACGCATGCTCTCTTTGAAATGGCGGGACTCGTCACTGGATTCCTGCTTTTCACAGGTAGCGACACATCCTGCGCCCATAGGCTACTATTGTAGCCAGTGACGGGCAGCGCAGGATGCGTCGCTGACCGATTTTACGACGTGCAGAAAAAACGTTCCTCTGAACATTTTCCCTGCCCGACGGACCGTTTTTTTTAATGCAGGATCCAGTGAAAGATGAATGAAACGGATGGCCATCTGTCACAATCCGTCGCTAATACAAGTCTATAGGATTGTGATGGGAGCTGAATGACGGAAGTGTAAAAGAGGCCGTAGGCTATGTGCACACGATGCGGATTTTGCTGCGGATCCGCAGCATTTCCGCAGCTGCGCATCCGCAGCAGTTTCCCCTGCGTTTACAGTTCAATGTAAGCGTATGAAAAAAAAAAAAAAACGCTGTGAACATGCTGCGGAAAAAAACGTGCAGAAACGCACAGTGGACCCAGACTACGTGTGCACATAGCCTCAGTCTTCTACTTGTTAATCAACCAAATAAACAACTATATGTGTGGTCGTGTATCTGTATAAATATATAACACCTATAGATATGAAACAACAACCAATGATATGAGAATAAAATATAAATTTTATTATAAACACAATAATACCAGTTTAAAATTCAGGAAAGGACCACCAGGTGGCAGTAGAATGCAGGTTATCATACAAGGGCATGTAAATACATTTTGCATTCATTTTCAAGGAAATCAGATAATGTAACGAGCATGGAAATCTCACTATAAATGATCAAAGGTTGAGGTAATTTTGCTTATATTGTACTGTTCACATTACATAGTATATTCCATATGGAAAAGTAAGGAATAAAGTGAATATCGTGCATGTAGCAGAGTTGATATTACAAAAAATACTCAAAAAATAAATGCAGTGACAAAAAAGTCAAATTTACCCAGAAAAATCTAAATAAATAATTAATTAATAATAAACTACCTCAAAAGTGCACCAAATAAGTCACATTGCACTGCGTGTTAATAATACAATATAAAGTGCATATATCAGGAAAGTATCCATTTAAAGTGAACACTGTGCATAAGTAAGCTATATAGATAGATAAATAAATAATATATCCCCAAAATAGATATAATAAAGTGCCGTGCACAGTAAATAAAGGGGGGAACTTCTCTCAAAGTGTCTCGTCAAAGCTGAAGCTTTGTTGGGCCGTGCGGGCTTATCATCAGGGTATGTCTGACCATGGAAACATTTCACATGATTACATTTTGGTGCACTTGGTAACTATTTGATTTTATTTATATCCTTGTTTCCCCCCTTTATTTACTGTGCACGGCACTTTATTATATCTATTTTGGGGGTATATTATTTATCTATCTATATAGCTTACTTATGCACAGTGTTCACTTTCCTGATATATGCACTTTATATTGTATTATTAACACGCAGTGCAATGTGACTTATTTGGTGCACTTTTGAGGTAGTTTATTATTAATTATTTATTTAATTAGATTTTTCTGGGTAAATTTGACTTTTTTGTCACTGCATTTATTTTTTGAGTATTTTTTGTAATATCAACTCTGCTACATGCACGATATTCACTTTATTCCTTACTTTTCCATATGGAATATACTATGTAATGTGAACAGTACAATATAAGCAAAATTACCTCAACCTTTGATCATTTATAGTGAGATTTCCATGCTTGTTACATCTGATTTCCTTGGAAATTAATTATTCAAAATTTATTTACATGCCCTTGTATGATAACCTGCATTCTACTGCCACCTGGTGGTCCTTTCCTGAATTTTAAACTGTTATTATTGTGTTTATAATAAAATTTATATTTTAATCTCATATCATTGGTTGTTGTTTCATATCTATAGGTGTTATATATTTATAGACTTCTACTTGTTACACGTATAAGGAAAACCAATTTAAATTGCTTGTTTTGGAAGTACACTCCTTCGTTAATACATACATTTATTCCTAATATACCTAGCCAATGTTGGAGGTGCGGTTCTGATGATGGAGATCTAACCCATATTTTATGGTCAAAACTTTAATCTCCGAAGTCACAGGTCTTCATATTTCAGTAGACCCTAAGTTCTATTTGCTCAATATCCCCCCGATTCCAGACTGGAAGTAGGACTCAGCGGATTCTTTTATATCTGACCACAGCCGCAAGATGTTTAATAGCAAGGAAATGGAGGTTGGCTTACTCTCCGTCACTCAGCAAGTTGTATTCCTGGATACAGGACATACGAAATATGGAACATCTCACACCTTTAATAAATAATACGTTTGAAAGTTTTGAAGCAATGTGGAATCTGTGGGACATATACTGGGCTCAGAAGGCTTAATAAAGGTATTTACCCAGCTTTCTCAGAGATCTCCTCTCCTTCCCTCCCTTGTGTTTCACTATCTTGTCAATTCTATTTGTTTCTATTATATTTGTTAACTGATTTGCATTGAATGCTTACATGCATTATATCTTGGTGTGATTTCGTTCAGAAAATTTCTATTGAAAAATCAATAAATACTCATAAAAAAGAAGACCTCTTTTGCAATTGGTATATACGAAAAAAAGGCCATAGTGCATTAAGGTGCAGTAGGTGTATTAATAAAGTCCCCTGGTCAAATGCAGTTTATATGGTGAAAGTAAGAATAAATTCAGGTAAGTACTGTTTTCCATATACCACAGACCTTGGGGAGAGGATTATATTAAGAGATGCCCTGCTTACCCATGTTTGCCTGACAGCATGTGTCCGGTTCAGCCCCGACGCATGTATCGCGTGGGCTTTCTAGGAATGCAGTATACATAGAAGAACAATTGGAGCCTTAAGTGCATATAAAACAATTTTATTAATTACATAACACAAATATAATAAATATATGGGTCAATATATGACCAAATCAGACTTATGTAGTGCACATTTGCATAATTTGCATCAACTGGTCATCAGACTGCCCTACTGTAAGTGGAAAATGAAATAATTATTCATATATTGTACATATATCTATCCTGAAATATTGAATTTTACCATGCATTCTCCATTCATTCTTATTATTATAACTCAATGGCTCATTCATAAACGATCACTAATTTATTCATGAAGAAAAAAAATGGCTTTGGTTTGCATTGTTCCCTGCTACACTTAACTCTTTCGTGCCCGTTCCTGTTTTTGCCTTCATGACCGGGCCAATTTTTACAATTCTGACCACTGTCATTTTATGAGGTAATAACTCTGGAATGCTTCAACGGATCCCGCTGATTCGGAGACTGTTTTCTCATGACATTTTGTACATTATGATAGTCGTAAAATTTCTTTGATATGACTTGCGTTTATTTGTGAAAAAAAAAATGGAAATTTGGCTAAAATCTTGAAAATTTCGCAATTTTCAAACTTTTAATTTTTATGCCCTTAAATCAGAGTCATATTGCACAAAATTGTTAATAAATAACATTTACCACAAATTAAATAAAAAATTAAAAAATTGTGCCAAAATGTGTTACACGGGGGCGTGGCTATGTAGCTGAAGGAGGCAGACGTACCCAGGGAGAGCTCCCATTATCCTGCAGAAATCCTGCCATTTAGACCCCATTCTGCCCAGATTTCTGGACTGATTTCTGGTCCCTCTGGACCGGAGAGGCACCTGGCGGCAGCGGAAGAGCGGAGAGAGTGTGGACGGGAGCGGAGGTCGGCGGGACCCGCGGGAACACGGCCGGAGTGAGGCGGCGGCCATCTTGCAGGCGCGTGCTCTGACACACAGAGCGGCGCCGAACCTCCATCAACGCCGGAGACTCCCCCCCGGTGCTGTGGGGATTCCCGGTGTACACATTACCGGAGAGCGGAGGTCAGTGGAGCCTGTGGGAGCGCGGGGACTGGATTGAGGTTGCGGCCATCTTGCAGGCGCGCGCCCTGACACGCAGAGCGGCGCCGGCTTCATCAGCGCTGGAGTCTCCCCCCCGGTGATCTGGGATCTCCGGTGTGCATGCCGCAGGAGGCAGCCTTTGAAATCCTGGACGGAGAGACCTACAGGGTGGTGTCGGCAGCGGAGGCAACTTATTTATAAGCGCGCTCTCTGACGGTGGAGAAGCAGCGCAGAAGTCCGGATCTGCAGCACTACTGGGGAGGTGAGCACATATCCTGGACTGTTTGTTGAGGGGACAAGCAGCGAGCGCCCTGAAAGATTGGGCCCTGCATTCCCCTGTTTGAGAGACACCTGTCCCCATTGGTGCTTGTAATTTGGAGGGTCTGGCCCCCCTCCTATTGCCCCTTCTGTCGGCACTGTGGGATTTCTCCCCTCTCCGGACATATTGGATACATTTAGTGTTCTTGAGACTGCCTAATAACGCTTTTAAGCATATACAGCTCCCTGCGGGTCCTGCTGTCTTTATTTCTGCACCACTTCACAATATACATCGGGCCGTTCTCCTGCCCCTCTTATTCATGTCAACTATGCAGCACGCCAAGGGATCAGGAGCCGCTGACAGACTTAAAAAATTTGCCAGAGAGGACTCCTCGGAGGGCGTGCGGACTCTTCGGGGTAGCTCCTCACAGACACAACGTAAAGGCCGTCCCTCTGATAGTAACGAGGAGGGGGAACAGGATGAGTTAACCCTTAAGCAAGCCTCTGAACAGCTAATGCAGGCTATCTCTCTAACCAGATCTTCTCTCACTGAAAAAATAGAAGATGTGCACACTGAAGTGGGCCGTCTTAGACAAGACATGCAAACTATGGGAGGACGCATCACAGAAGTGGAAACGAGAGTGTCACAAATAGAAGATACCATCGAGCCTATGGAAGCTAAATTGACAAAAGTGGCTGGCTCAACAAATGCTTGGAAACAGAAAGCAGATGATTTAGAGAATAGACTGCGGCGGAACAACATCCGAATCATTGGTCTACCGGAGCGAACGGAGGGACAACAACCGGAGGAATTTCTGGAAGATTGGCTTAAAACTTCTTTGGGAGGTGAATTCTCCTCAACATTCGCTGTGGAGAGGGCTCATAGGGTCCCCACAAGACCCCTCCCTCCCGGAGCTCCGCCAAGACCGTTCTTGGCGCGTCTTCTCAACTGCAAAGACAGGGACACCATTTTACGACTGGCACGACAAAAAAGTCCCATTAAACTCCACAACGCCACAATATCAATCTTTCCGGATTTTTCAATGGAGCTTCAGAAACAGCGAGCGAGATTCATGGAGATCAAGAAACAACTGAGAGACCAGAATATCATATACTCCATGATTTATCCAGCTCGCCTGCGGGTTGTTTATGAGGGCTCATCTATTTTTTTCACTAATCTGGAGGAGGCGGCTGAGTGGCTTCGGGTCCACAAAACCCCTAATACAAAGAAACCCTAATGCATTTATGCTGGCAAACGCGTAATAGAGCTCTTTTTGTGGATGTCAACTTAACAACAATACCGGACGCTGAGTTTAGCGAGGGTATCCCCAATCTTACTTACCAATAGGAGCGCTGGATTATGCTCCTACACTGTTGGGTTTTTGTTCTGTTCTCTTTTACATGTTTTCAATGTTGGTTCATTTTGTTCTATAGGTAGAAATCGCCGCCAATGGTTCTCTTGCCCTCCATGTGTTGTTCCTAGGCCTTACCCGGACAGCAGCTCTTCTCCTGTGTGTTTATTATACCTTGATGAGTGAGTATGGGGTCTGAACTGATATACATGACCTGGAATGTGCATGGTATTAAATCTCCTCAGAAAAAGATCAAAGTATTTTCGCTGATTAAACGTTACCATCCTCACATAGTGGCGCTGGTGGAGACACACTTAACTAGAGATACGGCTCGGTGTACACAAAAACCATGGGTACAATGGTCCATACATGCGTTTCACACCAGTTACTCCAGAGGGGTCTCACTACTGATTCATAGGGATGTCAGGTGGAAGGTGAGGGAGGCTAGGAGGGATTCTGAAGGCCGGTTCGTTTTTGCCACGCGTCAATTAATTCTCGAGAATATGTCATATTATGTATTTATAATCCCCCGCCAGCTAATGTATCTATTCTTAGAAAAGCAATGAGTTTTGCCCTGAGTTTTCCAGATGCGAATGTTATATGTATGGGAGATTTCAATTTAATTATGGATAATCACCTTGACCGATTGAGATTGGGTGGAGAATTGGTAAAGGAACCACCCTCTCAGGCATTATCCCAGCTGGCTCTGTTTATGGAAGGGAGTGGATGGTTAGATTTATGGAGGATGCGTCATCCTGGGGTAAAAGGTTATACCTGTCATTCATCTGCCAGACGTACTCTTTCCCGCCTGGATTATATATTTGGATCAAGGGAGTTGGCAACATGGGTAGACAATGTTGAACATGGTAACAGGGGAATATCTGATCATAGCCCGGTCATTCTCAAACTCAAATTTGGGCAATTCAGAGACAATATGACTTGGAAATTAAACCCATTCTGGCTTAAATTAATTGACTCGAGTGATAGGACTGTGGGACAATTAAAATGCTTCCTCTCATCGCATTCTGGACCCCAAAACACTAACATATTTTGGGATACCCTTAAGGCATATTTAAGAGGGTGTCTATCTTCTACGATATCGTACATAAAGAGAGTGACCTCGAGAGAGGACGATGAGATGGAGCGACAGCTTAAGGACTCGGAGTCGGTTTTTGTATCTAATCCAACTAATAGCAACAGACTTGCGTGGCAAACTTCTCAGAGGCTATATGACCAACACATAGACACGAAATCTAAACGTAAACCCATTTTTTGCTCGCCAGTCCTTCTTTGAGATGGGAAATCAAGCTAGCAAATTTTTAGCCTTCTTGGTACGACAACATAATGTATCCAACACTATATTGCAAATTCGAACACCAGATGGCTCATTAGTATCCTCAACAGAGGAAATTCTTCATTGTTTTCAAGACTATTACGAGTCGTTATACACATCTAAGTGTGACTTTGATGTCCTGGGAAACTTAGATTATTTATCAGATGTGACATTCCCTGAATTAGACTCAGCTCAGCGCGCCTTTATGGACGCTGAGTTCACCCTGGAGGAGGTCGAGCAAGCTTTGGCGGATATGGCCTCTGGGAAAGCTCCGGGTCCGGACGGTTTTCCCGTTGAATTATATAGGAAATATGATATTTTAGCACCACTCCTGCTGAGGGTGTACCAGGGGATGCAGGGGGGGAGACTCTATGCCGGACACCTTCTATGAGGCGAATATCATTATACTCAAAAAGGAGGGGAAGGACCCACTAGACTGCGGATCTTACCGGCCTATATCACTGGTCAATGTAGATTATAAAATCTTCACCAAAATCCTGAACTCGATTATACTAAACCTCATTCACCCAGACCAAACAGGCTTCATGCCTGGTAAAAATACTTCCATTAACATTAGACGGGTCCAATCGGTAGTCCAATATAGCTCACTGGTATTGGATAACTCTTGGGCATTGGCGTCGCTGGACGCGGCCAAGGTCTTTGACTCCCTTGAGTGGCCCTTTTTATTAGCTTGTTTGAAAAAATACGGCTTTGGTGACAAATTTCTTAAATGGGTGGGACTGCTGTATATGAAACCCAGGGCCCGGATTATTACAAATGGTTCCATCTCTAAACCCTTTTCTCTGTATAGGGGGACGCGCCAGGGATGCCCTCTTTCCCCGGCCCTCTTCGCCCTGGCATTGGAAGCACTGGCGATACAAATAAGATCCTCTTCTGCCATTAAAGGAATACACATAGCTGATCCGGTAGATACCATTGGCCTGTATGCTGATGACATGGTAATATTCATGGATCAGGTGGAGGAAACGCTACCGCGGGTAATAGCCACTATAGATAACTTTAGTAGATATTCAGGCTTATATATAAACTGGGACAAATCCGCGTTGATGCCCCTTTCCCACTCTCCAATGCCCGATTTAGAGACTTTGTCCCCCCTTCCTGTTGTGTCTAGTTTTAAATATTTGGGTATATACATATCTCAGCATGGTAGAACTGACTTGCAACTCAATGTATTTCCACTGTTAGAATTAGTCAAATCTAAGTTTGCGGCCTGGAGCAAACTCCCTTTATCCGTAGCTGGTCGTATTAATTTAATTAAAATGATTCTGCTTCCCAAACTCAGTTACTGCCTCCAACATAATGCCACGCCGGTGCCTAGGTCCTTTTTCGCGACACTAAACTCTCAACTTACCACCTTCAAATGGGGGAAATCTAGACCTAAGCTCAAACTGTCTACACTGCAGAGGCCAAAACAGGGAGGAGGAGCGGCGCTCCCGGATTTTTATCTATATTACCTGGCCGGTCAGGCAAAAGCTCTCTACCCGTGGATGCCCAATAATTGTCTCCCCAATTCAGAAAACCATTTAATTCATTCGGCTCAAATTGATTGCCCATTAAACTTTTTGGAGGCGGAGAAAATCAGTGCTCCCCGACTGCTACCCCTGCTCCGGCTGGCGCGTTTAGTTTGGAGACAAATTAAAAAAAATTACGGGATATGTAGATATTATAGCAGAGATGCCCCTATGGAACAATAGTTATTTCTCCACTCTACTAAGTCATCCATCTACAGATTTCTGGATGAGGCATAGGGTCTTCTCAATAGGTGATTTGTATGATGGAGGGGTCTTTGTGTCTTTTGAACAATTGCAAACTAAATATGATATACCGAGATCCCAATTCTTTCGGTACTTACAGCTGAGGTCAGTCGTTCAAACACATATGAGGTACGTGGGTACAGGTCGGGCTATATCTTCCTTACCCTTGATAGGAATTCTTAAGTCGCAGGGCCCCCAGGGTCTTATCTCCTCCTTATACACCTATATGCTATCTTCGGGAACCGCAGCCACTGTCAACTCCATCAGAGAGAAATGGGGGGTACTGCTTTCCAATATGCAGGAGGAGGATTGGGAGGATATTCTTGAATCTCCGGTTAAAGTATCCCCGTCAGTTAATAATAGGATGACTCAACTGTATATAATACATCAAGCATACCTAACCCCGATACGTCTTTTTAAAATGGGTCGATTCCAAACATCAGAATGTGTGCGGTGTCACTCGTCAGATGCAGACTTTGTACATATGATATGGGGATGTCCTATAATTCTTCAATATTGGAAGGAAGTGACATTACTATTAACATCATTGCTGCTGATACCTGTTCCCCTTGACCCGTTAATTTGCATATTTGGAGTGTGGGAGGAGGAGACTTGGGATCACTACACTGGTATATTTTTGCGAGAGGCACTCTTTATGGCGCGTAAGGTATTGGCGCTGAGATGGATGGGAGGCTCCTGTCCATCTAGAAGAGCCTGGATTGATTTGGTTAACTCAGTCATCCCGTATGAACGCACGCTATATCAGAACAGAGGCTGTCCGGGAAAATTTGACAAGATATGGGGTCGATGGAATTCTTCCCATCTTACCCTTTAGAGATATCAGGTTGGTGTCTTTTTTTGGTGGTGGTCGGGGACACTGCATGGAGGGATAGGCACGAGGTTACGCGGCGTATTAGTTAGCAACTAGAGTAGGCATAGACTTAATTTAAGAGTCTTAGGTTTTTTTTTGTTTTTCTTACCTATATAATACATGTGTTACTATGAAGTTGTTATTCGCAACAAATACAAGATAACACGGACTGTGGGTTGAAGTACCTTTTATTACGTGTTCAATGTGTACAATTTATATGCTACATACTGTGTTTCTCAATCTAACTGTATATTGTATGTAACATAATTGATTTTGTTACTAATAAACGAATTTAAAAAAAAAAATGTGTTACACAATTTCTTCTAAACTTGGCAATACCCCATATGTGACTGTACAGTACTGCTTAGCCACACAGCAAGACTCTGGAGGAACGGAGCGCTATTTGACTCTTGGAGAACAAGTTATTATTGAATAGTTTTCAGACTCTATATAAAGAGCTCCTAAATGCCAGAAAAGCAGAATCCCCCTTTCAAGTGACCCCAGTTTGGAAATCATACCCCTGGGGGGGGCGTGGCCTAGGCAGCGATGGTGTAAGGTGTGTGTTGCCTAAGCTCCTGAGTGACATCGTCTGAAATCAACTCAAATTGTGGAAAAACGACATCTTTCGGTAAAAATAATTGAGGGTACGTTCCCAGTACCTCACAAGGGTAACAGCCTAAATTTGTGACTAATTTGACTCTTTTGGGAGAAATCTGTCAGCATTTTGAGGCCTGTCAATCTCTGACAGGAACCCTCAGCCTTTTTCCTGCCAGTTTCTTCCCTGATAAACGACTGTGACTCCCTAGCTTACCTACCCAGTACTGAGTTAATCCAACTGACAACAGAAGAGCCCCGGAATTATTGAGTTACAGTGTCTATTACCCTCACCCCGACACCAGCCCGGTTAATTAGTGTTGCACCGACTCTCCGGGCGCCATCTTGGATAGCCGTCATCTGACAATAGGGGGATATACCGCCCTGCCCATTTCCATACGACACCAAGCCTCCCCGGACTGAAAGGCGGAGGCAGAGAGAACGAATAAGGATCGGTGGGGTAGATTCAGGGAGGATCCGGTGAAGTGACACAGTGCCTCACGCCACCTCCGACACTCCCCCGGACCTAGCATCACAGAAGAAAGCAGAAGCCGCCATTTTATTGGTGGCCGACGGCGGACCAGGCGACGTGTGCGGCCGGCTCCTGTCAACGACCAGAAGCAGACGTTCTGCGCCGGTCAACACAGGAAAACAGACTCCAGACCTGAACAGTTTCAGCTTCAATTGGTGGTAAGTTCCAGCTTCTGGCTGGGAACGTTCCTGCACCGGAAGACGACAGCGCGGCAGCACAAGAAGAAGACACAGATCACTGGCCGGACAAAGAGGATCGCTAGTTCATTTACCATCAGTACTGTACAACCTAAATTTCTGTTATCTGTGTCCTTGATCTGCTCATTGTCATCATTTTCTGTCATGGCGTTTGTGGATTCAGGCGCCGCCTTGAACTTAATGGACTTTGGGTTTGCCAGGCGTTGTGGTTTTTCCTTGCAGCCTTTGCAGAACCCTATTCCTTTAAGGGGCATTGATGCTACACCCTTGGCTAAAAATAAGCCCCAGTTTTGGACACAGGTGACCATGCGCATGGCGCCAGCCCATCAGGAAGATTGTCGCTTTCTGGTGTTAAAAGAAAGAAAGGAATGTCCAGCTTCACCGAGTCCGTAAAAAAAGAGTTTTCTTTATTCACAAACTTTAAACATGGAGGATACAGACTTCAGCACATGGTCATGATTAAGGGAGCTTAGTCTCCAGAAACACGTTGAGATTCTTACCCATATGGTTGTGCTGAAGTCTGTATCCTCCATGTTTAAAGTTTGTGAATAAAGAAAACTCTTTTTTTACGGACTCGGTGAAGCTGGACATTCCTTTCTTTCTTTTTGGACTTTGTACGCCTGGACACAGTGGGTCCGTGCTCCCGAGGTTTGGTTCTTGCATCGCGGGTGAGCTGGTTTATATTCCTTCTTTCAACGATTTCTGGTGTTGCATAATTTGCATGATGCTATCGTGCTGGGTTTTCCGTGGTTGCAGGTACATAATCCTGTGTTGGATTGGAAGTCCATGTCTGTGACTAGTTGGGGTTGTCAGGGGGTTCATAATGATGTTCCTTTGATGTCAATCTCCTCTTCTTCCTCTTCTGAAATTCCATAATTTTTGTCTGATTTTCAGGATGTATTCGATGAGCCCAAGTCCAGTTTCCTTCCACCGCACAGGGACTGCGATTGTGCTATTGACTTGATTCCAGGCTGTAAGTTTCCTAAGGGTCGACTTTTCAACCTGTCTGTGCCTGAACATACCGCCATGCGGAGCTATATTAAGAAGTCTTTGGAGAAAGGGCATATTCAGCCATCTTCTTCACCGTTGGGAGCGGGGTCCTTTTTTGTTGCTAAAAAAGATGGTTCCATGAGACCCTGTATTGATTATCGCCTCTTGAATAAAATCACGGTCAAGTTTCAATATCCTTTGCTTACCGATTTGTTTGCTAGGATTAAGGGAGCTAGTTGGTTTAATAAGATTGACCTTCGGGGGGCATATAATCTTGTTCGTATTAAGCAGGGTGATGAATGGAAAACTGCGTTTAATACGCCCGAAGGCCATTTTGAATACCTTGTGATGCCATTCGGGCTCACTAATGCTCCATCTGTTTTTCAGTCCTTCATGCATGATATCTTCCGGACTTATATTGATAAGTTCTTGATTGTATATTTGGACGATATTTTGATTTTTTTCCGATGATTGGGAGTCTCATGTGGAACAGGTCAGGATGGTATTTCAGATCCTTCGTGACAATGCTCTGTTTGTGAAAGGGTCTAAGTGTCTCTTTGGGGTGCAGAAGGTCTCTTTTTTTGGGCTTTATTTTTTCTCCCTCATTTATAGAGATGGATCCGGTTAAGGTTCAGGCTATTCATGATTGGATTCAGCCCACATCTGTGAAGAGCCTTCAGAAATTTTTGGGTTTTGCAAATTTTTATCGCCGTTTCATTGCTAATATTTCCAGCGTGGTTAAACCCTTGACCAATCTGACGAAGAAAGGCGCGGATGTGGCGAATTGGTCCTCTGCGGCTATCTCTGCCTTTCAGGAGCTTAAACATCGATTTACTTCTGCTCCGGTGTTGCGCCAACCAGATGTTTCTCTTCCGTTTCAGGTTGAGGTTTCTGAGATTGGGGCAGGGGCCGTTTTGTCTCAGAGGGATCCTGTTGGTTCCTTAATGAAACCGTGTGCCTTCTTTTCCCGTAAGTTTTCGCCTGCTGAACGCAATTATGATGTCGGCAATCGGGAGTTGTTGGCTATGAAGTGGGCGTTTGAGGAGTGGCGACATTGGCTTGAGGGAGCTAACCACCGTATTGTGGTCTTGACTGATCATAAGAATTTGATTTACCTCGAGTTTGCTAAAAGGCTAAATCCTAGACAGACTCAATGGTCCTTGTTTTTTTCCCGTTTTGATTTTGTGGTTTCGTACCTTCCGGGTTCTAAGAACATTAAGGCTGATGCCCTCTCTAGGAGTTTTTTGCCTGATTCTCCTGAGGTCTTGGAACCGGTCGGTATTTTGAAAGAAGGGGTGGTCCTTTCTGCCATTTCCCCTGATTTACGACGGGTTCTTCAGGAATTTTAAGCTGATAAACCTGACCGTTGTCCTGTGGGGAAATTGTTTGTTCCTGACAGATGGACTAGTAGAGTGATTTCTGAGGTTCACTGTTCCGTGTTGGCTGGTCATCCTGGCATTTTTGGTACCAGAGACTTGGTTGGAAGGTCCTTTTGGTGGCCTTCTTTGTCGCGTGATGTGCGTTCTTTTGTGCAGTCCTGTGGGACTTGTGCGCGGGCCAAGCCTTGTTGTTCCCGTGCTAGTGGGTTGCTTTTGCCATTGCCGGTCCCTGAGAGGCCCTGGACGCATATTTCTATGGATTTTATTTCTGATCTTCCGGTTTCCCAGAGGATGTCGGTTATCTGGGTTGTTTGTGACCGGTTCTCTAAGATGGTTCATTTGGAGCCTTTGCCTAAATTGCCTTCCTCTTCGGATTTGGTTCCGTTGTTTTTTCAGCATGTGGTCCGTTTGCATGGTATTCCGGAGAATATTGTGTCCGACAGAGGTTCCCAGTTTGTTTCTAGGTTTTGGCGGGCCTTTTGTGCTAGGCTGGGCATTGATTTGTCTTTCTCTTCTGCGTTCCATCCTCAGACAAATGGTCAGACCAAGTGAACTAATCAGACTTTGGAGACGTATTTGAGATGCTTTGTGTCTGCTGATCAGGATGATTGGGTGGCTTTCTTGCCATTGGCCGAGTTTGCCCTTAATAATCGGGCTAGTTCGGCTACCTTGGTTTCGCCTTTCTTTTGTAATTTTGGTTTTCATCCTCGTTTTTCTTCTGGGCAGGTTGAGCCTTCTGACTGTCCTGGTGTGGATTCTGTGGTGGACAGGTTTCAGCAGATCTGGGCTCATGTGGTGGACAATTTGGTGTTGTCTCAAGAGGAGGCTCAACGTTTTGCTAATCGTCGTCGGTGTGTTGGTTCCCGGCTTCGGGTTGGGGATCTGGTCTGGTTGTCTTCCCGTCATGTTCCTATGAAGGTTTCTTCTCCTAAGTTTATGCCTCGGTTTATTGGTCCTTATAGGAATTCTGAGATCATTAATCCGGTGTCTTTTCGTCTGGCGCTTCCGACCTCTTTTGCTATCCATAATGTCTTCCATAGATCTTTGTTGCGTCAATATGTGGAGCCCGATGTTCCCTCTATTGATCCTCCGGCCCCTGTGTTGGTTGATGGGGAGTTGGAATATGTTGTTGAGAAGATTTTGGATTCCCGTTTTTCGAGGCGGAAGCTTCAGTACCTTGTCAAATGGAAGGGTTATGGCCAGGAGGATAATTCTTGGGTTTTTGCCTCTGATGTCCATGCTGCTGATTTGGTTCGTGCCTTTCATCTGGCTCATCCTAATCGTCCTGGGGGCTCTGGTGAGGGTTCGATGACCCCTCCTCAAGGGGGAGTACTGTTGTGAATTCTGCTTTTGAGCCCCCTCTGGTGGTAGTAGATGATAATGCAGTTGTTCCTGGGCTGCAGTCTTGGACAGGTGTATCTGCTAATTGCAGTTCTGACTGGGGTATTTAGGCTTGCAGAACTCATTAGTCTTTGCCAGTTGTCAATGTTTTTTGGGATATGTTGGATCTCTGTCTGGCATCTCCTACTTGGCTGCCATTTCAGCAAATATAAGTGTCTGTTTCTTTTTCTGTGGCACACAGGCTGTGTTTTTGATTGTATTCCTGCTCTGATTGTAGGATTCGCTGGAGTTGCAGATATACACTCCTACGTCTTTAGTTAGATGAAGTTTTTGTATATTCTGCTGTGGATATTTTTGAAGGGTTTTAATACTGACCGCACAGAACTCTGTCCTATCCTGTCCTATTTTAGCTAGAGTGGCCTCTTGTGCTAAATCCTGTTTTTCTGCCTGTGTATGTTTTTTCCTCTCCGACTCACCGCCAATATTTGTGGGGGGCTGTCTATCCTTTGGGGTTCTGCTCTGAGGCAAGATAGTATTCCTATTTCTATCTTTAGGGGTATTTAGTCCTCCGGCTGTGACGAGGTGTCTAGGATTGGTTAGGTACACTCCACGGCTACTTCTAGTTGCGGTGTTAAGATCAGGATTTGCGGTTAGTATAGTGACCACCTACTCCAGTGAAAGTTTTCATGCTGCTCCAAGGTCACCGGATCATAACAGGTGTCCTTCTTTTCAGAGGTGCACAAAACTGGCTGACTGCCTTTTATGTATGACTAAAAAGACGGATACCGCTGGATCACAGGTCTTATGGCATCCACAGTGTCTCCATCTGCCTCACTATAGGGAATCTTCCGCTGGGGGATCGGTCTGAATCACCTATTTAAGAGATTTACACGGAAACTCGGGTGTAAACGCTCAGTGCAGTGTGCGGGACAAATGTGCGCCGAGCCTTACTGCATTCTTTGGAAATTAGAAAATCAACAGCATGTGCACCCACCGCTCACATCACCAGTTCTCTCCAGTAAGAGGACAACACCAGAAAGATGTCCCCTTTCTCTTCTTCCATAGGACTGTAAAGAAGAAAATCCCTATGTTCCTCAGGATCAGCAGGTCCCAACAATAGTGGATACTCTCAGTAGAGATCTTCTATATAAGAAAATGTTCCTCATTGCCCCGTAAGGGATGGATATGGAGAAGGAGAAAATGATGGAGAGGATATGACACCTCACCCTAGAGATCCATTTTCAGCTTACTGTAGACGCTTACACAGTAGTGATGAAGACCTCTGGTGAGCACTGTCAGGGACCTGTGTTTAAGGGACGGGGAAAGAACCCTGAGCCCAGTCATGGGGCCTCCACCTCACCCCCTGATACAAGAGGACATCAGAGTCCAGAAGATCCTAGAACTCACCGGCAAAATGATTGAGCAGCTGACTGGAGAGGTTCCTATAATGTGTCAGGACGTCACTGTCTATTTCTCTATTGAAGAGTGGGAAAATTTAGAAGCTTTCCATATAAATGTAGACTTTAGCCAAAGAGAAGAATCACACAGGCAGGTTCTCAGCAACGAGAATCACCTTATTATGGCAGCCATGTACACATGAATTGGCCAGTTTATGCGCTAAGCATTTTCAATTTTTATAATTTTCTAGAGCAGTAATGCAAATAAAATTTCATATATTTCATGATTGCATGCTATAGCGTTATAGAGTGCTACTTTACTTGGTTATATATTGAGATGGTTACTGTTAGTAAGCACCTGTTCACACCTATTTTGTGTTTGGAGGTGTCGGTCAGACTTTTGATATTAGTATACTAGTATGCTTAGGCACTGTGACTGAGAACTCCACCTTTCCGACTCAGGCATTTTCAATTACAGCAGGAGCCTAACTTCCCATATAAATAAAGGCATTCATCTAAGAGAGGATTCACAAAAGCAAGTTCTTAGCAATGAGAATAGCCTTATGGTGGCTGCCGGGGATACATAAATTGGCCAATTTATGCACGAATCCTTCTCAATTTTTCTACTTTTCTAGAGCAGTAAGGCAATTTAAATGTCATATATTTCATGTTTGTGTGATATAGAGTGCTAGTTTACTTGTTGGTTAAGTACGAAGATGGCTATTCTTAGTGCGCACCTGTTTTCTGTTTGGATGTGCCAGTCAGTATTTTGATATTAGTATACTTAGGATCTCTGAGCAATCCACTCCTAAGCCTCAGGTATTTTTAATTACAGAAGAATCAAACCTTCCCATATAAATGGTGATGTCCTGACATCTTATAGGAACCTCTCCAGTCAGCAGCTCAATCATTTTGTAGGCGAGTTATAGGATCTTCCGGTCATTGATGTCCTTTTCTATCAATGGGGAAGTGGAGGCCCCATGATTGGGCTCAGGGTTCTTCCCTATCCCTTAGACACAGGGGTCTGACAGCGCTCATCCGAGGTCCTTTTCACTAGTGTGTAACCCTCTCTAGTAAGCCAGAAGAGGATCTCCACGGTGAGGTCCATATCCATATCCATCCTTGATGGGTCAATCAGGAAAATGCTCTTATATACAAGATCCCTAGCGAGAGGATTCACTATCATAGGGACCTACAATATGTGGTGTGCAGCTCTGTAGGTGGAGGTTCCTACAATAGTGAATCCTCTCATTAGAGATCTTCTATATAAGAAAATTTTCCTGATTGATCAGTCAAGGATGGATATGAACAAGGAGAAAATGACAGAAAGGATATTACACCATGCCCTAGAGATCCTCTTCAGGCTTACAGGAGTGGCACACACAGTAGTGAAGAAGACCTCTAGTGAGCTCTGTTAGGCCTCTGTGTCTCAAGGTGTAATCATGGGACTACACCTCAACTCCTGATACAAGAGGACATCAATGACCAGAAGATCCTAGAACTTGCCAACAAGATGATTGATCTGCTGACTGTAGAGGTTCCTATAAAGTGTAAGGATGCTGCTTGTCTATTTGCCCATGGAAGAATGGGAGTATTTAGGACATAAAAAATTATACAAGGATGTCATGATGAAGGTTCCCCAGCGCCTCACATCACTATTTCTTTCCAGTAACAGAACAACAACAGAAAGATGTCCCCGTTCTCTTCTTCCACAGGACTGTAAACAAGAAAATCCCAATGTTCCTCAGGATCATCAAGTCCTTACAATAGTGGATACTGTCAGTAGAGATATATACAAGAAAAATTTCTTGATTGAATCGTCAAGGATGGATATGGACAAGGAAAAATCCTCTTTCGGCTTACTGGAAACGCATACACAGTAGTGAAGACCTCTAGTGAGCGCTGTCAGGCCAATGTGTATACTGTAAGGGATGGGTAAGAACCTTGAGCCCAGTCATGGAGCTGCCACATCACCCCAATACAAGATGACATCATTGACCAAAAGAACCTAAAACTCAGCTACAAAATTATTGAGCTGCTGACTGGAGAGTGTCCTATAAGGTGTCAGTATATTGCTGTCTATTTCTCCATGGAGGAGTGGGAATATTTAGAAGCTTCCCATATAAATGTAGGAATTATCCCAAGAGAGGATTCACCCAGGCAGGTTCTCAGCAACGAGAATCGCTTTATTGTGGCTGCCATGGACACATGAATTGGCTAATCTATGCACTAAGCCTCCTCAATTTTTCCAATTTTCTATAGCAGTAACACAATTTAAATTTCATGTTTGCATGTTATAGCGCTAAAGAGTGCTACTTTACTTGTTGGTTATGTATGGAGATGGCTATTCTTACTAAGGACCTGTTTTCTGTATGGTTGTGCCAGTCAGTCTTTTGATATTAGTACACTTAGGCTCTCTGACTGAGCACTCCAATGATAAGCCTCAGGTGTTTTTAATTCCTTCCCATATAAATGGCGATGTCTTGACACCTTATAGGAAGCTCTACAGTCAGCAGCTCAATCATTTTGTAGGTGAGTTCTAGGATCTTCTGGTCACTGATGTCCTCTTGTACAGCGGGTGAGGTGGAGGCCCCCATGATTGAGCTCAGGGTTCTTACCCATCAATTAGACACAGTGGCATGACAGCACTCACTAGAGGTCTTCTTCACTACTGTGTAAGCCTATACAGTAAGCCGGAAGAGGGTCTCTAGAGCGAGGTGTAATATCCTCTCCATCATTTTCTCTTTGTCCATATTCATCCAAGACGGGTCAATCAGGAACATTTTCTTATATAGAAGATATCTACTGAGAGGCATCACTATTGTAGGGACCCACAATATGTGGTGTGCGGCTCTGTAGGTGGAGGTCCCAACAATAGTGAATCGACTCATTAGAGAGCTATATAAGAAAATTTTCCTGATTGACTCACCAAGGATGGATATGAATAGGGGGCGTGGCTATGTAGTTGGAGTAAGAAGACGTGCCCTGGATGAGCTCCCACTATCCTGCCACTCAAATCCCTCATAGTGTGGACTGCCCACATTTTGTGCCCTTCACTGGGTACTGGAGGGTGCCGAGCCACTGCGGGGAGCGCTGCGGGGTCCGGAGAGGAGCGGAAAATCAGTAAGCCCGCTGGAGCAAGAGACCTGTGTGCTGACGGCGGCCATCTTGAGAGCGCGCTTTGAGGAAGCACAGCGCGGCACCGGCCCTCATTAACCCCGGACTCCCTCCTGAGCTCCGGAGAGCTCTGAGAGACTGCGGGGCCGGCGTCTGAATCCAGGTGCGCAGGAGCTCGGGGACTGTGGACGGCGATACCGGCGGGGCAGCGGTCAGTACAAAGCGCGCGCTCTGGTGAGAGGAGACGCGACGCTGAGCACCACATTTGCAGCGCTGTATGGGAGGTGGATACGTATCCTGTGCTACATCAGGGAGCGAGCGGTGAGTGCCCTGGGAAATTGGGCCCCACGTTCCCTTATTTTAAAGACACCTTTCCTGTTAAGTGCACTTGGTCTAGAGGGTCTGGCACCCCTCCCCCCTGCTGCTTCTGCCGCTGCTGCGGCCCTCCCCCCCTCCTCTGGTACAGAGAATCCGTTGAACTCTGAGTACTGCTGCACCTGCAGTCATAAATACTTTATATATTCCTGTGATTCCCCTATAACTCCATATTAACAGCCTCTGCCGGCTCTGCTAATATACTGTGACTGTAACTGGGCACTGCTTCGGATTATAACTTCAATTACTCTGCCGCCTTCATCTTTATTATACAATCTCAATTTTCCCTGATTTCTTCATGGAACTTCAGAAACAACGAGCACGGTTCCTGGAAATTAAGAAGCGACTCAGAGATCGGAATGTCATATATTCCATGCTCTACCCTGCCCGCTTGCGAATTGTTCACGAGGGCTCCTCGATATTCTTCACTAATCCGGAGGACGCGGCTGAGTGGTTGCGGGTCCATGAAGGGCCCAGTATGAAGACACCCTAAAACATTTGAGTGGATGATTTTATAATGCAGCTCTCCGTGTGGGTGCCTAACCCACTAACAATACCGAACGCTTAATTTTTAGCGAGGGTATCCCCGATTTCATTTGATAATAGGAGCATGGGAATATGCTCCTACACTGTTTGGTTTTTTGGTTTGTTCTCTTTTCTATGTTTGTTTTATCTGTTTTGTAGACGGACCCGCCGCCAATGGATCTCTCAATTATGTACTACCCCTAAGTTTGCCTGGACAGTTATTGCTTATCATATAGTGTTGTGCTAGTATGGGGTCGGAAATAACATTTATGACCTGGAATGTGCGAGGTATCAAATCTCCCCGGAAAAAGATTAAGGTATTCTCACAGATCAAGCGCTATCACCCACATATTGTAGCATTGGTCGAGACACATTTGACCAGAGACACGGCACGGTGTGTACAGAAGCCGTGGGTGCAATGGTCCATACACGCATTTCATACCAGTTACTCAAGAGGGGTCTCAATGTTAGTTCACAAAGACGTTAGATGGGAGATGAGGGAGGCGAGGAGGGACCCTGAGGGTCGATTTGTATTTGTGAATGCGTTAATCAATTCTCGTGAATATGTTATTTTATGTATTTATAATCCTCCTCCAGCTAATCTATCAGTACTCCGAATGGCAATGAGCTTCGCTTTGAGCTTCCCAGACGCAAACATCATCTGTATGGGGGACTTTAATCTAGTCATGGATACTTGTTTAGATAGGCTGAGATTAGGTGACGACGTGGTTGGGGTGCCCCCCTCTCAAACTTTATCCCAATTAGCTTCGTTTATGGAGGGCAGTGGTTGGGTGGATCTATGGAGAGTGCGTCATCCAGGGGTGAGGGGCTATACCGGTCATTCATCTACCAGACGATCCCTCTTCCGTTTAGATTATATATTCGGATCAACGGGGTTGGCAACATGGATAGATAGTGTTGAGCATGGCAATAGGGGAATATCTGACCACAGCCCGGTTGTTCTTAAACTTAAATTTGGGCAATCAAATGGCGGCATAATCTGGAAATTGAATCCATTTTGGCTTAAGCTGATAGATTCCAATGATAGAACTGTAGACCAACTACAGAGTTTCATTTTATCCCACCCGGAGCCCCAAGATACTAATATTTTTTGGGATACTCTTAAGGCATATCTGAGGGGGTGTCTATCATCCACAATATCTTATATTAAGAGGGTGACCTCACGGGAGGATGATGAGGTGGAACAAAGATTAAAGAATTCAGAGTCCGCATATATATCTGACCCAACCAGCGGTAATAGACTTGAGTGGCTAACTTCCCAGAGGCTATATGTTCAATATAAAGATACTAAATCTAAACGTAAACTATTTTTTACTCGCCAATCCTATTTTGAAATGGGAAACCAGGCCAGCAAATTTTTAGCCTTTTTGGTGCGCCAACATAATGTCTCAAACACTGTATTGCAGATCCGAACATCAGATGGGTCATTAGTGTCCTCGAATGAGGAGATTATTTGCTGCTTTCATGTTTATTATAAATCATTATATACCTCTAAATGTGACTTCGACATTTCTAATAATTTAGACTATCTGGCAGATATAACATTCCCTTTATTGACCCCGGCTCAGCAGGCCTTTATGGATGCAGAGTTCACTTTGGAGGAAGTTGAAAAGGCCTTGACTGATATGGCCTCTGGGAAGGCCCCGGGCCCGGATGGGTTTCCTATTGAGCTATATAGGAAGTATAGAGATATACTGGCACCGCTTTTATTGAGGGTGTTCCAGGGAGTATGTGAGAGGGGTTCTATGCCTGACACATTCTACGAGGCAAACATCATCTTACTTAAAAAAGAGGGGAAGGACCCGCTGGAATGTGGATCATATAGACCCATTTCACTGGTAAATGTGGATTACAAAGTTTTTACCAAAATTCTAGCCACAAGATTAAATTCGGTCATACTCGACCTTATACATCCAGACCAAACGGGTTTCATGCCAGGTAAAAATACCTCTATTAATATCAGACGGGTCCAGTCAGTGGTACAGTACAGCTCATTGGTACCAGATAACACCTGGGCTTTGGCGTCACTGGATGCAGCCAAGGCCTTTGACTCTCTTGAGTGGCCCTTCCTTCTGGCATGCTTGAAAAAATATGGCTTCGGAGATAATTTTTTAAAGTGGGTGGGCCTATTGTATATGAAACCTAGGGCTCGTATAGTTGTTAATGGCTCCATCTCTAAGTCTTTCGCACTATCTAGAGGGACCCGACAGGGGTGCCCTCTCTCCCCGGCCCTTTTCGCCCTTGCGATTGAGGCCTTGGCGATACGCATAAGATCCTCTATCGAGATCAAAGGTATAAATATAGCTGATCGGGTAGACAAGGTTGGTCTGTACGCTGACGATATGGTGATATTTATGGATGAG
Organism: Ranitomeya imitator; assembly: GCF_032444005.1. Taxonomy (NCBI): domain Eukaryota; kingdom Metazoa; phylum Chordata; class Amphibia; order Anura; family Dendrobatidae; genus Ranitomeya; species Ranitomeya imitator. Next base: position 128,861,430 of record NC_091285.1, read on the forward strand.
GTGGAGGTAACGTTACCACGGGTGATAGACACTATAGATATATTTAGTAGACACTCAGACTTGTATATAAACTGGGATAAATCAGCATTGATGCCCCTTTCTCATGTCCCGTCACCTGGTCTTGGGGCTCTCTCCCCTCTCCCTATTGTACCCAGCTTCAAATACTTGGGCATATACATCTCTCAGAACAGCAGATTTGATTTACAACTTAATATACTCCCGCTGTTAGAACTAATTAAACTTAAATTCACAACCTGGAGCAAACTACCGTTGTCTGTAGCCGGCCGTATTAATCTAGTCAAGATGATAGTACTCCCTAAGTTCAATTACTGTCTTCAACACAGTGCTGTGTTAATTCCTAAATCCTTTTTTACAAATTTGAACTCTCAAATTACATCTTTCGTATGGGGGAAATCTAGGCCCAAACTTAAATTATCTACGCTACAAAGACCAAAGTCGGGGGGTGGGGCGGCTTGCCAGATTTTTATTTATATTACCTAGCTGGTCAAATTAAGGCTCTGAATAGGTGGATGCCCGATAATTACCTTCCGAATTCAGAAAGTCATCTTCTCCATGTGGCTCAAACAAACTGCCCGCTGGCTTTTTTAGAACTGGAAAAAGTTAATATCCCTCGAATGCTTCCTCTACTTCGCCTAGCGAGATCGGTTTGGAGGCAAATTAAAAAAATTGTAAGATTCATGGATGTCGTGGCGGAGATGCCTCTATGGAGAAATAGCTATTTCCCAACTTTGCTGAATCACCCATCTACTGATTTTTGGCTCGGGCATGGGGTCTCCTCAATAGGTGATTTGTATGATGAGGGGTCCTTTATGTCTTTTGAACAGTTGCAGATCAAGCATGATATACCAAGATCCGAGTTCTTTCGATATTTACAGTTGAGATCAGCCGTACAATCACATATGAGACAGACAGGTGCAGGTCGCACTATATCCTCTTTGCCCTTGATAGGAATTCTCAAGTCACAGGGACCCCAGGGTCTTATCTCCTCCCTATATACTTACATGTTATCTTCGGGAGACGCATCTACTGTTAATTCTATTAAGGGGAAGTGGGAGGGACTTCTTTCTAATATGCAGGGGGAGGAATGGAAGGATATTCTTGAATCCCCAACCAAAGTATCTCCATCAGTTAACAACAGAATGACTCAACTATACATAATACATCAATCATATTTAACTCCGATACGGCTTTTTAGAATGGGTCGATTTCAAACATCAGAATGTACGCGTTGCCACTCCTTAGATGCAGACTTCATTCATATGATATGGTGCTGTCCTGTTGTTTCTCAATACTGGAGGGAGGTGACTTCACTACTCACATCACTGTTGTCCATCCCGGTTCCCTTCGACCCGTTAGTATGTATATTTGGAGTATGGGAGGAGGAGACTTGGGATCACTACATTGATATTTTTTTACGTGAGGCGCTCTTTATGGCAAGAAAGGTATTGGCTTTGAGGTGGATGGGTGGTACAAACCCGACTAGGGGAGCTTGGATCGAACTGGTCAACTCAATCATCCCATATGAGCGCACGCTGTATCAGAACAGGGGATGTCCAGGCAAATTCGAAAAAATTTGGGGTAGGTGGAATTCTTCCCATCTTACTCTATAGAATTGTTGTATAATAGGGGTATTGAGGGAAGACTAACATAGAGTGCGGCGGCAAGTTACAAGTTAGTAGTTAGCAGTTAGCGTAGATATAGTATATTTGTAAAAATTTCATGTGTTACCAATGATCCAACAGTTTTAATAATCACAGTACAATGTTGGTTATGGATGATAACTGTACTTTATTCTGAACTTAATAATATACAATTTGCATATGTTACAGTTTATGTATGACAATCCTGGATACAAAATGTTTGTAGCATTACTATTTTGTTGTTAATAAACGAATTTAAAAAAAAAAAAGGATGGATATGAATAAGGAGACAATGACAGAGTGGATATTACAATTCACTCTGTAGATTCTCTTCCGGCTTACTGAAGAGGCTTACACAGTGGTGAAGAAGACCTCTAGTGAGCGCTGTAAGGAGCCTAAAGGTTGGAGAAGAACCCTAAGCCTAATTACGGGGCCACCACCTCACCCCTGATACAAGAGGACATCAATGATCAGAAGATTCTAGAACTGGCCTACAAGATGAATGAGCTGCTGACTGTAGAGGTTCTTATAAAGTGTAAGGATGTTGCTGTCTATTTGTCCATGGAGGAGTGGGAGTATTTAGAAGTACACAGAAATCTGTACAATGACGTCATGATGGAGGTTCCCCACCCTCTCACATCACCAGTTCTCTCCAGTAAGAGGGCAGCAAAAGAAAGATGTCCCCATTCTCTTCTTCCATATGACTGTAAATAAGAAAATCCCAATGTTCCTCAGGATCATCAGGTTCCTATAATAGTGGATACTCCCAGTAGAGATCTTCTATATGAGAAAATGTTCCTCATTGACCCATCAAGGATGGATATGGAGGAGAAAATGATGGAGAGGATATTACACCTCACCCTAGAGATCCACTTTCAGCTTACTGTAGATGCTTACACAGTAGTGATGAAGACCTCTAGTGAGCACTGTCAGGGACCTGTGTTTAAGGGACGGGGAAAGAACCCTGAGCCCAATCATGGGGCCTCCACCTCACCCCCTGATACAAGAGGACATCAGAGTCCAGAAGATCCTAGAACTCACCTGCATAATGATTGAGCAGCTGACTGGAGAGGTTCCTATAATGTGTCAGGACGTCACTGTTTATTTCTCTATTGAAGAGTGGGAAAATTTAGAAGCTTTCCATATAAATGTAGACTTTAGCCAAAGAGAAGAATCACACAGGCAGGTTCTCGGCAACGAGAATCACCTTATTATGGTAGCCGCGTACACATGAATTGGCCAGTTTATGCGCTAAGCATTTTCAATTTTTTTAATTTTCTAGAGCAGTAATGCAAATAAAATTTCATATATTTCATGATTGCATGCTATAGCGTTATAGAGTGCTACTTTACTTGGTTATATATTGAGATGGTTACTGTTAGTAAGCACTTGTTCACACCTGCTTTGTGTTTGGAGGTGTCGGTCAGACTTTTGATATTAGGATACTAGTATGCTTAGGCACTGTGACTGACAACTCCACCTTTCCGACTCAGGCATTTTCAATTACAGCAGGAGCCTAACTTCCCATATAAATAAAAGCATTCATCTAAGAGAGGATTCATAAAAGCAAGTTCTTAGCAATGAGAATAGCCTTATGGTGGCTGCCGGGGATACATAAATTGGCCAATTTATGCACGAATCCTTCTCAATTTTTCTACTTTTCTAGAGCAGTAAGGCAATTTAAATGTCATATATTTCATGTTTGTGTGATATAGAGTGCTAGTTTACTTGTTGGTTAAGTATGAAGATGGCTATTCTTAGTGCGCACCTGTTTTCTGTTTGGATGTGCCAGTCAGTATTTTGATATTAGTATACTTAGGATCTCTGTCTGAGCAATCCACTCCTAAGCCTCAGGTATTTTTAATTACAGAAGAATCAAACCTTCCCATATAAATGGTGATGTCCTGACATCTTATAGGAACCTCTCCAGTCAGCAGCTCAATCATTTTGTAGGCGAGTTATAGGATCTTCCGGTCATTGATGTCCTTTTCTATCAATGGGGAAGTGGAGGCCCCATGATTGGGCTCAGGGTTCTTCCCTATCCCTTAGACACAGGGGTCTGACAGCGCTCATCCGAGGTCCCTTTCACTAGTGTGTAACCCTCTCTAGTAAGCCAGAAGAGGATCTCCACGGTGAGGTCCATATTCATCCTTGATGGGTCAATCAGGAAAATGCTCTTATATACAAGATCCCTAGCGAGAGGATTCACTATCATAGGGACCTACAATATCTGGTGTGCAGCTCTGTAGGTGGAGGTTCCTACAATAGTGAATCCTCTCATTAGAGATCTTCTATATAAGAAAATTTTCCTGATTGATCAGTCAAGGATGGTTATGGACAAGGAGAAAATGACGGAAATGATATTACACCATGCCCTAGAGATCCTCTTCAGGCTTACAGGAGTGGCACACACAGTAGTGAAGAAGACCTCTAGTGAGTTCTGTTAGGCCTCTGTGTCTCAAGGTGTAATCATGGGACTACACCTCAACTCCTGATACAAGAGGACATCAATGACCAGAAGATCCTAGAACTTGCCAACAAGATGATTGATCTGCTGACTGTAGAGGTTCCTATAAAGTGTAAGGATGTTGCTTGTCTAATTGCCCATGGAAGAGTGGGAGTATTTAGGACATAAAAAATTATACAAGGATGTCATGATGAAGGTTCCCCAGCGCCTCACATCACTATTTCTTTCCAGTAACAGAACAACACCAGAAAGATGTCCCCGTTCTCTTCTTCCACAGGACTGTAAACAAGAAAATCCCAATGTTCCTCAGGATCATCAAGTCCTTACAACAGTGGATACTGTCAGTAGAGATATATACAAGAAAATTTTCTTGATTGAACCGTCAAGGATGGATATGAACAAGGAAAAATCCTGTTTCGGCTTACTGGAAACGCTTACACAGTAGTGAAGACCTCTATTGAGCGCTGTCAGGCCAATGTGTATACTGTAAGGGATGGGTAAGAACCTTGAGCCCAGTCATGGAGCTGCCACATCACCCCAATACAAGATGACATCATTGACCAAAAGAACCTAAAACTCAGCTACAAAATTATTGAGCTGCTGACTGGAGAGTGTCCTATAAGGTGTCAGTATATTGCTGTCTATTTCTCCATGGAGGAGTGGGAATATTTAGAAGCTTCCCATATAAATGTAGGAATTATCCCAAGAGAGGATTCACCCAGGCAGGTTCTCAGCAACGAGAATCGCTTTATTGTGGCTGCCATGGACACATGAATTGGCTAATCTATGCACTAAGCCTCCTCAATTTTTCCAATTTTCTATAGCAGTAACACAATTTAAATTTCATTTTTGCATGTTATAGCGCTAAAGAGTGCTACTTTACTTGTTGGTTATGTATGGAGATGGCTATTCTTACTAAGGACCTGTTTTCTGTATGGTTGTGCCAGTCAGTCTTTTGATATTAGTACACTTAGGCTCTCTGACTGAGCACTCCAATGATAAGCCTCAGGTGTTTTTAATTCCTTCCCATATAAATGGCGATGTCTTGACACCTTATAGGAAGCTCTACAGTCAGCAGCTCAATCATTTTGTAGGTGAGTTCTAGGATCTTCTGGTCACTGATGTCCTCTTGTACAGCGGGTGAGGTGGAGGCCCCCATGATTGAGCTCAGGGTTCTTACCCATCAATTAGACACAGTGGCATGACAGCACTCACTAGAGGTCTTCTTCACTACTGTGTAAGCCTATACAGTAAGCCGGAAGAGGGTCTCTAGAGCGAGGTGTAATATCCTCTCCATCATTTTCTCTTTGTCCATATTCATCCAAGACGGGTCAATCAGGAACATTTTCTTATATAGAAGATATCTACTGAGAGGCATCACTATTGTAGGGACCCACAATATGTGGTGTGCGGCTCTGTAGGTGGAGGTCCCAACAATAGTGAATCGACTCATTAGAGAGCTATATAAGAAAATTTTCCTGATTGACTCACCAAGGATGGATATGAATAAGGAGACAATGACAGAGTGGATATTACACCTCACTCTGTAGATCCTCTTCCGGCTTACTGAAGAGGCTTACACAGTGGTGAAGAAGACCTCTAGTGAGCGCTGTAAGGAGCCTAAAGGTTGGAGAAGAACCCTAAGCCTAATTACGGGGCCACCACCTCATCCCCTGATACAAGAGGACATCAATGATCAGAAGATTCTAGAACTGGCCTACAAGATGAATGAGCTGCTGACTGTAGAGGTTCTTATAAAGTGTAAGGATGTTGCTGTCTATTTGTCCATGGAGGAGTGGGAGTATTTAGAAGTACACAGAAATCTGTACAATGACGTCATGATGGAGGTTCCCCACCCTCTCACATCACCAGTTCTCTCCAGTAAGAGGGCAGCAAAAGAAAGATGTCCCCATTCTCTTCTTCCATATGACTGTAAACAAGAAAATCCCAATGTTCCTCAGGATCATCAGGTCCCTATAATAGTGGATACTCCCAGTAGAGATCTTCTATATGAGAAAATGTTCCTCATTGACCCATCAAGGATGGATATGGAGGAGAAAATGATGGAGAGGATATTACACCTCACCCTAGAGATCCACTTTCAGCTTACTGTAGACGCTTACACAGTAGTGATGAAGACCTCTAGTGAGCACTGTCAGGGACCTGTGTTTAAGGGACGGGGAAAGAACCCTGAGCCCAATCATGGGGCCTCCACCTCACCCCCTGATACAAGAGGACATCAGAGTCCAGAAGGTCCTAGAACTCACCTGCATAATGATTGAGCAGCTGACTGGAGAGGTTCCTATAATGTGTCAGGACGTCACTGTTTATTTCTCTATTGAAGAGTGGGAAAATTTAGAAGCTTTCCATATAAATGTAGACTTTAGCCAAAGAGAAGAATCACACAGGCAGGTTCTCAGCAACGAGAATCACCTTATTATGGTAGCCGTGTACACATGAATTGGCCAGTTTATGCGCTAAGCATTTTCAATTTTTATAATTCTCTAGAGCAGTAATGCAAATAAAATTTCATATATTTCATGATTGCATGATATAGCGTTATAGAGTGCTACTTTACTTGGTTATATATTGAGATGGTTACTGTTAGTAAGCACCTGTTCACACCTGTTTTGTGTTTGGAGGTGTCGGTCAGACTTTTGATATTAGTATACTAGTATGTTTAGGCACTGTGACTGAGAACTCCACCTTTCCGACTCAGGAATTTTCAATTACAGCAGGAACCTAACTTCCCATATAAATAAAGGCATTCATCTCAGAGAGGATTCACAAAAGCAAGTTCTTAGCAATGAGAATAGCCTTATGGTGGCTGCCGGGGATACATGAATTGGCCAATTCATGCACAAATCCTTCTCAATTTTTCTACTTTTCTAGAGCAGTAAGGCAATTTAAATTTCATATATTTCATGTTTGTGTGCTATAGTGCTAGTTTACTTGTTGGTTAAGTATGAAGATGGCTATTCTTAGTGCGCACCTGTTTTCTGTTTGGATGTGCCAGTCAGTAAGAATATTAGTATACTTAGGATCTCTGTCTGAGCACTCCACTCCTAAGCCTCAGGTATTTTTAATTACAGAAGAATCAAACCTTCCCATATACATGGTGATGTCCTGACATCTTATAGGAACCTCTCCAGTCAGCTCAATCATTTTGTAGGCGAGTTATAGGATTTTCTGGTCATTGATGTCCTTTTCTATCAATGGGGAAGTGGAGGCCCCATGATTGGGCTCAGGGTTCTTCCCTATCTATTAGACACAGAGATATCCATCCTTGATGGGTCAATCAGGAAAATACTCTTATATACAAGATCCCTAGCGAGAGGATTCACTATCATAGGGACCTACAATATGTGGTGTGCAGCTCTGTAGGTGGAGGTTCCTACAATAGTGAATCCTCTCATTAGAGTTCTTCTATATAAGAAAATTTTCCTGATTGATCAGTCAAGGATGGATATGGACAAGGAGAAAATGACGGAAAGGATATTACACCATGTGTTAGAGATCCTCTTCAGGCTTACAGGAGAGGCACACACAGTAGTGAAGAAGTCCTTTAGTAAGCGCTGTTAGGCCCCTGTGTCTATGGGATGGGAAAGAACCCTTAGCCCAATCATGGGACTGCACCTCACCTACTGATACAAGAGGACATCAATGACGAGAAGATCCTAGAACTCGCCAACAAGATGATTGATCTGCTGACTGCAGAGGTTCCTATAAGGTGTAAGGATGTTGCCTTATTTTTGACCATGGAAAAGTGGGAGTATTTAGAATGACACAAAAATCTGCACAAGGATGTCATCATGAAGGTCCCCCAGCCACTTAGATCACCAGTTCTCTCCAGTAAGAGAACAACACCAGAAAGATGTCCCCGTACTCTTCTTCCACAGGACAGTAAACAAGAAAACCCCAAACTTCCTCAGGATCATCAGGTCCCTACAATAGTGGAGATCTATACAAGAAAAAGTTCTTGATTGACCTGTCAAGGATGGATATGGACAAGGAGAAATCCTCTTTTGGCTTACTGGAAACGCTTACACAGTAGTGAAGAAGACCTCTAGTGAGCGCTGTCAGGCTCCTATGTCTAAGGAATAGGTAAGAACCTTAAGCCCAATCAGGAGGCCTCCACCTCACCCCGATACAAGACAACATCATTGACCAAAAGATCCTAAAACTCAGCTACAAAATTATTGAGCTGCTGACTGGAGAGTGTCTTATAAGGTGTCAGTATGTTGCTGTCTATTTCTCCATGGAGGAGTGGGAATATTTGAAAGCTTCCCATATAAATGTAGGCTTTAGCCATAGAGTAGATTCACACAGACAGGTTCTCGGGAACGAGAATCGCTTTATCGTGGCTGCCGTGGACACATGAATTGGCCAATTTATGCACTAAGCATCCTCAATTTTTCTAATTTTTTAGAGGAGTAACGCAATTTAAATTTAATGTTTGCATGTTTTAGCGCCCTAGAGTATTACTTTACTTGTTGGTTATGTATGGAGATGGCTGTTGTTAGTAAGCACCTGTTTTCTGTTTGGACTTGCCAGTCAGTCTTTTGATATTAGTATACTTAGGCTCTCTGATTGAGATCTCCACTCCTAAGCCTCAAGTGTTTTTAAAAGGAATCTGTCACCCCAAAATTCGCCTATAAGCTAAGGCCACTGGCATCAGGGGTTTATCTACAGCATTCTGTACTGCTGTAGATAAGCCCCCGATGCAACGTGCAAAAGAAGAAAAACAAGTTATATTATACTCACCCAGGGGCGGTCCCGGTTTGGTCCGATGGGCGTCGCGGTCCGGTTCCGGTGCCTCCCATCTTCATACGACGACGTCCTCTTCTTAGCTTCCTGCTGCAGCTCCAGCATATGCATACTTTATCTGCCCTGTTGCGGACAGAGCAACGTACTGCAGTGCACAGGCGATGTGAAAGGTCAGAGTCCCTATGTTAAATTTGTTCTTTTCCTCTATTGTCGTTTGTCTTTTTAGTGAGATTATCAATCTATACATAACCTTGTGAGATACATTTTATGGGTGGGTTTAGGTATACTACATTATTCGGAGTCTAATACTCTGTAGTGTATCACTTTCTATTGGTTTTATGGTGTATTAATTTTGTGTTTTTTCCTTTATTGTAGTTTTTCATATCTAATAATTTTATGCGGTGATATAGGATGAGATACTGCATTCATGAGGAGGATTTGGAGAAACAGTGAATCGACCATTTTTTTCCTGACAAGGATTTTCCTGAACCCTGCATTATCATACTTCATATGTATATGTATTTTTTAATCTTAATGAGATATTATGGATATTTGTAATTATTGAGCAATCATGAGAAAGTTAAGGTTGAGCGACTTTTACTTTTTTAGGATCGAGTTGGGTTTCGCGGAACCCGACTTTCTCAAAAGTCGGGTCGAGTGAAATCGGCCGATTATCGCGAAAAGTCGGGGATCGACCTAAACACGAAACCCAATGCAAGTCAATGGGGTAGCATAGTCGGCAGTGAGTGGAGGCCAGGAAAACACCTACAGTGCCCATTTTAATGGCAAAAACATCCATTCTTGTTACTGAAGCTTGTCAATCTTAATTTACCTTATAATAATAGTTAGGCATTGGAAATTGGGGGTCAGTTGGCTAACGTTGTGGGGGGTAGGGCTGGTTCAAGTTTTTAGTGGGCCCAGGAAACGTGGACTACGTCACGGCGGTGGAGCAGGGAGAGGTAAGTATTTCAACTTTGCAAGTGCTGTGATCCTGAGCAAGCAGGGGGGGCCCACTTGTTCGCATTGGCACTGGCCCCTCAAAGTACGGCGGTGTGTTTGCACGGCGGAGGTGCCTCCCACCGGCAGCGACACTTTTGCGTACTATGTGGGGCCCTGTGCCAATGACGTCGCCAACGAGTATGCCCCCCCACCTGATGAAGGAACCTGCACTTTCATCTGCACATTCCTCTTTGTCCCCGTGTAAGGTGGTATAGTATGCGGGAAGGGGAACCTGACTTTCAGCAGGGTCACATTCTGGCTGTGTAGCGTGCAAGGGGAATGTAGTGGTCTGGGTCAATGTACCAGCAGACTCATCTAGCACTGGCTGGGCAATGGGCAGGATGAGGAGGAAACACAGATATAGGCCCAAATAATAAAGTGGGCTAAATGCAGTTCAAAATTGGTAACATGACTAACCAGGCGGCATTGCTTTGTTCAGTGGAGAACAACTGTAATGAGAGGCGGACACAGTGAGTAGGCTCAAATAAGTAAGTAGGCTAAATGCAGTTCAAAATTGGTAACAGTAGTAAACAGGCGGCACTGCTTTGTTCAGTGGAGAACAGCAAGGAGCGGCAGACACCGTTAGTAGGCCCCAACCAAACTAGTAGGCCAAATGCAGTTTAATATTAAAAATGTAGGCCGAAAGCCTGAAGACTGAAGGTCAGCTTTGTTCAGTGGAGGAGAAAAGCAAGGAGCGGCAGACACCGATAGTAGGCCTAACCAAACTAGTAGCCCAAATGCAGTTTCATATTAAAAAATAAAGGCCGAAAGCCTGAAGATTGAAGCTCAGGAAAAAAAAAAACAGGAGAACACCAAGGAGCGGCAGACACCGTTAGTAGGCCCCAACTAAACTAGTAGGCCAAACGCAGTGAAATATCTGATATAGGCCGAAAGCCTGAAGATTGAAGCTCAGCTTTTTTCCTTGGAGGACAACACCAAGGAACGGCAGACACCGTTAGTAGGCCCCAACCAAACTAGTAGGCCAAATGCAGTTTAATATTAAAAATATAGGCCAAAAGCCTGAAGATTGAAACTCAGGAAAACAAATCAGGAGAACACCTAGGAGCGGCAGACACCGTTAGTAGGCCCCAACCAAACTAGTAAGGCAAATGCAGTCAAATATCTGACATAGACCGAAAGCCTGAAGATTGAAGCTCAGCTGTTTTCCTTGGAGGACAACACCAAGGAGCATCAGACACCGTTAGTAGGCCCCAACCAAACTAGTAGGGCAAATGCAGTTTAATATTAAAAATATAGGCCGAAAGCCTGAAGATTGAAGCTCAGGAAAGTAAACCAGGAGAACACCAAGGAGCGGCAGACACCGTTAGTAGGCCCCAACCAAACTAGTAGCCCAAATGCAGTTTCTTATTAAAAATATAGGCCGAAAGCCTGAAGATCGAAGCTCAGGAAAACAAACCAGGAGAACACCAAGGAGCGGCAGACATCGTTAGTAGGCCCCAACCAAACTAGTAGGGCAAATGCAGTTTAATATGAAAAATATAGGCCGAAAGCCTGAAGATTGAAGCTCAGGAAAGTAAACCAGGAGAACACCTAGGAGCAGCAGACACCGTTAGTAGGCCCCAACCAAACTAGTAGCCCAAATGCAGTTTCCTATTAAAAATATAGGCTGAAAGCTTGAAGATCGAAGCTCAGGAAAACAAACCAGGAGAACACCAAGGAGCGGCAGACACCGTTAGTAGGCCCCAACCAAACTAGTAGGGCAAATGCAGTGAAATATCTGATATAGGCCTAAAGCCTGAAGATTGAAGCTCAGCTTTTTTCCTTGGAGGACAACACCAAGGAGCGGCAGACACCGATAGTGGGGCCCAACCAAACTAGTAGGCCAAATGCAGTTTAATATTAAAAATATAAGCCGAAAGCCTGAAGATTGAAGCTAAGGGAAAAAAACAAGGAGAACACCAATGAGGGGCAGACACCGTTAATAGGCCCCAACCAAACTAGTAGCACAAATGCAGTTTCCTATTAAAAATATAGGCCGAAAGCCTGAAGATCGAAGCTCAGGAAAACAAACCAGGAGAACACCAAGGAGCGGCAGACACCGTTAGTAGGCCCCCAACCAAACTAGTAGCCCAAATGCAGTTTCAGATTAAAAATATCAGCTGTATTGAGTGGTGCAGACAGACACAGATAGTAGGCCTTAAACTAAAAAGTTGGCTCAATGCAGTTTAAAAAAGGTTACAGGAGTACACGGGCAGCATTGGTGTGGTCATCGGAGGACGATTGCAAGGAGGGACCGCAGACAGACTTAGTAGGCCTAAAATAAAAAAAGTTGGCTCGATGCAGGTTTAAATAGGTTCAGGGGTACACAGGCAGCATTGGTGTGGTCAGCGGAGGACGATTGCAAGGAGGGACCGCAGACAGACTTAGTAGGCCTAAAATAAAAAAGTAGGCTCAATGCAGGTTTAAATAGGTTACAGGGGTACAAAGGCAGCATTGGTGTGGTCAGTGGAGGACGATTGCAAGGAGGGACCGCAGACAGACTTAGTAGGCCTATAATAAAAAAAGTAGGCTCGATGCAGGTTTAAATAGGTTACAGGGGTACACAGGCAGCATTGGTGTGGTTAGCGGAGGACGATTGGAAGGAGGGACCGCAGACACACTTAGTAGGCCTATAATAAAAAAGTAGGCTCGATGCAGGTTTAAATAGGTTACAGGGGTACACAGGCAGCATTGGTGTGGTCAGCGGAGGACAATTGGAAGGAGTGTCTGACAGTTAGTAGGCCAAAATAATAAAGTGAGGTTAATGTCTGGCAAAAAATTTTTTTCACAAATAAACAGGTGGCATACCTAGGTACAGGGGTGGGCTCCTGTGCTGACTTGCAGACAGTGGTATTTGGCGCAAAGTATTAACTGGTGTAAATGTAGGACAGGGCCCCTGAATATTTTTGCTAGCATCATACATGTCAACAAATTGGTATTGGCAGTGCCATTGAAGGATTTAATCACACAGACTAAACAGTAGTGGAGCAGTGAGAGATAATTTTGCAAGTAGTAGAGCACTGTTTGAGCTGGGGGGGCACTCTCTCGTGGGCAGCGGTACTGGCCCAGGGCCCCTCATGTTACGACGGTGTGTCTGACGTTGGGTGCGCACCACCACCGCCAGAGACACTTCATTGTACTATGAGGGACCCTGTGCCAGTGCCATCGCCCAAAAGTGGGCACACCCACCTCTTCAGCCAAACGGCACTCGCACGGGTGCTTGCGCCAAGTGGTGAACACGGCCCCGTGGGGGGAGTCAGCCCATTTAGGGAGGTGTAAAAATGGCGTATGCTGGACATACAGCAGCTGCAAATGGAGAAATTGGAGCAGTCAATAAGACCAGTCCAAAAGCAAGACCTTTTTACAGGAAAGCTACGTGTCAGCAGGGAAAGGTGGGGCAAAATAATTAGAAATCTATGATTTGTTTATTTTAATGAAGTTTAGATCATCAACATTTTGGGTAGCCAGACGACTCCTTTTTCAGTATTGAACCAGCAGCACTGAATACTCTTTCTGATAGCACACTAGCTGCTGGGCAAGCAAGCTCCTGCAATGCATATTCTGCCTATTCAGGCCAGGTGTCTATTATGGATGCCCAGTAATCAAATGGGAATGACTTGTGAGGAAGGGAAGAAAAATAGTTAGTAACCATACTAGACAAATGTTATCTCCTTTGAATTGATGCTGCAGTACCTGTCGTGTCTGCGGTCATTGCGAAATCACTCCACAACCTGGTCATAAAACCCCTCTGTCCAACACCACTTCTGATTTGTGCACCTCTAACACCTCTGCCATGTTGCCCCCTGCAGCTCGTGTGAGAACCATCACTGCCGCTGTGCAGGGAATGCCTGAACCAAACAGTCTACAAGAGTTGCTTGTTTGGTAGCCAATATTTGCTCAAGGTTCTCATGTGGCATGATATTTTGCAATTTCCCTTTATAGCATGGATCCAGGAGGCAGGCCAAAAAGTAATCGTCATCGGTCATCATTTTGATAATGCGGGGGTCCATTTTTAGGATACGCAAGGCATAATCCGCCATGTGGGCCAATGTTCCAGGTGTCAATTCACTGCTTGTGGAGAACTTTTTGGCAAATCAACATCACTTGTCTCCCTCAAAAACCCTGTACCTGACCTTGCAACGCCACCAATTTCTATTGCCCCCTGAGAAGCTTCCTCCTCCCATAAATATTCATCCCCATCATCCTCCTCGTCCTCCTCCTCTTCGTCCGCCACCTCGTCCAGGATACTTCCCTGAGCAGACAGTGGCTGACTGTCATCAAGGCTACCCTCGTCCTTGGCTGCAGACGCCTGCTCCTTTGTGTGTGTCAAACTTTGCATTAGCAGACGCATTAGGGGGATGCTCATGCTTATGATGGCGTCGTCTGCACTAACCAGGCGTGTGCATTCCTCAAAACACTGAAGGACTTGACACAGATCTTGTAGCTTCGACCACTGCACACCTGACAACTCCATGTCTGCCATCCAACTGCCTGCCCGTGTATGTGTATCCTCCCACAAATACATAACAGCACACCTCTGTTCGCACAGCCTCTGAAGCATATGCAGTGTGGAGTTCCACCTTGTAGCAACGTCGATTATTAGGCGGTGCTGGGGAAGCTTCAAAGATTGCTGATGGTTCTGCATACGGCTGGAGTGTACGGGCGAACGGCAGATGTGCAAGCAAAGTCTTCGCACCTTCAGGAGCAGGGCTGGTAACCCCGGATAACTTTTCAGGAAGTACTGCACCACCAGGTTCAAGGTGTGAGCCAGGCAAGGAATGTGTTTCAGTTGTGAAAGGGCTATGGCAGCCATAAAATTCCTTTTGTTATCACTAACTACCTTGCCTGCCTCAAGATGTACACTGCCCAGCCATGAATTACTTTCTTGCTGCAAGAAGTCGGACAGAACTTCCTCGGTGTGTCTGTTGTCGCCCAAACACTTCATTTCCAACAATTTTCCTGACACTTCCCACAAGCTGTTCCATAATGGGACACCACGGTTGCAACACTGACAGCTGTGGATGGAGTGGTCGTGCGACTGCGCTCTGTGGATGAGCTTTCGCTTCTGGAGGAGGAGAAGAAGGAGGAGGGGTGGCGAACGCCTACAGCCAACTGTTTCCTAGACCGTGGGCTAGGCAGAACTGTCCCACTATGGCTGTCCCCTGTGTACCCTGCATTCACATTAACCCAGTGCGCCGTGATAGACACGTAACGTCCCTACTTGTCAATGCATCTGTTGTGAGGTGCACCTTTCTACTGATTGCCTGAGTGCATGGACAATGCGGTCTTTGACATGCTGGTGGAGGGCTGGGATGGCTTTTCTTGCAAAGAAGTGTCAACTGGGTAGGTCATAGCGTGGCGTAGGCCATCAGGGCTTTGAAAGCATCGCTTTCAACAAACCGGTAGGGCATCATCTCTAACGAGATTAGTCTAGCAATGTGGGCGTTCAAACCCTGTGTACGCGGATGAGAGGATGAGTACATCCTTTTCCAAAAGAGAGTCTCTTGTAGGGTAAGCTGGACTGGACAGCTGCATATGGTGGAACTAGCGGGTGTGGTGGTGGACATGGAAGACAGAGGGTTGGTGATGGTATTCTTGCTGTTGGCCTACATACAGTGTTTCCTACCAAGTACCTGGTGATTCCCTGACTGCTTTAGCCTTGTGACGATACCTCCACATTTGCTGCAGGTGGTGTCTTAAACGGTGGGCTTACAGTGAGGGAAGGAAAGTAGCGTTGCTGACTAGCTTCATTGTGAGCGGGTGCAACAACGTTACGGGACGTTTGGTAGTTAGTCCAGGCTTGCAAGTGCATGGTGGATAAATGTCTACGCATGCAACTTGCATGCACTCCATGTCCGATTCATCTTGTAATGGGCTTGGCCTGTTAACAATTTCCCTTTCTAACCCAGGCACGGTATGTGTAAAGAGCTCCATGGAGTAACCTGTTGTGTCGCCTGATGCATCCTTCTCTGTTGTTCTGGATGAAGGACACAAGGAAACAACTTCTTCCTGACCGGGAGCATCCACTGACGACGCGCTGCTATTCAATTTTGCACTTTCCGAAGAGGAGGCGAAAGAGCTAGAAGCAGAGTCAGTAAGGAAAGCCAAAACTTGTTCCTGCTGCTCCGGCTTTAAAAGCGGTTTTCCTACTCCCAGAAAAGGGAGCGTTCGAGGCCTTGTGTAGCCAGACGATGACGCTGGCTCAACTACTCGAAACTTAGTTGCTTTTCCCACGACCACCTGATGCTCCACCACCACTACCATCATTACCAGCTGGCAATGACCACCCACGGCCACGACCTCTTCCATCAGTCTTCCTCATTCTTGGAAAAATGTTACCAAACTAACAAACGTTATATGGTACTGTTAAACCAGTTAGAAGGTGTGTGTAAACTTGTTGTGAATTTAAATCTCCCTTTATAGGTGTGGGAGACTGCTGGGAAAATCAGGCCCACTGTATTACACTGCACAGTTTGAGAGGCAGAAAGTGGCTGACAGATATGCCACAAACAGGACTGACGCAGATGCACTCAGTGGCAATATAAATCTCCCTTTTGTATGTGTGGGAGACAGCAAAAAAAATCAGGCCCACTGTATTACACTACAGATTGAGTGGCAGAAAGTGGCTGGCAGATATATAAAAAAAATATAGAATTTCAATCTCCCTACAATGAACAAAGGACAAGTATGGCAGCAAAAAAAAAGTACTGCTGCACACACGAGTGTGGACAAAGAAACAAGAGAACTGTGCAGAAAAGAAGGAGCAACAGGATTTTTGCTTTGAAAAAAGCAGTTGGTTTGCACAGCGGCGTACAAACAGCAATGCAGCTATCAGGGAGCCTTATAAGCTACAGAGCTGATGCACAGAAATCTAGCCTCCACTGTCCCTGCAAAGAAAAGGTGGTGTTGGACAGTGGAAATCGCTACAGCACAAGCGGTTTGGGGGTTAAGCTTTCCTCCCTAACAATATCCCTGCCTCAGACGAAGCTACAGCAACCTCTCCCTATGCTCAGATCGGCATAAGTAAGATGGCGGTCGGCGTGCACGCCACTTTATAGCCCCTGTGACGCCGCAGAAAGCAAGCCAATCACTGTAATGCCCTTCTCTAAGATGGTGGGGACTAAGACCTATGTCGTGTACCGCATGGCCGATCCCACACTGGGATCGGGTTTCATGAAACCCGACTTTGCCGAAAGTCGGCGACTTATGAAATTGACCGATCCGTTTCGCTCAACCCTAGAGACAGTATATGGGCATGTATATTCTATATGTTGCACAGGAAATATGTGTATGGGTTGGATATTTTAAATATTTAATACTGTGTGATTTTATATAGTCTTATTTGTATTAGAATAGCTGCTTACTATAATCTTGCACTAATTTTAGGTTCCCTATATCTGTATTTATGAATATAAAATTATATATTATTAATTATATATTATTATATGTATAGGGGTAATCTATGGGTAGATATAAATGGGGGTTTGTAATTAATAAAGGTATATATACTTAGCGGGCACTTTTGGTGTTTGCCGTATACACTATGCACTTTATTTATGTTTATGCTCATTTACATATTTATGAAATATGATGTTTTGAATTAGTATCACTTGTTTCACTGTTACGTGTTACGGAACCGCTCAGCACCCAGAATATGTTGTGTAGTTATATGTATGTACTAGCTGAAGAGCCCGGCGTTGCTTGGGCATAGTAAATATCTGTGGTTAGTTATAGCACCTCACGTCTCTTATTTTCCCATCATGCCTCTCATTTTCTCCCTTACACCTCTCATTTTCCCCCTCACTCCTCTCATTCCCCCCTAACACTTGTCATTTCGACCTCACATCTGTCATTTTCCGATCACTCCACTATTTTCCATCACTCCTCTCATTTTGCACTCACACCTTTTCATTTTCACCTCACACCCCTCATTTTCACCTCAGTATATACATGTTTGTTATCTCCCTTATATATAGTATACACCTGTATGTCTTCTCTTGTATATAGTATATACCTGTATGCCATCTCCCCTGTAAATAGTATATACCTGCTGTATGTCATCTCCTCCTGTATATTGTATATACCCATGTGTCATCTCCTCCTGTATATATATTATATACCTGTATGTCATCTCTTCTGTATATACTATATACCTGTATGTCATCTCCTCCTATATATAGTATATACCTGTATGTCATCTCCTGTATATAGTATATACCTGTATGTCATCTCCCCTGTATATAGTATATACCTGCTGTATGTCCTCTCCTCCTCTATACCTATGTGTCATCTCCTCCTGTATATAGTATGTACCTGTAAGTCATCTCCTGCATATAGTATATACCTGTGTATCATCTGCTCCTGTATAAAGTATATACCTGTGTGTCATCTCCTCCAGTATATAGTATATACCTTTATGTCATCTCCACCTGTATATAGTATATACCTGTGTGTCATCTCCACTGTATATAGTATATACCTGTGTGTCATCGACCCTGTATATAGTATGTACCTGTATGTCATCTCTCCTGTATATAGTATATACCAGGATGTCATCTCCTCCTGTATATAGTATATACCTGTACGTCATCTCCTCTTGTATATAGTATATACCTGTGTGTCATCTGCTCCTGTATATAGTATATACCTGTGTGTCATCTCCTCCTGTATATAGTATATACCTGTGTGTCATCTTCTCCTGTATATAGTATATACCTGTGTGTCATCTCTCCTGTATATAGTACTAAATTGGCAGCCTGATAAATTCCCAGCCAACAGGAAGCCTTCCCCCCTGGCAGTATATATTAGCTCACACATACACATAATAGACAGGTCATGTGACTGACAGCTGCCGTATTTCCTATATGGTACAATTGTTGCTCTTGTAGTTTGTCTGATTAATAATCAGATTTTTATTTTTGAAGGATAATACCAGACTTGTGTGTGTTTTAGGGCGAATTTCATGTGTCAAGTTGTGTGTGTTGAGTTGCATGTGGCGACATGCATGTAGCGACTTTTGTGAGATGAGTTTTGTGTGGCGACATGCGTGTAGCAACTTTTTGTGTTGAGTTGCATGTGACAGGTTAGTGTAGCAAGTTGTCTGCAGCAAGTTTTGCACATGGCGAGTTTTGCGCGTGGCGAGTTTTATGTGTGATGCGTTTTGAGTATGTGCAAGTTTTGAGTGAGGCAACTTTTGCATGTGTTGCAACTTTTGTGCATGTATTAATTTTTCCGCGTATGCAAGTTTTGGATGTGGCGAGTTTTCCATGAGGTGAGTTTTGCACGTGTGGCGAGTTTTGCGTGAGCCTAGTTTTGCATGTGGCGAGTTTTGAGCGGCGACTTTTGTGTTTCGACTTTTATGTGGCGAGGTTGGTGTATGTGTGGTGAAATGTGTGCTGAGGGTGGTATATGCGTTCAAGCACGTGGTAGTGTGTGGAACATTTTGAGTGTGTGTTCATATCCCCGTGTGGTGAGTATCCCATGTCGGGGCCCCACCTTAGCAACTGTACGGTATATACTCTTTGGCGCCATCGCTCTCATTCTTTAAGTCCCCCTTGTTCACATCTGGCATCTGTCAATTTGCCTCCAACACTTTTCCTTTCACTTTTTCCCCATTATGTAGATAGGGGCAAAATTGTTTGGTGAATTGGAAAGCGCGGGGTTAAAATTTCACTGCACAACATAGCCTATGACGCTCTCAAGGTCCAGATGTGTGACTGCAAAATTTTGTGGCTGTAGCTGCGACGCCTCCAACACTTTTCCACCATTATGTAGATAGGGGCAAAATTGTTTGGGGAATTGGAACGCGCGGGGTTAAAATTTCACCTCACAACATAGCCTATGACGCTCTCGGGGTCCAGACGTGTGAGTGTGCAAAATTTTGAGGCTGTAGCTGCGACGGTGCAGATGCCAATCCCGGACATACACACATACATACATACACACATTCAGCTTTATATATTAGATAATAGGTTCCATGTGAGGTGCATGTCCCTAATGCATCAGCCCACAGGCTGCACCCCTGGGCAGAGGGGACATGATATTCCCCTTTTGTCCACCGACCCCCTCCCCTCCCTTGTAATTCCCACAGTAAATATCGGCAGGCTCTGGCGACCTGCGGCTATTGTAATGTATGTCTGGCCTGCCGCTCTCTATTGGCCTGCCCTCTGCATCTGTGTGATATATTCTGTGTCCTGTGAGTGAAGTGTTGTCATACTGGAAATACGTGGAGAAGCAGTGATCTTTTATATACGCCAATGTAACCAAGCAATTCCAGCCAGCGTCCTTCATTCAGACTCCAGCCAAAGCAGAGTGGACCTCCGGAAACACGGGATGGTAATGAAAGCGGTACCCCAGATTGGTAGACCCCGTTACAGGCATGATAAGGCATATTAAATATTCACTATTTATCTAATCGGCACAATTTCCTCATATTACACACACTGGATATCGCGTACTTTTTATTTCAACTCTCTGCTGTCTCCTCCTTATTTGTATTAAGACTGCCTGGAAGGTGCGCATGCGCGCTTCCCCGTCCTCTGACACTTTCAGCTGTGCTCATATGCCTGACCGCTTGCACTCCAGCTTGCGTTCTGGGAGCGAAGTGACGTTCATTATGAGGATGTGGAGGAAGTGCCCATGCGCCGTGGAATTCCTATGGACGGACTGACTATAATTGATTGCGGCACCTCCTTTCGCACAATCCTATTGGTTTCGGCACACTATATAACCTCCTTAGTGACCCCCCATAGGCACGCCCCCGGAAGAAGAGGAAGCAAAACGTGTGTCGGGGTGAGGAGGGAATCTGGTTGTTCACAGGGCTTTGGAGCAACACTAGAACAATCGGGTAATAACTTTGTACATTATTCCATTTAACTGCCAAAGGTCTCTTACTTTCAGCATAAGCTGGGATTGTTTGGAGCACCATTAAGTCACATGACTTTGATATGGATGGTATGCTAATCTTCTTTATGTACTCAGTCAGCCAATGAAATAATAGCTAAATTATATGGTAATTAACTAACCACCCACCCCTAACCACTCCTTTCTATATGTAATTCTAAAACTATGTATGTACAATAAATCGTCAGTATTGATGGAATGCTTTTCTGTCACAATGGTGTACACTCCATTTTTGATGAGTGCTCAAAAATACTCAGTCTTATTGGGAACGGCCGCAGCACACACAGGGATAGATTTATCTAAACCAAATTTCCATAACAGTAGTTTTCCACAATATACTGGGTATTGGCATACTCAGGGAGAAATTGCACAACAAACTTTGGGGTCCATTTTTTTCTTGCCATCATTGTGAAAATAAATAAGTGGGGGCTAAAATAGCATTTTTGAGGTAAAAATGTTTTTTATTTTGATGACTCAATATTATAAAATTCTGTGAAGCCCCTGGAGGTTCAAGGTGCTCAACAGACATATAGCTAAATACCCCACATATAGGGTATCGGTGTGCTCCGGAGAACATGCAGAACAAATTGTATTGAGCAATTTCCCCTTTACCCTTACGAACATGCAACATTTGGAGCTAAAAAGATTTATTTGGGAAAAATGTTATATTTTTTTTATTTCCACGGCTCTACATTATAAACTTCTGGGAAGCACCTGTGGGTTCAAGGTGCTTAATACACAACTACATAAGTTCCCTAAGGGGTCTAGTTTCCAAAATGGTATTACTTGTTGGGGGTTTCCACTGTTTAGGCACATCAGGGTCTCTCCAAACGCAACATGGCGGCCGCTAATTATTGCAGCATATTTTATATTCAAGAAGTCAAATGGCGCTCCTTCCCTTCCGAGCTCTGCCGTGCACCCAACAGTAGTATTCACCCACATATGGGGTATCTGCGTGCTCAGGAGAAATTGCACAAGAAATTGCATGAAGCAATTTTGCCCATTACCCTTATGAAAATGCAAAATATGGAGCTAAAAGATTTATTAGGGAAGAATGTTATTTTGTTTTTTATTTCCACGGCTCTACGTTATAAACTTCTTTGAAGCACCTGTGGGTTCAAGGTGCTCAATACACAACTACGTAAGTTCCGCAAGGGGTCTAATTTCCAAAATGGTGTCACTTGTTGGGGGTTTCCACTCTTTAGGCACATCAGGGGCTCTCCAAACGCGACATGGCAACTGCTAATTATTCCAGCATATTTTACATTCAAAAAGTCAAATGGCGCTCCTTCCCTTTCGAGCCCTGCCGTGTGCTCAAACAGTAGATTTCTCCCACATATGGGGTATCAGCATGCTCAGGAGTAATTGAAAAACAAAATTTATAGTCCATTTTCTCCCGTTACCCTTGCGAAAGTAAAAAAAATTAGGTCAAAAGGAAAATTTATGTGAAAGAAAAGTAAATGTTTATTATTTCCTTCCACATTCCATTCATCACTGTGAAGCACCTGAAGGGTTAATAAACTTCTTAAATGTGGTTTTGCGCACCTTGATGGGTGTAGTTTTTAGAATGGCGTCACTTTTGGGTATTTTCTTTCATATAGACCCCTCAAAGTGACTTCAAATGTGAGATGGTCCCTTAAAAAAATAGTTTGGTAAAATTTGTTGATAAAATGAAAAAATGGTTGGTCAACTTTTAACCCTTATAACTTCCTAACAAAAAACCTTTCGGTTCCAAAATTGTGCTGATGTAAAGTAGACATGTGGGAAATGTTATTTATTAACTATTTTGTGCGATATGACTCTGATTTCAACGAGTATTTCAACAGGTTTAGTAGTACATGTGTACCGCCAACTGATAGGCGATGGGAACTGGGTGCAAATTCTGCAACATCGATATTGGAGGATGAGCAGACTAAATTTAGAGTATCCGAAAATGATGTGAGGAGGCAGTTTAAGTCACTTAACATTGGTAAAGCTGCAGGACCTGATGGTCTCAGCTCACGTGTCCTTAAAGTGTGTGCACACCAGCTGTGTACTGTCTTTACACGCCTATTTAATGGAAGTATACAAACACAGAGGGTACCTGTGTTATGGAAAACTTCCTGTCTGGTGCCGGTACCCAAGACTTCTTCTCCTGCAACCCTAAATGACTATCGTCCTGTAGCCTTAACATCTCACGCTATGAAGGCCTTGGAAAGATTAGTTCTTGCTCACTTAAGACCAAGGGTCAATGCTTTTATCGATCCCCTTCAGTTTGCCTACCGACATAGATTGGGGGTGGATGATGCTATTCTTTCTCTGTTACATAGGGTACATTCATTTCTGGAGATTGACGGAACCATGGTGCGAGCGATGTTCTTCGATTTCTCGAGTGCATTTAACTCCCTGAAGCCACTTTTACTACACAAAAAGATGACTGATATGAAGGTTGAGGAGGGGATGAGAAATTGGATAACTGACTACCTATCAGATCGGCCACAGTTTGTACAGATGGGAGCAGTGGTGTCAAGCAGATTATTGAGCAGTGTAGGTGCCCCCCAGGGAACGGTGCTTGCACCCTTTCTATTCACACTGTATACTTCAGACTTTCAGTATAAATCTGAACTTTGCCACCTTCAAAAATTTTCGGATGACTCCGTGGTTGTGGGATGCATTAGGGGGGATGAGGAATACAGAAGGGTGGTGTCGAATTTCGTGGATTGGTGCAATGGTAACTATCTACAACTAAATGTTAAGAAAACCAAGGAGTTGGTGGCCAACTATAGCAGGATTAAGTTGGAATGCTCACCGATCACTATTGCTGGTCAGGAGGTAGAGCAGGTGGAGAGTTACAAATATTTGGGGGTCCATTTGGATAGCAAACTGGACTGGAGATGCCACTCAGAGTTTGTCCACAAGAAGGGGATGAGCAGATTGTATTTCCTAAGGAAACTGAGGTCTTTTAATGTGTGCAGCAAAATGTTAGAAATGTTCTACCAGTCTGTGGTGGCAAGTGCCATCTTTTTTGCAATCACATGCTGGGGTAGTAGTGTGCGGGCCTCTGACGCTAATAAGCTGACTAAGATTATTAAGAAGGCAAGTTCTGCTGTGGGCTGCAATCTGGACTCTTTTGGGGAGGTAGTGGAGAAAAGAACTCTGAGAAAGTGTATGGCAATTATGAACAATAATGCACATCCACTATATGAGCTATTCATGAGACAGAAGAGCACCTTCAGTAACCGGCTAATACTTCTGAGGTGTAAGAAGGAAGAATATAGGAAATAGTTTGTGCCAACTGCCATGGGAATGTACAAGAATAACATTA
Organism: Ranitomeya imitator; assembly: GCF_032444005.1. Lineage (NCBI taxonomy): Eukaryota > Metazoa > Chordata > Amphibia > Anura > Dendrobatidae > Ranitomeya > Ranitomeya imitator. The sequence goes on from NC_091285.1 coordinate 128,885,530, forward strand.
GGGTTAAACCACCAAGGTGAACGTCTACTTATTTCTCTACATTTCAGTTCACTCGTTGTGTATGTCCTATTCTAATGTATAATGTTCTTCTGTCAACTCCACTGTCATGTCAACTATGTAATTCCTTTATGATTTTTATGATTTGATTTAAGTTGTGCTGCTGTGATACCATAATTTCCCACGGGATCAATAAAGTGTATCGTATCGTATTTAAGGGCATAAAAACTAAAAGTATGAAAATTGCGAAATTTTCAAGACTTTTGAGAGATCTTTTTTTTCCTCACAAATAAACGCAAGTCACATTGAAGAAATGTTACCACTATCCTAAAGTACAATATGTCACAATAAAACCATCTCAGAATCACCAGGATCCATTGTAGCATTCCAGATTTATTACCTCATACGGTGACAGTGGTCAGAATTGTAAAAATTGGCCCGGTCACGAAGGCAAAAACAGGCCCGAGCACGAAAGGGTTAAATAACAGCAATCTACAGCAATGTAAATAACTAATTTGTGCTGCCTAAAACATGGGCAGCAATCAGACATACATATGTTATTTTCCCACTTACAGAAGGGCAGCCTGATGACCAATCATGAAGAGAAATTCTTCAAAGTGCAAATGACAATTTGTGATCCTCTCTGTCGTCTGGGTGTTACAGAACTGTTGACGGAGAAAGAAAGATGTTTCAATCAGTGAAATTCTCTCAGCTTTTCCTATCAAGTCCTTACAAGACTGGTAATTTCACACAGAGAATTAGGTTAGTCTAAAAAGATTTTCCCACCACACTGCTGAAAATGCTAATAACGCTTTCAGGTTGCATGGACAGCTTGGTGAACAGCAAGAGACAGGTAAACTCAATGCAACATGGTAAGAAAGGATCCAGCACTTTGTATCATGACTGATAAAGGAGAGTACTGGAGATTACATTTTTATAAAAAAAAAAAGAATGAATCTGAAATGTAATTAATCAAGCGATTTCAACCAGGACTTAATTGTAAAAATCAAGTTCTAAATCATTATTACGACAAGGACACAATCATTATTGGTACTGAAAAAAATATTGTTTTTCCATTTTGCATATTACTATTTTTTTAAAAAATGAATCAGAAATATTGCAATTTTCACATGTCACTAAGCATAATACTGGATTTCCTGTTCTGTACAGATGACTTTCCAATGACACCCCCTTTATATAAAGTCACCATTCACAACAGAGGATGATCACAGCTCACCTCCTCCCACTTCCTTCAAAGAGCTTTTCCCAGATTAGTGCATGCCCAACAATTACTTTTATAAAAAGTCAATGAATCAGTCAGTCTACTGCTGCCTATGTCCATGTGGCTCCTGAAAATTCAGGAAGTATAGCCTGATATTAGTTCTAGTGCCAGCATGAAAATTGCATACGTTCTCCTTTTCTTATATAGTGATATGGAAAATTTAAAAACAAAAGAAAATCACATTCTGAAATGTTTTTAAAAATACATTTAATATAAAAACAATTAAAGAGGTTGTCCTATTAACAAAGTTCATTTTAATTAATAGATCTTGGAATATTAAACATTTCCACAATTGGATGTTTAAAAAAAATGTTCATGTGCTGAGAAACTCTTATAAATGTGTCCCTGCTATGTAACTGTGTAATGGCCGTGTCTGACTGTACATGTTCTGATCATACCACATCTTTTGGACAGGTGAGGAAGCAGAAAAATATACAGACATTACAGTAGGGATCACAGCTGATTCTATTTTTGAGGCAAAACATTTATTAAAAACAGGCAGTGAAATGTTGTAACTCATAAAAAGAATCAGCTGTGATTCCACACTGTCCTGTCAGTATACTCTCTTCTCCTTCCTCCCCTGCGCAGGAGCTGTGGTATGATCAGACAATGTCCCTGCACGGTCAGACACGGCCATTACACAGTACACAGCAGGGGCACGTTTATAAGATTATCTCAGCACAGGATTTTTTTTTAAATCACATCTATACTTATTATTTCAAGATCTATTGAAAAAAACAACTTTGAAATTAACATTGTTCATGGGAATACTCCTTTAAATAATATGACATTATTTCATGATGAATTTCCAATAATTCATAAATTGCTTGATCGTCTTACTAGGATTCATGCAAGTCTGCAAATAGTAACATTTCAGAGTGCTGGTTTGTTGATTTTTACTAATGGAGAATATTATTGAACAGTTTCATAACCGGTCGTTGGCTAAAAACTGAAGCAGGCTCAGCAGCAGAGTGTGCTTCATATGTGCCAGATTACAGCTGTATTACATTGCCACTATCTGCCTGTAAATACAGCTAAAAGAGTGCACTTCAATCTAGTTTAACCTCTTATATGCCATTGTCAAAGCAATTACACGATGCCGCACCAGCTCCCTTCGGACCACAACGATAATGGGAATTGATTTGATGCCTTGGCACCAGGAGACCTGCTGAAGACATTTGTTACTCCCATGTTTTCCTTCCTTTGGCGCTGAGACAATTTTACCATGTACTGAAATAACATACTGCTGGAAAAAAAAATAAAGGGAATACTAAAATACAAAATCCTTGATATCAATGAATGAAATCTTTATTCATTACATAATAGAATGTGTTGAGAACAGTAAAACGTATAAAAGACCAATCTACAAAAATAGTATTCCATGGAGGTTTGGATTTGGAATGATACTCAAAATGAAATGCTGCTCAGTAGAGTGTGTGGCCTTCACGTTCCTGTATGACCTCCCTACAACATCTGGGCATGCTCCTGATGTGGTGGTGGATGTTCTCCTGAGGGATCTCCTCCCAGACCTGGACTAAAGCATCCGCCAACTCCTGGACAGTCTGTGGTACAAGGTGGCATTGGTGAATGGAAAGAAAGATGATGTTCTAGATGTGCTCGATTGGATTCAGGTCTGGAGAACGGGCATGTCAATCCATAGCATCAATGCCTTCATCATTGCTGACACACTTCAGCTACATGAGGCCTAGCATTGTTATGCATCAGAAGGAACCCAGGGCCCACTGCACTTGCATATATTCTCACAATGGGTCTGATGTTCTCATCCCATTATGTAATGGCAGTCAGGATACCTCTGGCTATCACTCTGGGGCCCTCCAAAGAAATGCCTCCCCACACCATTACTGACCCACTGCCAAACTGGTTATACCGGAGAATGTCACATCTGTCACAACAAGTACTCAGTGTGAACATGCTCTCATCTGTGAAGAGCACAGGGCACCTTTGTCTAATCCGTCAATCTTGGTGTTTTCAGGCAAATGTCAATCACCTTGCACGGTGTTGAGTAGTAAGCTCAACACCCACATGTGGACGTCGGGCCTTCATACCACCCTCATGGAGTCTGTTTCTGAAAGTTTGAGCAGACACATGGATGTTATCAGCCTACTGAAGGTCATTTTGCAAGGCTCTGGGACTGCTCCTCCTTGCACAAAGGAGGAGGTAGCAGTCGTGCAGCTGGGTTGTTGTCCTCCTATGGCCCCTTCACGTCTCCTGGCGTACTGGCCTTTCTCCTGCTATCTGCTCCATGCGCTGATCATTGCACTGACAGACACAGCTACCTTTCTTGCAACATATCACATGGAAGTGCCATCCTAAATGAGCTGCACTACCTGAGCAACTTCTGTCAGTTTTAGACACAGTCTCATGCTACTGTACAGTAACTCTAGGGGTGAGAGCAATGACAAAATGCAAAAGTGAGCAAAATAACAGCCAAAAAGGATGATAGCAATGTTCTGTTACTCCATGCAGAAGCACTTCTTTATAAGGGTTGTCTTGCTAATTGCCTGTCATTTCTACCAGTTGTCTGCTTGTAAATCAATATCTCCTTTTGTTGTGAAAATGGAACAGTGTTGCTTCACAACCAGACAGGTTGATTTCACAAAAATGTGATTGACTTGGAGTTACTTTCTGTTGTTTAAGTGTTGCTTTTATTTTTTTGAGAAGTGTATGTTACTGCAGTATATAGCATAAGCGATCGAATGATTGAATGTTTAGGACTTTTAAAGGGAACTTGTCACCAGAATTAACTACCGTATATTAACTTACAGATGTGTGGTTAATCTGCAAGTCAATTGTGTTATTATGCTGCCCAAAGCCTATACGTAGCCGAATGCAGCGGGGAGAAAATTAACTTTATTCTTCCCACCAGCATTTAGCTTCAGTCATGGGGGTGGCGCTTGTTCAGTCATCCGCTCTGTGTATAGAGAGTGGTGGCTGCAACCGCACCCCCGGCATTGAATGACAGCCAGCCCAAATGCTGTGCCAGTGTCAGTCAGGGCTGGGGGCGCAGTGATAGCTACCGCTCTGTATATTCAGAGTGGGTGACGGAACCAGTGGCGACCCACCCCCATGACTGAAACCGTATGCTGGCAGGGAGAATAAAGTTAATTTTCTCTCCGTTGCATTCAGCTATGTGCAAGAAGCGAGCAGTATAATAACGCTATTGTAGCAGTATAATAACGCTATTGTCCTGCCGATTAACTACATATATGTAGGTTATTAGTATTATTTCTGGTGACAAGTTCCCTTAACCCCTTTCTGCCATTAGACGTACTATTGCGTCCATGTGGGGTGGGCTTTACTTCCCAAGGACGCAATAGTACGTCATATGCGATCGGCAGCGCTCACGGGGGGAGCGCCGCCGATCGCGGCCGGGTGTCAGCTGTTAATCGCAGCTGACATCCGGCACTATGTGCCAGGAGCGGTCACGGACCGCCCCCGGCACATTAACCCCCGGCACACCGCGATCAAAGATGATCGCGATGTGCCGGCGGTGCAGGGAAGCACCGTGCAGGGAGGGGGCTCCCTGCGGGCTTCCCTGAGCCCCCCGCAGCAACGCGATGTGATCGCGTTGCTGCGAGGGTCTCACCTCCCTCCCTGCTCCCTCCAGCCCCGGATCCAAGATGGCCGCGGATCCGGGTCCTGCAGGGAGGGAGGTGGCTTCACAGAAGCCTGCTCAGAGCAGGCACTGTGAAGGCTGCAGCGCTGCATGTCAGATCAGTGATCTGACAGAGTGCTGTGCAAACTGTCAGATCACTGATCTGTGATGTCCCCCCCTGGGACAAAGTAAAAAAAAAAAATATTCCAAAATAATGAAAAAAAAAAATATATATTATTCCCATAAATACATTTCTTTATCTAAATAAAAAAAAAAAACAATAAAAGTACACATATTTAGTATCGCCGCGTCCGTAACGGCCCGACCTATAAAACTGGCCCACTAGTTAACCCCTTCAGTAAACACCGTAAGAAAAAAAAAAAAAAAAAACGAGGCAAAAAACAACGCTTTATTATCATACCGCCGAACAAAAAGTGGAATAACACGCGATCAAAAAGACAGATATAACTAACCATGGTACCGCTGAAAACGTCATCTTGTCCCGCAAAAAACGAGCCGCCATACAGCATCATCAGCAAAAAAATAAAAAAGTTATAGTCCTGAGAATAAAGCGATGCAAAAATAATTATTTTTTCTATAAAATAGTTTTTATCGTATAAAAGCGCCAAAACATAAAAAAATGATATAAATGAGGTGTCGCTGTAATCGTACTGACCCGAAGAATAAAACTGCTTCATCAATTTTACCAAACGCGGAACGGTATAAACGCCTCCCCCAAAAGAAATTCATGAATGGCTGGTTTTTGGTCATTCTGCCTCACAAAAATCGGAATAAAAAGCGATCAAAAAATGTCACGTGCCCGAAAATGTTACCAATAAAAACATCAACTCGTCCCGCAAAAAACAAGACCTCACATGACTCTGTGGACCAAAATATAGAAAAATTATAGCTCTCAAAATGTGGTAACGCAAAAAATATTTTTTGCAATAAAAAGCGTCTTTCAGTGTGTGACGGCTGCCAATCATAAAAATCAAACCCCCCTTCATCACCCCCTTAGTTAGGGAAAAATTAAAAAAATGTATTTATTTCCATTTTCCCATTAGGGCTAGGGTTAGGGTTAGGGCTAGGGTTAGGGCTAGGGTTAGGGCTAGGGTTAGGGCTAGGGTTAGGGCTAGGGCTAGGGTTAGGATTAGGGTTAGGGCTAGGGTTAGGGCTAGGGCTACAGTTTGGGTTGGGGCTAAAGTTACAGTTAGGGTTTAGATTACATTTACGGTTGGGAATAGGGTTGGGATTAGGGTTAGGGGTGTGTCAGGGTTAGAGGTGTGGTTAGGGTTACTGTTGGGATTAGGGTTAGGGATGTGTTTGGATTAGGGTTTCAGTTATAATTGGGGGGTTTCCACTGTTTAGGCACATCAGGGGCTCTCCAAACGCGACATGGCGTCCGATCTCAATTCCAGCCAATTCTGCGTTGAAAAAGTAAAACAGTGCTTCTTCCCTTCCGAGCTCTCCCGTGTGCCCAAACAGGGGTTTACCCCAACATATGGGGTATCAGCGTACTCAGGACGAATAGGACAACAACTTTGGGGTCCAATTTCTCCTGCTACCCTTGGGAAAATACAAAACTCGGGGCTAAAACATATTTTTTGTGGGAAAAAAAAAGATTTTTTATTTTCACGGCTCTGCGTTATAAACTGTAGTGAAACACTTGGGGGTTCAAAGTTCTCACAACACATCTAGATTAGTTCCCTGGGGGGTCTAGTTTCCAATATGGGGTCACTTGTGGGGGGTTTCTACTGTTTAGGTACATTAGGGGTTCTGCAAACGCAATGTGACGTCTGTAGACCATTCCATCTAAGTCTGCATTCCAAATGGCGCTCCTTCCCTTCCGAGCTCTGCCATGCGCTCAAACGTTGGTTTCCCCCAACATACGGGGTATCAGCGTACTCAGGACAAATTGGACAACAACTTTTGGGGTCGAATTTCTCCTCTTACCCTCGGGAAAATACAAAACTGGGGGCTAAAAAATAATTTTGGGGGGAAAGATTTTTTTTTTTAATTTTCACGGCTCTGCGTTACAAACTGTAGTGAAACACTTGGGGGTTCAAAGCTATCACAACACATCTAGATGAGTTCCTTAGGGGGTCTAGTTTCCAAAATGGTGTCACTTGTGGGAGGTTTCTACTGTTTAGGTACATTAGGGGCTCTGCAAATGCAATGTGACACCTGCAGACCATTCCATCTAAGTCCTCATTCCAAATGGAGCTCCTTCCCTTCCGAGCCCTCCCATGCGCCCAAACAGTGGTTCCCCCCCACATATGGGGTATCAGCGCACTCAGGACAAATTGGACAACAAATTGTGGGGTCGAATTTCTCCTGTTACCCTCGGGAAAATACAAAACTGGGGGCTAAAAAATAATTTTTGTGGGAAAAAATTTTTGTTTTATTTTTACGGCTCTCCATTATAAACTTCTGTGAAGCCCTCGGTGGGTCAAAGCGCTCAGCACACATCTAGATAAGTTCCTAAGGGGGTCTACTTTCCAAAATGGTGTCACTTGTGGGGGGTTTCTACTGTTTAGGTACATTAGGGGCTCTGCAAACGCAATGTGACACCTGCAGACCATTCCATCTAAGTCTGCATTCAAATGGCACTCCTTCCCTTCTGAGCCCTCCCATGTGCCCAAACAGTGGTTCCCCCAACATATGGTGTATCATCGCACTCAGGACAAATTGGGCAACAAATTTTGGGGTCCAATTTCTCCTGTTACCCTCAGGAAAATACAAAACTGGGGGCTAAAAAAATAATTTTTGTGGGAAAAAAATTTTGTTTTATTTTTACGGCTCTGCATTATAAACTTCTGTGAAGCACTTGGTGGGTCAAAGTGCTCACCACACCTCTAGATAAGTTCCTTAGGGGGTCTACTTTCCAAAATGGTGTCATTTGTGGGGGGTTTCAATGTTTAGGCACATCAGTGGCTCTTCAAACGCAACATGGCGTCCCATCTCAATTCCTGTCAATTTTGCTTTGAAAAGTCAAACGGCGCTCCTTCTCTTCCGAGCTCTCCCATCCACCCAAACAGTGGTTTACCCCCACATATGGGGTATCAGCGTACTCAGGACAAATTGCACAACAACTTTTGGGGTCCAATTTCTTCTCTTACCCGTGGGAAAATAAAAAATTGGGGGCAAAAAGATAATTTTTGTGAAAAAATATGATTTTTTATTTTTACGGTTCTACATTATAAACTTCTGTGAAGCACTTGGTGGGTCAAAGTGCTCACCACACCTCTAGATAAGATCCTTAGGGGGTCTACTTTCCAAAATGGTGTCACTTGTGGGGGGTTTCAATGTTTAGCCACATCAGGGGCTCTCCAAACGAAACATGGCGTCCCATCTCAATTCCAGTCAATTTTGCATAAGTCAAATGGCACTCCTTCGCTTCCGAGCTCTGCCATGCGCCCAAACAGTGGTTTACCCCCACATGTGGGGTATTGGCATACTCAGGACAAATTGTACAACAATGTTTGGGGTCCATTTTCTCCTGTTACCCTTGGTAAAATAAAACAAATTGGAGCTGAATTAAATTTTTTGTGAAAAAAAGTTAAATGTTCATTTTTATTTAAACATTCAAAAAATTCCTGTGAAGCACCAGAAGGGTTAATAAACTTCTTGAATATGGTTTTGAGCACCTTGAGGGGTGTAGTTTTTAGAATGGTGTCACACTTGGGTATTTTCTATCATATAGACCCCTCAAAATGACTTCAAATGAGATGTGGTCCCTAAAATAAAATGGTGTTGTAGAAATGAGAAATTGCTGGTCAACTTTTAACCCTTATAACTCCCTAACATAAAAAAATTTTGGTTCCAAAATTGTGCTGATGTAAAGTAGACATGTGGGAAATGTTACTTATTAAGTATTTTGTGTGACATATCTCTGTGATTTAATTGCATAAAAATTCAAAGTTGGAAAATTGCGAAATTTTCATAATTTTCGCCAAATTTCCGTTTTTTTCACAAATAAACGCAGGTACTATCAAATAATTTTTACCATTGTCATGAAGTACAATATGTCACGAGAAAACAATGTCACAATCACCAGGATCCATTGAAGCGTTCCAGAGTTATAACCTCATAAAGGGACAGTGGTCAGAATTGTAAAAATTGGCCCGGTCATTAACGTGCAAACCACCCTTGGGGGTAAAGGGGTTAAAAAGATCTACAAAATTAAAGTAAAAATAAAATCTAAGTTTTGAAAACATAAAAAATAAAACTATACAACAGTTTAACATCATGTTTTGGTAATGATGGGAGACTAAGAAAGTCTTCTGCTGATGTTCAGTCTGGGATTTGAAGTTGAGGAAGGTCTAGTTTATTAAGAACCTTTGTCTCGGCTGAAGATCAATAATGAACTCTTTTATAGATTGGGTTAAAAAATGGGATGAGATAGGGTTGCCCTCTCTCTCCCCTCTTGTTCGTTCTTGTTATGGAAACTTTCCTCCAAAAAATAAGACAAACTCCCATAATCCAAGGTATAAAATGTAGCAAAAAAGAACATAAAATAGCTGCATTTGCAGATGATGTCTTCTTCTACCTCACAGACCCATGGGATTCTATTAAACGGTTACTCAAAAAAAATGTGCGCCTTTCATCTTTTATCAAATTGTTAAATAAACTCCTCCAAGTCTGAGTTGCTAAATATTAATGTAAAGCTGGAAAACTTGACACTCTCATCCAAAATCTCTTCATTTAAAAAAAAAATTGTTCTCATATAGAGATAAGTGAATATTTCAATGTCCGGTTCGTATTACGATCACTGAATTTGCAATATTCGGCGAATATTTACCGAACATAACCGAATGCCAATCAAGTCAATGGGAGACAAAAACAAACGCATGCACAACACCTTATAACTGCCCCAAAAGCTGCCAAAACACATCAAATGAGGGTGAGACACCAGGAAAGTGGCCACAATTCACCCATAGTACAAATTGTAGCATGGCACTGCAGCAATCAGCCAGGCATGAGGTATCGGGGTCAGGGACAGCATTTACAGCTTTCAATTGAACGTCACAGTAAAATGAGGTGGGTAAAGGATCATTGTAGGCCTTCAGTGCTGGGACCTCTGATACCACATGCAACAGCTCAGCCTGCTTTAAAGCTCAGCCACAATCAGGTGGCACACATATCCTATTAATTTCATAGACTACTATTGTCAGAGAAACCTACGGATAGCAACACGGGTAGCTGACTCCAAGGAAGTGGAGAACTTTCAGTCTCGGAGGCCTACTGCAACGGGAAACACGCATGAAGGAGACCCAACCAGGAGTCTACACATTTACAAAAATTAGTGGCAGACACCAAAGTGGCATCAATTGCAATATAGTAGAACTAGTAGAGCGGGGACGAACACCTCTTCCACTACAGCCAACACAGCAGATGGAGACTATAATGGGCAAGGTGGTGGAACCACTGACCCGTATCCTTCTAAAAGTCTGGAGGGGCGGAACTAGGTGGCCTACCAAATCCCAACTCGGATAAGTGGCAGCAGACAAAAACTGAGACCCAAGGAAGGACAAGCAAGCGGTGTAAGGAGGGGGTGGAGACCCTCAGTGCTGCCCCTCTCCTTTATGCTTGTCTCGTGCACTTTATGTGGAATCCGGATGCTGTACCTATGTGATAATACCTTATTGTAAAATGTCTCTGTATTGTCATGTGTTTTATGCTGTTGTGTAAAGTTATGTACCACTTATACCTTAATGTCACCCCCTTGTGTTTTACACTGTTAAGTGTGCTGTGTCTGCCATGAATAACTGTTGTGCTGTGTTTGTAATCGACATGCTAGAGGCAGGGAAAGAAATGCTAAACTGAGGGAGCTGGACTTGCAGCCTCAAGGGAGCAGGAAGCTTCTGCTTCCTGGTCAGAGCGTGGCCAGGCTGAGGCTTGGCTGTGGCAGGATGTGCTCCCCTGTTGGAAGCATGCCATACCCCAGGAGGGGGAAAGAAACTGCTGCCCCGGACCCATAGGCAGTGAAACAGGCACCAGGACTATGTATGTGTCCCGCCATAGGGACTTTAAGTGTTCAGATTCTGGCATGTGGACTTTGCTGCTGCAGCCGTTGCTGTGATTAGGGACAGAACAAGAATTATACGTCTCTTGTTTATTTCTTCTTCCTCATCATTAAAATACAAGTTGCCACTGTTGGGCCCTATACAGTGTGAAGTGTGGTTCATCCGGAAGACGCTGTCCTGACATGGAAAACTGTGACCAGGGGCTGGGATTAGAACTGTCATTTCATGTGCAAGGGGCAGGGGTGCTCACTGACTGTGACCTAGTGGACTCTGCAATGACTACCACCCTGTGCCACCTTGTTACAGTGGTACCAGGTGCTACTCCATGGCTGACCTACAGAAGGTGACAACTGACCCCCCCTACAGTGGATAAGCTGCTACGGCCCGAAGGGAAGAAGAATGCAGGCAGGCACTCTAGGGACTCTGGAATCACGGGTGCAGATTAAACCGGCTGAGGAACAGAAAAGCACTGGCAGGTGCGGGCTGGTCTGTTGCACTGGCAGGTGTGATCTGGACCAGCTGAACAGAAGAGCACAGAAAGGTGAGACCAGACAGGCACAGACAGATAAAAGCAGACGGGTACAGAGTAGACAAGCAGAGGGGCGGACCTGGGAAACCTGACAACTAGCAAGCATGTGAGGCAAACTAACAATGTAGCTCAGGCACCTTCATATTGGAGAAGCCTTAAATGGAAGGTGTCGCCCTGCTATAGGCTGGGAATACTTAAGGTTGATGTGAGCGGTCAGTTTAAAAGGGAGGGAGAGCATGAATGTCCTAAGCATAGTGACCGGTCCTATAATTGAACCTTGGTGAACACCAACACATAGAGGCGAGATGAGGTGGTGTGTGAGAGGGAAACACTGAATGTCCTGTTACGTACAAGGAGATCCATCAAAGGGCCAAGTCTGTAATGTCAACAGAAAGTCAATAGTAAGAAGGAATAGTCCACTGTGTCAAAGGCAGATGCCAGGTCCAGGAAAAGGACAAACTTGCTTCGCTTTCATTTGGCGGTTAGTAGGTTGGAGACTTTAGTCAGGGCAGTTTCAGTGGAATGGTGTGGTCTGAAGCCAGATTGTTAGCGGTCAAAGAGGGAGCAAGAGGAAAGGACAGTTCAAAATGGATGTGTTATTCAAGTAGATTGGAGGCATAGGGGAGATATGATATGGGGCGATAGCTAGACACAGAGGATGGATCAAGCGTGGGCTTTTTGAGGATGGGGTGATCGAGGTATGTTTTAATCAGGAGGGAAGACACCAGTTGTGACAGGTTGAAGAGATGGGTTAGGTTTGTGATGAAGACTGAGGTTAAGTTTGGAATGAAGTGGGACATTATTGTGTCAAGTTCACAGGTAGTGAGGCAAAGTTTTCAGTTGAGATAAGAAGAGAGGGAGAAGGTGGACACAGAAGAGAATTGAAAGTACTGAATAGTGATTTAGGGTTGTGAGACAGGTATGATATGAGGGATGAGAAGTCGGCTTGTTTTGCTGCGGTGAGCAATTGTGCAGCATTTTTACAACTTCTGTTAGTGGACGGGCTACTCCACTCCCTTACTCTGGCAGCAGTACAGCGGAACAGTTTGTAGATGAGGGCCAGAAAGAACATGAGCTCCAGTAGATGGCAAGCGCTGCATCCAGTGGCCTCTGCTCCTCTTCCTCCACCTTAACATCACACACAGTACAGTCCTCAGTGGTGGCACCCCAATCACCCTTGTTACCACTCACATAACAACTAGAAGTAATAAGGTGTATAATTATGTGCTTAATTCTAAAACTCTGGGCAAAACCGTCAATGAAAAAGACCTGGGTGTATGGGTGGATGACAAACTCATATTTAGTGGCCAGTGTCAGGCAGCTGCTACAAAGGCAAATAAAATAATGGGATGCATTAACCCCTTCAAGACCCAGCCTATTTTGACCTTAAAGACCTTGCCGTTTTTTGCAATTCTGACCAGTGTCCCTTTATGAGGTAATAACTCAGGAACGCTTCAACGGATCCTAGCGGTTCTGAGATTGTTTTTTCGTGACATATTGGGCTTCATGTTAGTGGTAAATTTAGGTCAATAAATTCTGCATTTATTTGTGATAAACACGGAAATTTGGCGAAAATTTTGAAAATTTCGCAATTTTCACATTTTGAATTTTTATTCTGTTAAACCAGAGAGATATGTGACACAAAATAGTTAATAAATAACATTTCCCACATGTTTACTTTACATCAGCACAATTTTGGAAACAAAATTTTTTTTTGTTAGGAAGTTATAAGGGTTAAAATTCGACCAGCGATTTGTCATTTTTACAACGAAATTTACAAAACCATTTTTTTTAGGGACCACCTCACATTTGAAGTCAGTTTGAGGGGTCTATATGGCTGAAAATACCCAAAAGTGACACCATTCTAAAAACTGCACCCCTCAAGGTACTCAAAACCACATTCAAGAAGTTTATTAACCCTTCAGGTGCTTCACAGCAGCAGAAGCAACATGGAAGGAAAAAATGAACATTTAACTTTTTAGTCACAAAAATTATCTTTTAGCAACAATTTTTTTATTTTCCCAATGGTAAAAGGAGAAACTGAACCACGAAAGTTGTTGTCCAATTTGTCCTGAGTACGCTGATACCTCATATGTGGGGGTAAACCACTGTTTTGGCGCACGGCAGGGCTTGGAAGGGAAGGAGCGCCATTTGACTTTTTGAATCAAAAATTGGCTCCACTCTTTAGCGGACACCATGTCACGTTTGGAGAGCCCCCGTGTGCCTAAAAATTGGAGCTCCCCCACAAGTGACCCCATTTTGGAAACTAGACGCCCCAAGGAACTTATCTAGATGCATAGTGAGCACTTTGAACCCCCAGGTGCTTCACAAATTGATCCGTAAAAATGAAAAAGTACTTTTTTTTCACAAAAAAATTCTTTTAGCCTCAATTTTTTCATTTTCACATGGGCAACAGGATAAAATGGATCCTAAAATGTGTTGGGCAATTTCTCCTGAGTACACCAATACCTCACATGTGGAGGTAAACCACTGTTTGGGCACATGGTAAGGCTCGGAAGGGAAGGAGCGCCATTTGACTTTTTGAATGAAAAATTATTTCCATCGTTAGCGGACACCATGTCGCGTTTGGATAGCTCCTGTGTGCCTAAACATTGGCGCTCCCCCACAAGTGACCCCATTTTGGAAACTAGACCCCCCAAGGAACTAATTTAGATGCCTAGTGAGCACTTTAAACCCTCAGGTGCTTCACAAATTGATCTGTAAAAATGAAAAAGTAATTTTTTTTCACAAAAAAATTCTTTTCGCCTCAATTTTTTCATTTTCACATGGGCAGTAGGATAAAATGGATCATAAAATTTGTTGGGCAATTTCTCCCGAGTACGCCGATACCTCATATGTGGGGGTAAACCACTGTTTGGGCACTCGGCAGGGCTCGGAAGAGAAGGCGCGCCATTTGACTTTTTGAATGGAAAATTAGCTCCAATTGTTAGCGGACACCATGTCGCGTTTGGAGAGCCCCTGTGTGCCTAAACATTGGAGCTCCCGCACAAGTGACCCCATTTTGGAAACTAGACCCCCCAAGGAACTTATCTAGATGCATATTGAGCACTTTAAACCCCCAGGTGCTTCACAGAAGTTTATAACGCAGAGCCATGAAAATAAAAAATAATTTTTCTTTCCTCAAAAATGATTTTTTAGCCTGGAATTTCCTATTTTGCCAAGGATAATAGGAGAAATTGGACCCCAAATATTGTTGTCCAGTTTGTCCTGAGTACGCTGATACCCCATATGTGGGGGTAAACCACTGTTTGGGCGCACGGCAGGGCTCGGAAGGGATGGCACGCCATTTGGCTTTTTAAATGGAAAATTAGCTCCAATCATTAGCGGACACCATGTCACGTTTGGAGAGCCCCTGTGTGCCTAAACATTGGAGATCCCCCAGAAATGACACCATTTTAGAAACTAGACCCCCAAAGGAACTAATCTAGATGTGTGGTGAGGACTTTGAACCCCCAAGTGCTTCACAGAAGTTTATAACGCAGAGCCATGAAAATAAAAAAAAAAATTATTTTCTCAAAAATGATCTTTTAGCCTGCAATTTTTTATTTTCCCAAGGGTAACAGGAGAAATTTGACCCCAAAAGTTGTTGTCCAGTTTCTCCTGAGTACGCTGATACCCCATATGTGGGGGTAAATCACTGTTTGGGCACATGCCGGGGCTCGGAAGTGAAGTAGTGACGTTTTGAAATGCAGACTTTGATGGAATGCTCTGTGGGCGTCACGTTGCGTTTGCAGAGCCCCTGATGTGGCTTAACAGTAGAAACCCCCCACAAGTGACCCCATTTTGGAAACTAGACCCCCAAAGGAACTTATCTAGATGTGTGGTGAGCACTTTGAACCCCCAAGTGCTTCATAGAAGTTTATAATGCAGAGCCGTGAAAATAATAAATACGTTTTCTTTCCTCAAAAATAATTATTTAGCCCAGAATTTTTTAATTTTCCCAAGGGTAACAGGAGAAATTTGACCCCAATATTTGTTGTCCAGTTTCTCCTGAGTACGGTGATACCCCATATGTGGGGGTAAACTACTGTTTGGGCACATGCCGGGGCTTGGAATTGAAGTAGTGACGTTTTGAAATGCAGACTTTGATGGAATGCTCTGCGGGCGTCACGTTGCGTTTGCAGAGCCCCTGATGTGCCTAAACAGTAGAAACCCCCCACAAGTGACCCCATTTTGGAAACTAGACCCTGAAAGGAACTTATCTAGATGTGTGGTGAGCACTTTGAACCCCCAAGTGCTTCATAGAAGTTTATAATGCAGAGCCGTGAAAATAATAAATACGTTTTCTTTCCTCAAAAATAATTATTTAGCCCAGAATTTTTTATTTTCCCAAGGGTTACAGGAGAAATTGGACCCCAAAAGTTGTTGTCCAGTTTCTCCTGAGTACGCTGATACCCCATATGTGGGGGTAAACCACTGTTTGGGCACACGTCGGGGCTCAGAAGGGAAGTAGTGACTTTTGAAATGCAGACTTTGATGGAATGGTCTGCGGGTGTCACGTTGCGTTTGCAGAGCCCCTGGTGTGCCTAAACAGTAGAAACCCCCCACAAGTGACCCCATTTTAGAAACTAGACCCCCCAAGGAACTTATCTAGATATGTGGTGAGCACTTTGAACCCCCAAGTGCTTCACAGACGTTTACAACGCAGAGCCGTGAAAATAAAAAATCATTTTTCTTTCCTCAAAAATTATGTTTTAGCAAGCATTTTTTTAGATTCACAAGGGTAACAGGAGAAATTGGACCCCAGTAATTGTTGCGCAGTTTGTCCTGAGTATGCTGGTACCCCATATGTGGGGGTAAACCACTGTTTGGGCACACGTCAGGGCTCGGAAGTGAGGGAGCACCATTTGACTTTTTGAATACGAGATTGGCTGGAATCAATGGTGGCGCCATGTTGCGTTTGGAGACCCCTGATGTGCCTAAACAGTGGTAACCCCTCAATTCTAACTCCAACACTAACCCCAACACACCCCTAACCCTAATCCCAACTGTAGCCATAACCCTAATCACAACCCTAACCACAACCCTAATTCCAACCCTAACCCTAAGGCTATGTGCCCACGTTGCGGATTCGTGTGAGATATTTCCGCACCATTTTTGAAAAATCCGCGGGTAAAAGGCACTGTGTTTTACCTGCGGATTTTCCGCGGATTTCCAGTGTTTTTTGTGCGGATTTCACCTGCGGATTCCTATTGAGGAACAGGTGTAAAACGATGCGGAATCCGCACAAAGAATTGACATGCTGCGGAAAATACAACGCAGCGTTCCCGCGCGGTATTTTCCGCACCATGGGCACAGCGGATTTGGTTTTTCATATGTTTACATGGTACTGTAAACCTGATGGAACACTGCTGCGAATCCGCAGCCAAATCCGCACCGTGTGCACATAGCCTAATTCTAAAGGTATGTGCACACGCTGCGGATCCGCAGCAGTTTCCCATGAGTGTACAGTTCAATGTAAACCTATGGGAAACAAAAATCGCTGTACACATGCTGCGGAAAAACTGCACGGAAACGCAGCGGTTTACATTCCGCAGCATGTCACTTCTTTGTGCGGATTCTGCAGCGGTTTTACAACTGCTCCAATAGAAAATCGCAATTGTAAAACCGCAGTGAAATGCGCAGAAAAAAACGCGGTAAATCCGCCATAAATCCGCAGCGGTTTAGCACTGCGGATTTATCAAATCCGCAGCGGAAAAATCCGCAGAGGACCAGAATACGTGTGCACATTCCTAACCCTAACCCTACCCCTAACCCTAGCCCTAACCCTAACCCTACCCCTAACCCTACCCCTAACCCTACCCCTAACCCTAGCCCTACCCCTAACCCTACCCCTAACCCTAACCCTAACCCTAGCCCTACCCCTACCCCTACCCCTAACCCTACCCCTATTCTAACAGTGGAAAAAAAAAAATTCTTTATTTTTTTATTGTCCCTACCTATGGGGGTGACAAAGGGGGGGGGGGGGTCATTTATTATTTTTTTTATTTTGATCACTGAGATAGATTATATCTCAGTGATCAAAATGCACTTTGGAATGAATCTGCCGGCCGGCAGATTCGGCGGGCGCACTGCGCATGCGCCCGCCATTTTGGAAGATGGCGGCGCCCGGGAGAAGACGGACGGGACCACGGCTGGATCGGTAAGTATGATAGGGTGGGGGGGGACCACGGGGGGGGGATCGGAGCACGGGTGGGGGGAATCGGAGCGCGGGAGGGGTGGAACGGAGCGCGGGGGGCGTGGAACGGAGCACGGGGGGGCTGGAATGGAGCACGGGGGGGTGGAACGGAGCACGGGGGGGGTGGATCGGAGTGCAGGGGGGGTGATTGGAGCACGGGGGGGTGATTGGAGCACGGGGGGAGCGGACACGAGCACGGGGGGGAGCGGAGCACTGGACGGAGGGGAGCCGGAGCAGTGTACCGGCCAGATCGGGGGGGTGGGGGGGCGATCGGAGGGGTGGGGTGGGGGCACACTAGTATTTCCAGCCATGGCCGATGATATTTCAGCATCGGCCATGGCTGGATTGTAATATTTCACCCGTTATAATGGGTGAAATATTACAAATCGCTCTGATTGGCAGTTTCACTTTCAACAGCCAATCAGAGCGATCGTAGCCACGAGGGGGTGAAGCCACCCCCCCTGGGCTAAACTACCACTCCCCCTGTCCCTGCAGATCGGGTGAAATGGGAGTTAACCCTTTCACCCGGTCTGCAGGGATGCGATCTTTCCATGACGCCGCATAGGCGTCATGGGTCGGATTGGCACCGACTTTCATGACGCCTACGTGGCGTCAAAGGTCGGGAAGGGGTTAAAATAAGCATAGATGCTCATGAGGAGAACATAATTTTACCTCTATACAAGTCACTTGTTCGACCACACTTAGAATACTGTGCACAGTTCTGCTCTCCGGTGTATAAGAAAGACATAGCTGAACTGGAGCGGGTGCAGAGAAGAGCGACCAAGGTTATTAGAGGACTGGGGGATCTGCAATACCAAGATAGGTTATTACACTTGGGGCTATTTAGTTTGAAAAAACGAAGACTAAGGGGTGATCTTATGTTAATGTATAAATATATGAGGGGACAGTACAAAGACCTTTCTGATGATCTTTTTTTATCATAGACCTGAAACAGGGACAAGGGGGCATCCTCTACGTTTGGAGGAAAAAAGGTTTAAGCATAATAACAGACGCGGATTCTTTACTGTAAGAGCAGTGAGACTATGGAACTCTCTGCCCTATGATAATGTAATGAGTGATTCATTACTTAAATTTAAGAGGGGACTGGATACATTTCTGGAAAAGTATAATGTTACAGGGTATATACACTAGATTCCTTGATAGGGCGTTGATCCAGGGAACTAGTCTGATTGCCGTATGTGGAGTCGGGAAGGAATTTTTTTCCCCCAAGGTGGAGCTTACCACACATGGGTTTTTTTTTGTCTTCCTCTGGATCAACATGTTAGGGCAAGTTAGGTTAGGCTATGGGTTGAACTAGATGGACTTAAAGTCTTCCTTCAACCTTAATAATAACTATGTAACTCTCCAACCACCCAACTGACTGTTGGGAACCACAGATGGCTGAGTCTGCAGATCTCTTCACACACTGTATGCCATGGGCATCGGAAGTGTACTTTAAAGATTCAGAGTCAAGAGGAGGAAATCATCTGCACTGATGGCCAATTTTTTTCTCAGTTTGATCTATGGCCGAAGTTGGGTCCGAGCATAATCCAATCCCTCATCAACAGACGATAACCTTATTGGGTGAAGGTGATCCATTTGTGCTGAGACTCATGCTTGAAGCGCCTTTGGACTGTACTATGCTGTCAAGGCAGGAAGAGGAGGAGGGTGACTCTCAGGGTGAAGAGTAGGAGAACAGAGAGGATGACGATGAGCTAGTAGATCACACTTGGTGTAACCCAGAGGCATGCAGCTGAGTAGCTCAGCAGAGGACAAGGAAGATGAGGATGTTACGTAGACACAGAGTTATGCAACCACGACAACCAATGCATCCTGAGGCCCAACTCCGGCAGTGGACAGCAGTGTTCACGGTTCTGCAGTTGACTATATACCGGAGTCAATAAGCTTACTCAGTTTTCCATCGCTAAATTAGGTGCCTCGGCTTATACTCGGGTCAGCTTATACTCGAGTCTATACGGTACATTCCGCATAGCTTTACAAGTCAGCAGTTCATATAAAACAGTCAAAATTTACCAAGTTTAAGATAATCAATTAAACCAAAAATAATGACAACCCTGCTCTTCAGACCTCACAACCTACAATGGGATGGGGGTGACACAAATTACAGATACTTATTTACAATGATGGTACAACCATCTTGAGGAAATGGGTGAAGATAAAGGCTGGATTAGCCTTTCGGGTATGGTTGAGTTTGATGGTGAATTATGATCAGAGATGTAGAGACTAAGCAATATAAACTGCTCAAAAAATAAAGGGAACACTTAAACAACAGAATATAACTCCAAGTAAATCAAACTTACACAATTTCACATGCTGTTGTGCAAATAGAATATACAACAGATGGAAATTATTTGCAATTATCAAGATACACTCAATAAAGGAGTGGTTCTGAAGGTGGGGACCACAGACCACATCTTAGCACCAATGCTTTCTGGCTGATGTTTTGGTCACTTTTGAATGTTGGTTGTGCTTTCACACTCGTAGTAGCATGAGACGGACTCTACAACCCACACAAGTGGCTCAGGTAGTGCAGCTCATCCAGGATGGCACATCAATGCGAGCTGTGGAAAGAAGGTTTGCTGTGTCTGTCAAGAGTAGTGTCCAGAGGCTGGAGGCGCTACCAGGAGACAGGCCAGTACACCAGGAGATGTGGAGGAGGGCAACAACCCAGCAGCAGGACCACTACTTCAGCCTTTGTGCAAGGAGGAACAGGAGGAGCACTGCCAGAGCCCTGCAAAATGACCTCAGCAGGCCACAAATGTGCATGTGTCTGCAAAAACGGTTAGAAACAAACTCCATGAGGATGGTCTGAGTGCCCAACGTCCACAGATGGGGGTTATGCTCCCAGCCCAACATCGTGCAGGACACTTGGCATTTGCCACAGAACACCAGGATTGGTAAATTCGCCACTGGCGCCTTGTGCTCTTCACAGATGAAAGCAGGTTCACACTGAGCACATGTGACAGACGTGACAAGAGTGTGGAGACGCCGTGGAGAGCGATCTGCTGCCTGTAACATCCTTCAACGTGACTGGTTTGGCAGTGGGTCAGTAATGGTGTGGGGTAGCATTTCTTTGGAGGGCCGCACAGCCCTCTATGTGCTCGCCATAGGTAGCCTGACTGCCATTAGGTACCGAGATGAGATCCTCAGACCATATGCTGATGCGGTTGGCCCTGGATCCTCCTAATGCAGCACAATGCCAGACCTCATGTGGCTGGAGTGTGTCAGCAGTTCCCGCAAGATGAAGGCATTGACTGGCCCACCCGTTCCCCAGACCTGAATCCGACTGAACACATCTGGGACATCATGTCTCGCTCCATCCACCAACGTCATGTTGCACCACAGACTGTCCAGAAGTTGGCGGATGCTTTAGTCCAGGTCTTGGAGGAGATCCCTCAGGAGACCATCTGCCGCCTCATCAGGAGCATGCCCAGGTGTTGTAGGGAGGTCATACAGGCACGTGGAGGCCACACACACCACTGAGCATCATTTCCTTGTCTTGAGGCATTTCCACTGAAGTTGGATCAGCCTGCAATTTGATTGTCCACTTTGATTTTGAGCATCATTCCAACTCCAGACCCACATGGGATATTAGTTGTGATTTACATTGATCATTTTTAGGTTTTCCTGTTCTCAATGCATTCCACTATATAATGAATAAAGATTTACAACTGGAATATTTCATTCAATGATATCTAGGATGTGGGATTTTAGTATTCCCTTTATTTTTTTGAGCAGTGTATATATAAAAAGGACTTTGATTAGGGACCGTGGTAGGTCGCCCTAAAAAGATGTGTTTATAGAGAGCACCTAAAAATGTTTAAGTTGTGGCTATACTCCTAAATTCATGGGGGACAAAGGTTAAGAGGTGAGTTTTTGATTGCGTTTTTTTTCCACTTTTTGTTCGGCTACATGATGATAAAGCATTGCTTTTTGCCTTTTTTTTAATTTTTTTTTATGGTGTTCACTAAAGGGGTTAACAGGCCAGACCGCATATCAAATATAACGGTTGGGGGTCACTTGGGGAATAGTGATCACAAAATAATAAGTTTTCATGTATCCTTTAATAAGATGTGTAGTGGAGGGGTTACACTGACACTAAACTTCAGGAGGGCAAATTTCGAACGGATGAGAGATGATCTTGGTGCAATTAACTGGGACGATATCCTGAGACATAAAAATACACAAAGAAAATGGGAGACGTTTATTAGCATCCTGGATAGGACCTGTGCACAGTATATACCGTATGGGAATAAACATACCAGAAATAGGAGGAAACCAATATGGCTAAATAGAGCTGTAAGGTGCGTAATAAGTGACAAAAAGAAAGCATTTAGAGAATTAAAGGAAGTAGGTAGTGATGAGGCATTACATAAATACAGAAAATTAAATAAAGTCTGTAAAACGCAAATCAAGGCAGCAAAGATTGAGACAGAGAGACTCATTGCCAGAGAGAGTAAAAATAATCCCAAAATATTCTTTAACTACGTAAAGAGTAAGAAACTAAAAAATAATAGTGTTGGCCCCCTTAAAGGGAACCTGTCACCTGAAATTGGCGGGACTGGTTTTGGGTCATATGGGCGGAGTTTTCGGGTGTTTAATTCACCCTTTCCTTACCTTCTGGCTGGATGCTGGCCGCAATATTGGATTGAAGTTCATTCTCTGTCCTCCGTAGTACACGCCTGCGCAAGGCAAGATTACCTTGCGCAGGCGTGTACTACAGAGGATAGAGAATGAACTTCAATCCAATATTGTGGCCAGCTTGCAGCCAGCGGGTAAGGAAAGGGTGAATCAAACACCCGAAAACTCCGCCCATATGACCCAAAACCGGTCCCGCCAAATTCAGGTGACAGGTTCCCTTTAAAAATAGTCTGGGTGAAATGGTGGATGAGGATGAGGAAAAAGCCAATATGCTAAATGACTTTTTTTCATCAGTATTTATAAAAGAAAATCCCATGGCAGACAATATGATTAGTGATAACAAAAATTCCACATTAAGCGTCACCTGCTTAATCCAGTAGGAAGTACGTCGGCGTCTAAAAATCACTAAAATTGGCAAATCTCCGGGCCCGGATGGGATACATCCCCGAGTACTGCAAGAATTAAGTACAGTCATTGATAGACCATTATTTTTAATCTTCAAAGAGTCCATAATAACAGGGTCTGTGCCACAGGACTGGCGTATAGCAAATGTGGTGCCAATATTCAAAAAGGGGACAAAAACTGAACTCGGTAATTATAGGCCAGTAAGCTTAACCTCTACTGTGGGTAAAATCCTGGAGGGCATTCTAAGGGATGCTATACTGGAGTATATGAAGAGGAATAACCTCATGACCCAGTATCAGCATGGGTTTACGAGGGACCGTTCATGTCAGACTAATTTGATCTGCTTCTATGAAGAGGTAAGTTCCGAATTGGACCAAGGGAACCCAGTGGATGTAGTGTATATGGACTTTTCAAAAGCTTTTGATACGGTGCCACACAAAAGGTTGATACATAAAATGAGAATAATGGGGATAGGGGAAAATATGTGCAAGTGGGTTGAGAGCTGGGTCAGGGATAGGATACAAAGGGTGGTTATTAATGGAACACACTCGGACTGGGTCGCGGTTAGCAGTGGAGTACCACAGGGGTCAGTATTGGGCCATCTTCTTTTTAACATATTTATTAATGACCTTGTAGGGGGCATTCAGAGCAGAATTTCAACATTTGCAGATGACACTAAACTCTGCAGGGTAATCAATACAGGGGAGGACAAGTTTATATTACAGGATGATTTATGTAAACTAGAAGCTTGGGCTGATAAATGGCAAATGAGCTTTAATGGGGATAAATGTAAGGTCATGCACTTGGGCAGAAGTAATAAGATGTTTAACTATGTGCTTAATTCTAAAACTCTGGGCAAAACCGTCAATGAAAAAGACTGGGTGTATTGGTGGATGACAATCTCATATTCAGTGGCCAGTGTCAGGCAGCTGCTATTAAGGCAACTAAAATAATGGGATGCATTAACCCCTTCCCGACCTTTGACGCATACGCTGCATCATGAAAGTCGGTGCCATTCCGAACCATGACGCAGCATATGCGTCATGGAAAGATCGGTTCCCTGCAGATCGGGTGAAAGGGTTAACTCCCATTTCACCCGATCTGCAGGGACAGGGGGAGTGGTAGTTTAGCCCAGGGGGGGTGGCTTCACCCCCTCGTGGCTACGATCGCTCTGATTGGCTGTTGAAAGTGAAACTGCCAATCAGAGCGATTTGTAATATTTCACCTAAAAAAATGGTGAAATATTACAATCCAGCCATGGCCGATGCTGCAATATCATCGGCCATGGCTGGACACACTAATGTGCACCCACCCCTCCGATCGCCCCCCCAGCCCCCCGATCTGTGGTCCGCTCCCCTCGGTCCTGTGCTCCGCTCCCCCGTCCTCCTGCCCGCTCCCCCCGTGCTCCAATCACACCCCTCGTGCTCCAATCAAACCCCCCCGCACTCCGATCCCCCCCCCGCACAGCGATCCCCCCCGTGCTCCGATCCACCCGCCCGCACAGCGATCCCCCACTCCGTGCTCCACCCCCCCGTGTTCCGATCCACTCCCCCGTGCTCCGACGCCCCCCCCTCCTTATACTTACCTGGCCTCCCGGGGACCGTCCGTCTTCTTTCCTGGGCGCCGCCATCTTCCGGCGCCGGCCGGCAGATTCGTTCCAGAGTGAATTTTGATCACTGAGATAGGTTATATCTCAGTGATCAAAATAAAAAAAAGTAAGTGACCCCCCCCCCCCCTTTGTCACCCCCATAGGTAGGGACAATAAAAAAAATATATATTTTTTTTTCCACTAAGGTTGGGGTAAGAACTAGGGTTAGGGTTAGGGGTAGGGTTAGGGGTAGGGTTAGGGTTTCGGTATGTGCACACGTATTCTGGTCCTCTGCGGATTTTTCCGCTGCGGATTTGATAAATCCGCAGTGCTAAACCGCTGCGGATTTATGGCGGATTTACCGCGTTTTTTCTGCGCATTTCAATGCGGTTTTACAACAGCGATTTTCTATTTGAGCAGTTGTAAAACCGCTGCGGAATCCGCAGAAAGAAGTGACATGCTGCGAAATGTAAACCGCTGCGTTTCCGTGCAGTTTTTCTGCAGCATGTGTACAGCGATTTTTGTTTCCCATAGGTTTGCATTGAACTGTAAACTCATGGGAAACTGCTGCGGATCCGCAGCGTTTTCCGCAGCGTGTGCACATACCTTTAGAATTAGGCTATGTGCACACGGTGCTGATTGGCCGCTGCGGATCCGCCGCTGCGGATTCGCAGCAGTGTTCCATCAGGTTTACAGTACTATGTAAACATATAGAAAGCCAAATCCGCTGTGCCCATGGTGCGGAAAATACCGCGCGGGAACGCTGCGTTGTATTTTCCGCAGCATGTCAATTCTTTGTGCGGATTCCGCAGCGTTTTACACCTGTTCCTCAATAGGAATCCGCAGGTGAAAGCCGGACAAAAAACACTGGAAATCCGCGGTAAATCCGCAGGTAAAACGCAGTGCCTTTTACCCGTGGATTTTTCAAAAATGGTGCTGAAAAATCTCACACGAATCCGCAACGTGGGCACATAGCCTTAGGGCTAGGGTTGGGTTGGAATTAGGGTTGTGGTTAGGGTTAGGGGTGTGTTGGGGTTACGGGTGTGTTGGGGTTAGGGTTGTGATTAGGGTTATGGCTACAGTTGGGATTAGAGTTAGGGGTGTGTTGGGGTTAGTGTTGGAGTTAGAATTGAGGGGTTTCCACTGTTTAGGCACATCATGGGGTCTCCAAACGCAACATGGCGCCACCATTGATTCCAGCCAATCTTGTATTCAAATAGTCAAATGGTGCTCCCTCACTTCCGAGCCCCGACGTGTGCCCAAAAGGTGGTTTACCCCCACATATGGGGTACCAGCATACTCAGGACAAACTGCGCAACAATTACTGGGGTCCAATTTCTCCTGTTACCCTTGAGAAAATAAAAAATTGCTTGCTAAAACATCATTTTTGAGGAAAGAAAAATGATTTTTTATTTTCACGGCTCTGCGTTGTAAACGTCTGTGAAGCACTTGGGGGTTCAAAGTGCTCACCACATATCTAGATAAGTTCCTTGGGGGGTCTAGTTTCCAAAATAGGGTCACTTGTGGGGGGTTTCTACTGTTTAGGCACACCAGGGGCTCTGCAAACGCAACATGACGTCCGCAGACCATTCCATCAAAGTCTGCATTTCAAAAGTCACTACTTCCCTTCTGAGCCCCGACGTGTGCCCAAACAGTGGTTTACCCCCACACATGGGGTATCAGCGTACTCAGGAGAAACTGGACAACAACTTTTGGGGTCCAATTTCTCCTGTAACCCTTGGGAAAATAAAAAATTCTGGGCTAAAAAATTATTTTTGAGGAAAGAAAACGTATTTATTATTTTCACGGCTCTGTGTTATAAACTTCTGTAAAGCACTTGGGGGTTGAAAGTGCTCACCACATATCTAGATAAGTTCCTTTGGGGGTCTAGTTTCCAAAATGGGGTCACTTGTGTGGGGTTTCTTCTGTTTACGCACACCAGGGGCTCTGCAAACGCAACGTGACGCCCGCAGACCATTCCATCAAAGTCTGCATTTCAAAAGTCACTACTTCCCTTCTGAGCCCCGACGTGTGCCCAAACAGTGGTTTACCCCCACACATGGTGTATCATCGTACTCAGGAGAAACTGGACAACAACTTTTGGGGTCTAATTTCTCCTGTAACCCTTGGTAAAATAAAAAATTCTGGGCTAAAAAATTATTTTTGAGGAAAGAAAACGTATTTATTATTTTCACGGCTCTGTGTTATAAACTTCTGTAAAGCACTTGGGGTTGAAAGTGCTCACCACATATCTAGATAAGTTCCTTTGGGGGTCTAGTTTCCAAAATGGGGTCACTTGTGTGGGGTTTCTACTGTTTAGGCACACCAGGGGCTCTGCAAATGCAACGTGATGCCCGCAGACCATTCCATCAAAGTCTGCATTTCAAAAGTCACTACTTCCCTTCTGAGCCCCCACGTGTGCCCAAACAGTGGTTTACCCCCACACATGGGGTATCAGCGTACTCAGGAGAAACTGGACAACAACTTTTGTGGTCCAATTTCTCCTGTAACCCTTGGGAAAATAAAAAATTCTGGGCTAAAAAATTATTTTTGAGGAAAGAAAACGTATTTATTATTTTCACTGCTCTGTGTTATGAACTTCTGTGAAGCATTTGGGGGTTCAAAGTGCTCACCTCACATCTAGATAAGTTCCTTTTGGGGTCTAGTTTCCAAAATGGGGTCACTTGTGTTGGGTTTCTACTGTTTAGCCACATCAGGGGCTCTGCAAACGCAACGTGACGCCCGCAGAGCATTCCATCAAAGTCTGCATTTCAAAACGTCACTACTTCACTTCCGAGCCCCAGCATGTGCCTAAACAGTGGTTTACCCCCACATATTGGGTATCAGCGTACTCAGGAGAAACTGGACAACAACTTTTGGGGTCAAATTTCTCCTGTTACCCTTGGGAAAATAAAAAATTGCGGGCTAAAAAATCATTTTTGAGAAAAGAATTTTTTTTTTTTATTTTCATGGCTCTGCGTTATAAACTTCTGT
Source organism: Ranitomeya imitator (assembly GCF_032444005.1). Taxonomy (NCBI): domain Eukaryota; kingdom Metazoa; phylum Chordata; class Amphibia; order Anura; family Dendrobatidae; genus Ranitomeya; species Ranitomeya imitator. Next base: position 128,912,828 of record NC_091285.1, read on the forward strand.
GAAGCACTTGAGGGTTCAAAGTGCTCACCACACATCTAGATTAGTTCCTTTGGGGGTCTAGTTTCCAAAATGGGGTCATTTGTGGGGGATCTCTAATGTTTAGGCACACAGGGGCTCTCCAAACGCGACATGGTGTCCGCTAATGATTGGAGCTAATTTTCCATTTAAAAAGCCAAATGGCGTGCCTTCCCTTCTGAGCCCTGCCGTGCGCCCAAACAGTGGTTTACCCCCACATATGGGGTATCTGCGTACTCAGGACAAACTGGACAACAACATTTGTTGTCCAATTTCTCCTATTACCATTGGCAAAATAGGAAATTCCAGGCTAAAAAATCATTTTTGAGAAAAGAAAAATTATTTTTTATTTTCATGGCCCTGCATTATAAACTTCTGTGAAGCACCTGGGGGTTTAAAGTGCTCAGTATGCATCTAGATAAGTTCCTTGGGGGGGTCTAGTTTCCAAAATGGGGTCACTTGTGGGGGAGCTCCATTGCATAGGCACACAGGGGCTCTCCGAATGCGACATGGTGTCCGCTAACAAATGGAGCTAATTTTCCATTCAAAAAGTCAAAAGGCGCGCCTTCCCTTCTGAGCCCTGCCGTGTGCCCAAACAGTGGTTTACCCCCACATATGAGGTATCGGCGTACTCGGGAGAAATTGCTCAACAAATTTTAGGATCCATTTTATCCTATTGCCCATGTGAAAATGAAAAAATTGAGGCGAAAAGAAATTTTTTGTGAAAAAAAAGTACTTTTTCATTTTTACGGATCAATTTGTGAAGCACCTGAGGGTTTAAAGTGCTCACTAGGCCTCTAGATAAGTTCCTTGGGGAGTCCAGTTTCCAAAATGGGGTCACTTCTTGGGGAGCTCCAATGTTTAAGCACACAGGGTCTCTCCAAACGCGACATGGTGTCCGCTAACGATGGAGATAATTTTTCATTCAAAAAGTCAAATGGCGCTCCTTCCCTTCCGAGCCTTACCATGTGCCCAAACAGTGGTTTACCCCCACATGTGAGGTATCGGTGTGCTCAGGAGAAATTGCCAAACAAATTTTAGGATCCATTTTATCCTGTTGTCCATATGAAAATGAAAAAATTGAGGCTAAAAGAATTTTTTTTGTGAAAAAATAGTACTTTTTCATTTTTACGGATCAATTTGTGAAGCAGCTGGGGGTTTAAAGGGCTCACTATGCATCTAGATAAGTTCCTTGGGGCGTCTAGTTTCCAAAATGGGGTCACTTGTGGGGGAGCTCCAATTTTTAGGCACACGGGGGCTCTCCAAACTTGACATGGTGTCCGCTAAAGAGTGCAGCCAATTTTTCATTCAAAAAGTCAAATGGCGCTCCTTCCCTTCCAAGCTCTGCCGTGCGCCAAAACAGTGGTTTACCCCCACATATGAGGTATCAGTGTACTCAGGACAAATTGGACAACAACTTTCGTGGTTCAGTTTCTCCTTTTACCATTGGGAAAATACAAAAATTGTTGCTGAAAAATCATTTTTGTGACTAAAAAGTTAAATGTTCATTTTTTCCTTCCATGTTGCTTCTGCTGCTGTGTAGCACCTGAAGGGTTAATAAACTTCTTGAATGTGGTTTTGAGTACCTTGAGGGGTGCAGTTTTTAGAATGGTGTCACTTTTGGGTATTTTCAGCCATATAGACCCCTCAAACTGACTTCAAATGTGAGGTGGTCCCTAAAAAAAATGGTTTTGTAAATTTCGTTGTAAAAATGAGAAATCGCTGGTCAAATTTTAACCCTTATAACTTCCTAGCAAAAAAAAATTTTGTTTCCAAAATTGTGCTGATGTAAAGTAGACGTGTGGGAAATGTTATTTATTAACTATTTTGTGTCCCATACCTCTCTGGTTTAACAGAATAAAAAGTCAAAATGTGAAAATTGCGAAATTTTCAAAATTTTCGCCAAATTTCCGTTTTTATCACAAATAAACACAGAATTTATTGACCTAAATTTACCACTAACATGAAGCCCAATATGTCACGAAAAAACAAACTCAGAACCGCTAGGATCCATTGAAGCGTTCCTGAGTTATTACCTCATAAAGGGACACTGGTCAGAATTGCAAAAAACGGCAAGGTCTTTAAGGTCAAAACAGGCTGGGTCATGAAGGGGTTAAAAGAGGCATAGATGCTCATGAGGAGAACATAATTTTACCTCTATACAAGTCACTTGTTCGACCACACTTAGAATACTGTGCACAGCTCTGGTTTCCGGTGTATAAGAAAGACATAGTTGAACTGGAGTGGGTGCAGAGAAGAGCGACCAAGGTTATTAGAGGATTGGGGGGTCTGCAATACCAAGATAGGTTATTATACTTGGGGCTATTTAGTTTGGAAAAACGAAGACTAAGGGGTGATCTTATTTTAATGTATAAATATATGAGGGGACAGTACAAAGACGTTTCTGATGATCTTTTTAATCATAGACCTGAGACAGGGACAAGGGGGCATCCTCTACGTCTGGAGGAAAGAAGGTTTAAGCATAATAAGAGACGCGGATCCTTTACTGTAAGAGCAGTGAGACTATGGAACTCTCTGCCGTATGATGTTGTAATGAGTGATTCGTTACTTAACTATAAGAGGGGACTGGATACCTTTCTGAAAAACTATAATGTTACAGGGTATATATACTAGATTCCTTGAGAGAGCTTTGATCCAGGGAACAAGTCTGATTGCCGTATGTGGAGTCGGGAAGGAATTTTTTTCCCCAATGTGGAGCTTAGTCTTTGCCACATGTTTTTTTTTGCCTTCCTCTGGATCAACATGTTAGCGCATGTTAGATTAGGCTATGGGTTGAACTAGATGGACTTAAAGTCTTCCTTCAACCTTAATAACTATGTAACTAGTGGGACAATTTTATAGGTCAGGTAGTTGTGGACATAGCGACACCAAATGTGTACTTTAATTCTTTTTTTTTTTTTCAGAAAAGCCCATGGCACATGGACGTATTATTACGACATTTCATGAAGGAGTTAAGAATAACAGTATGTGAAGAATACATGTATCAGTGTGGTTGCTCAGATGTAGGCAAGGGCTTAGAAAAATCTTGAGCACTCTGTATCCAAGGAGGGAATTAAACGAATAGACGATGACTGCCCCATAGAATAAACCTACTGTGTGTGCATGGAAATAGCTGAAAAATGATAATGGTGATAATAGGCCAATATAGACTGAAGCGCATGAAGTAAATATAACAATTGGGAACCTAAAGAGTATTGGAAGGATTTAAAGTAAAATATGAAACTGCAAAAAATAATTTGAATAAAAGATTAAAAAAACAACATTAATACATACATGATAATGTGTAAATTATATTTTTATCTGTTTTCTTGATATTTATTCAGTATTATTTTTTATTTATGCATGCAATTGACAAGTGTCCTGCATAAAAATCATTGTTTTTTTCAACGATGCTGTCTTTTTCCTGCACCACACCTTATAAAATCTGGCAGTAGGTTTGGTAGTTAACCGTTAGCTCATCTTTAATAAAACCAGCCCATAGCACTACCCCACCTCCACTTCACTGGCATATGAGTTGAAGTTGAGGTCTCTGCTCACTACTGATCCAGTCACGGACCATCTGTCTGATCTGCCAAGAACCACTCATCTCATCAGTCCATAAAACCTTTAAAAAAACAGTCTACAGATAATTTTTGTCCCAGTCTTGACGTTTCGCCACAAGTGTCTTGTTCAGTGGTGGTAAGGCTTCTGTCGCTCTTGCCTTAACCATGTCCCTGAGGACTAAATAATTTGTACTTCTGGACAATCCAGGGGGGGTTTCAGGTCTGGAATTTGACAGCACTAGGTGATAATGGGTTCCTAGTTGCTTCACGTTTGAGTCTTCTGAAATTCTTGGCAGTTAATGTACATGTTTTTTTCTTAACATGTCTTTTGCGACCCTGTTGACTATTTGCAACAAAATTTTGGTTCTGTGGTCACATCACAATATCTTAGTAATTTCAAAATTAATGCATTCCTCTCTAAAACATTTAACAACTCTTGACTTTTCACAATCAGGCAACCCATTCACGACATTTGCCTTAAGTTTACGTCATAGTCGGGAAGTGGTTCCCGCAAAACGAGACAAACTTAAGTCATGGCGATCATACAAGCACAGGAGAAGTGCCCACAAAACACTCAAGTTCCAACTGTCATGGCCAGGAACGGTGCCATTTAACCCGATCGCAGTATTTAGACAGCTGTGATAGGGAGTTGGCTCCCTCTATCGATCAGAGCCCCCATGACATCATTTCGAGGGCCCAAGCATAGTCATGGCAACCCGAGGTCGTCATGATAAGCTTTGGGTCAGTCAGCTATTGAGGCCTATTCAGACCATACCAGGAGTATAGTGTAATAAGCTTATGTCAGTCCAGTACTAACTGGAATTGTCAAGCTGGGTGAGGGAGCTGCTAGGTACACAACAAGGGGAAAAGGGTGAGGAAACGGAGGAGTTGAGAACCCTAGGCAGATCTGACAGCACCCTGTCTCCCCTAACATCTCTAAATAGGTTCCGCGTCTATCCCTAGCAGGAGCCTAATCCCTGACTGCCCTTAGAAATAGGCCTTGGATAGGGAGGGGACGGGCAAGCACTAGTAAACACCTACAACTAAAGAAAATAAGGTAAACAAATGAGGGAATACACTTAGCTTGAGAAGACACCAAACAAATCACGCCAGCTATCCACCAAGAGAACTCCAAGAAGGAACTATCTGACTACTAGTACTTCCAACCAAACATAGGGAAATAGAACTACCACCGGCACCTTGATGAAGCAACTAAACGTATTTAAACATCCAGCAAGGGTGTGCTAATCAGCAGCTGATGGTGGAGATCACCACCAGGTCCTAGAGGGAGAAGGATAGCACTCCACAGAGATGCAAGATCCAGAAGGTGCATGCAGAGCGAAGCTCAATGACCTTCTACAGCCGGATCCAGAATGACTGTCTGTCACACCTGACACACCCGTAAAAGGTGTAATGCATTGCAATGATTATACCAGCGATCAGATTAATACAAATTAACCCCTTTCTGACATATGACGTACTATCCCGTCGAGGGCCCATATGACCACCGACGGGATAGTACGTCATAGCGATCGGTCGCGCTCACGGGCCGCCCCCGGCACACCACGATCAAACATGATCGCGGTGTGCCGGCGGTATAGGGAAGCGTCGCGCAGGGAGGGGGCTCCCTGCGGGCTTCCCTGAGACCCCCGGAGCAACACGATGTGATTGCGTTGCTGCGAGGGTCTCCCTACCTCCCTCCCTGCTCCAGGCCCGGATCCAAGATGGCCGCAGCATCCGGGTCCTGCAGGGAGAGAGGTGGCTTACCAAGTGCCTGCTCAGAGCAGGCGCTTGGTAAGGCTGCAGTGCTCTGAGACAGATCGGTGATCTGACAGAGTGCTGTGCAAACTGTCAGATCACCGATCTGTGATGTCCATCCCTGGGACAAAGTAAAAAAAAATTTTTTCCAAATGTGTAAAAAATAAAAATAAAAAATCCTAAATAATGAATTTTTTTTTTATTATTCCATAAACTTTATCTAAATAAAAAAAAAAACAATAAAAGTACACATATTTTGTATCGCCGCGACCGTAACGACCCGATCTATAAAACTGGCCCACTAGTTAACCCCTTCAGTAAACACCGTAAGAAAAAACAAAAAAACGAGACAAAAAAACAACGCTTTATTATCTTACCGCGACAAAAAGTGGAATAACACGCGATCAAAAAAACATATAAATAACCATGGTACCGCTGAAAACGTCATCTTGTCCCGCAAAAAACGAGCCGCCATACAGCATCATCAGCAAAAAAATATAAAAGTTATAGTCCTGAGAATAAAGCGATGCCAAAATAATTATTTTTTCTATAAAATAGTTTTTATTGTATAAAAACGCCAAAACATAAAAAATGATATAAATGAGGTATCGCTGTAATCGTACTGACCCGAAGAATAAAACTGCTTTATCAATTTTACCAAACGCAGAATGGTATAATTGCCTCCCCCAAAAGAAATTCATGAATAGCTGGTTTTTGGTCATTCTGCCTCACAAAAATCGGAATAAAAAGCGATCAAAAAATGTCACGTGCCCGAAAATGTTACCAATAAAAACGTCAACTCGTCCCGCAAAAAACAAAACCTCACATGACTCTGTGGACCAAAATATGGAAAAAATTATAGCTCTCAAAATGTGGTAATGCAAAAAATATTTTTTGCAATAAAAAGCGTCTTTCAGTGTGTGACGGCTGCTAATCATAAAAATCCGCTAAAAAACCCGCTATAAAAGTAAATCAAACCCCCCTTCATCACCCACTTAGTTAGGGAAAAATTAAAAAAATGTATTTATTTCCATTTTCCCATTTGGGCTAGGGTTAGGGTTAAGGCTACAGTTAGGGTAGGGGCTAAAGTTAGGGTTGGGGCTAAAGTTACAGTTAGGGTTTAGATTACATTTACGGTTGGGAATAGGGTTGGGATTAGGGGTGTGTCAGGGTTAGAGATGTGGTTAGGGTTACTGTTGGGATTAGGGTTAGGGGTGTGTTTGGATTAGGGTTTCAGTTACAATTTGGGGGGTTTCCACTGTTTAGGCACATCAGGGGCTCTCCAAACGCGACATGGCGTCCGATCTCAATTCCAGCCAATTCTGCGTTGAAAAAGTAAAACAGTGCTCCTTCCCTTCCGAGCTCTCCTGTGCGCCCAAACAGGGGTTTACCCCAACATATGGGGTATCAGCGTACTCAGGACAAATAGGACAACATCTTTTGGGGTCCAATTTCTCCTGTTACCCTTGGGAAAATACAAAACTGAGGGCTAAAACATAATTTTTTATTTTCACGGCTCTGCGTTATAAACTGTAGTGAAACATTTGGGGGCTCAAAGTTCTCACAACACATCTAGATAAGTTCCACGGGGGGTCTAGTTTCCAATATGGGGTCACTTGTGGGGGGTTTCTACTGTTTAGGTACATTAGGGGCTCTGCAAACGCAATGTGACGCCTGCAGACCATTCCATCTAAGTATGCATTCCAAATGGCGCTCCTTCCCTTCCGAGCCCTCACATGCGCCCAAACAGTGGTTCCCCCCCACATATGGGGGTATCAGCGCACTCAGGACAAATTTGACAACAAATCTTGGGGTCCAATTTCTCCTGTTACCCTCGGGAAAATACAAAACTGGGGGCTAAAAAATAATTTGTTGAGGAAAGTTTTTTTTTTTTTAAATTTCACGGCTCTGCGTTATAAACTGTAGTGAAACACTTGTGGGTTCAAAGCTCTCACAACACATCTAGATGAGTTCCTTAGGGGGTCTACTTTACAAAATGGTGTTACTTGTGGGGGGTTTCTACTGCTTAGGTACAATAGGGGCTCTGCAAACGCAATGTGACGCCTGCAGACCATTCCATCTAAGTCTGCATTCCAAATGGCGCTCCTTCCCTTCCGAGCCCTCCCATGCGCCCAAACAGTGGTTCCCCCCCCCCCCCCCCCCACATATGGGGTATCAGCGCACTCAGGACAAATTGGACAACAAATTTTGGGGTCCAATTTCTCCTGTTACCCTTGGGAAAATACAAAACTAGGGGCTAAAAAATAATTTTTGTGGGAAAAAATGTTTTATTTTTAAGGCTCTGCATTATAAACTTCTGTGAAGCCCTTGGTGGGTCAAAGCGCTCACCACACATCTAGATAAGTTCCTTAGGAGTTCTACTTTCCAAAATGGTGTCACTTGTGTGTGTGTGTGGGGGGGGGGTTCAATGTTTAGGCACATCAGTGGCTCTCCAAACGCAACATGGCGTCCCATCTCAATTCCTGTCAATTTTGCGTTGAAAAGTCAAATGGCGCTCCTTCCCTTCCGAGCTCTCCCATGCGCCCAAACAGTGGTTTCCCCCACATATGGGGTATCAGCATACTCAGGACAAATTGTACAACAACTTTTGGGGTCCAATTTCTTCTCTTACCCGTGGGAAAATAAAAAATTGGGGACGAAAAGATAAATTTTGTGAAAAAATATGATTTTTTATTTTTATGGTTCTGCATTATTAACTTCTGTGAAGCACTTGGTGGGTCAAAGTGCTTACCACACCTCTAGATAAGTTCCTTAGGGGGTCTACTTTCCAAAATGGTGTCACTTGTGGGGGGTTTCAATGTTTAGGCACATCAGGGGCTCTGCAAACGCAACATGGTGTCCCATCTCGATTCCAGTCAATTGCGCATTGAAAAGTCAAATGGCGCTCCTTCGCTTCCGAGCTCTGTCATGCGCCCAAACAGTGGTTTACCCCAAATATGGGGTATCGGTGTATTCAGGACAAATTGTAAAACAACTTTTGGGGTCCATTTTCTCCTGTTACCCTTGGTAAAATAAAACAAATTGGAGCTGAAGTAAATTTTTTGTGAAAAATAGTTAAATGTTCATTTTTATTTAAACATTCCAAAAATTCCTGTGAAACACCAGAAGGGTTAATAAACTTCTTGAATGTGGTTTTGAGCACCTTGAGGGGTGCAGTTTTTAGAATGGTGTCACACTTGGGTATTTTCTATCATATAGACCGCTCAAAATGACTTCAAATGAGATGTAGTCCCTAAAATAAAATGGTGTTGTAAAAATGAGAAATTGCTGGTCAACTTTTAACCCTTATAACTCCCTAACAAAAAAAATTTTGGTTCCAAAATTGTGCTGATGTAAAGTAGACATGTGGGAAATGTTACTTATTAAGTATTTTGTGTGACATATCTCTGTGATTTAATTGCATAAAAATTCAAAGTTGGAAAATTGCGAAATTTTCAAAATTTTCGCCAAATTTCCGTTTTTTCACCAAAAAACGCATGTAATATCAAAGAAATTTTACCACTATCATGAAGTACAATATGTCACGAGAAAACAATGTCAGAATCACTGGGATCCGTTGAAGCGTTCCAGAGTTATAACCTCATAAAGGGACAGTGGTCAGAATTGTAAAAAATGGCCCGGTCCATAACGTGCAAACCACCCTTGCGGGTAAAGGAGTTAAAATCCCATAGAGGTACTGAGAAAAGAAGTTACTAAAAGGTTAAAAAAAACATTTTTTAAACATTTAAAAAAAAATTATAAAATAAATAAACAAAAAAATTAAAACAATCAATAGGTTTGGGTACAAAATATATAAATGAATACACATATCTGGTATCATCACAAACATAACGACCTAATCTATAAGGCTATGTTCACACGTGGGAAGGGGGCTGTGGGTTCTCCAGCGGGTTTTCCCGCAGCGGATTTGATAAATCTGCAGGGCAAACCCGCTGCGGTTACCCCTGCAGATTTATCGCGGTTTGTGTTGCGGGTTCCACGGCGGGATTTACTCCTACTATTGATGCCGCATATGCAGCATCAATAGTAATGTTAAAAATAATAAAAATAATGATATACTCACCCTCTGACGTCCCGATCTCCTCGGCGCTGCAGGCGGCGGTCCGGTTCCAAAGATGCTGTGCGAGAAGGACCATCGTGACGTCACGGTCATGTGACCGCGACGTCACCGCAGGTCCTGGTCGCATAGCAAACCTGAGACCGGACGGCCGCGTGCAGCGCAGAGAGGTGAGTATAGCATTATTTTTTATTTTAATTCTTTTTTTTTTTTACACAAATATGGTTCCCGGGGCCTGGAGGAGAGTCTCCTCTCCTCCACCCCGGGTACCACCCGCACATTATCCGCTTACTTCCCGCATGGTGGGCACGGCCCCATGCGGGAAGTAAGCGGATCAATGCATTCCTATGGGTGCAGAACCGCCGCGATTCTGCACAAAGAAGTGACATGCTGCGGGTTGTAAACCGCTGCGTTCCCACGCGGTTTTTCCCGCAGCATGTGCACAGCGGTTTCTATAGGGTTTACATGTTACTGTAAACGCAATGGAAACTGCAGCGGACCCGCAGCTGCAAAATCGCCGCGGTTCCGCGGTAAAAACCGCAAAGTGTGAACATGGCCTAAGACTGTCAAATTATTTAAATCCTGACAAAAAAGATGCTTTTTTATTATACCACCAAAAAAAGTGGAATATAACGCGATCGAAAAGTAGAATACTGTATAAATAAAACAAGCTGCCATAAAGAGCCATTAACGGAGAAATAAAAAAGTTATAGCTCACAGCATAAAGTGATGCAAAAACAATTATTTTTCTATAAAATAGTTTTTATTGTGTAAAAGAGCCAAAATGTAAAGAAATTATGTAAATGTGGTATTTGTCACGCATAATGTGGGAAGACTAAGTGCAACATGAAGAGAAGAGGGGAAGGGAGCCCAACACTAGGGAAGGGGGGAGTTGAAAGGCCTACGCAGAACTAAAGTCACCCTGTCTGCCTTAAATGTCCCTATATAGGTTCTGCACCTATATAGGGAGCACGAATCTATCGCCGAGCACGAATCTAATCCCTGGCTGATCCTGGCAATATGTCCTGCTTAGTGAAGGATAGGTTTAGCAATAGTCGATCCCCACTGCAACTAAAGACAGCTGGGATAGAACAAACAAGGGGAACACTAATCTTGAGTAGGCTCAGAGAGGTAATCACAGTGATCAAAATGCACCAATAGGAAAAATTTCCTACTAATGCCAGGAGACAGATCTCAGCAAGCGCACTGCGCATGCACAACCCATTTTTTCCCCGGAAGAAGACACCGACAGCTGGGGGACAGAATTGGGGGATGAAGGAGGGTCAAGGGGGGGGGGGGGCTTAGGGTACTTTATTTCTCTCTCCTCTGATGTGCTAGATCATATCAGAGGAGAGAAAAATTACATGGGAAATCTGTTTTTTTTTTGTGGTCGCCGTTTTTTCGTGAATAACAGTGATCGCAACACTGGGGTCAGTAAAAACTGACCCGAATCATGTTCTCCGAGATCTCAGCTACCCCCAGTAGCCGAGACCCCGGAGAATTTCCAACGCTGGGGGGGGGGGGGGGGCGCTATAAACGTATATCTCAACGCCATTAAAATGCGACCCTGAGGAATAAGTACCCCTAAGTAGAAATGAGTGAATATCTCAATATTCGGTTCGGGTCACGTTCGCCGAATGAGCACTTATTCACCGATTAATTTGGCGAATATTCGCTGAATATAACCGAACGCCATTATAGTCAATGGGAGGCAAAAACAAACGCATGCTCAACACCTTAGAATGGCCCAAAATGCTGCCAAAACACATCAAATGAGTCACAGACACCAGGAAAGTGGCCTGATTTCACCCACAGTACAAATTGCAGCATGTAGCACAGCACAGAACAGTAGCAATCAGCCAGGCATGAGGTATCGGGTCTTGGACAGCATTTACAGCTTTCAATGAATGTCACAGTAAGATGAGGTGGGTGAGGGATCGGTGTAGGGCCCCTTTGCTGGGAGCCCTGATACCACATGCAACATCTGTACTTGCTTTCATGCTGAGCCACATTCAGGTGGCACAAATATCAGTTTTGTAGAATACAATTGTCAGAAAACATTAAGGATAGTAACACAGGTAGCTGAGTTCAAGGAAGTGGAGGCCTGACGTTCTTGGAGTCCTACTGCTACAGGCAACACACATGAAGGAGAACTAACCATGACTGTTCACATTTCCAAAAATTATTCGCAGACACCACAAACGTGGCATCAACTTCACCACAGAAGAAATAGTAGAATAGGGATCAACAGGTCTTTCACAACACCCAAACAAGCAGATGGACACCCAACTTGGAACTTTCAAATTTTTAAAAATGAGGGCCTGACACCACCGAAGTGGAATAACTTTCACAATATAATTGGGACCGACGCGTCTTCCACTATAGATAACACAGCAGATGTTGACCAACCATGACTGTTCACATTACAAGAAATTTGTGTTAAAATCAGAAGCAGTAGCAACCACAGGAATGACACTAAAGATATCACAGAGTGCAGTTGTAGTGAGCTGGCCGGCTGTGACTGTTCTGTTATCATTGACATAGAATCTGTGACAGACACTGCCCCCGTGTGGCCAGAAGTTATACCTATGCCAAATGTGATTACAGAGGGACAAACTGTATTGGCAAAACTTCCCCCTGTGATGTCATGTGAACAGGAAGGGGAGGAAAAGAGAAAGCCCGGGAAACTGGTGTGTGCAGAGAGAGGTCTGTGTCTGCTGGCGTCCTCCTGTAGATGCGATATAGAAGATTGCCTGGATGACCGCTATCTCTTGGAAGCCGACATCCAGATTGTTCCCAGCTCCCACACTGCGGAGCACCCAACGGTGACATCTTCACAGATCCTGGAGCCCATGAACTGTAAGCGGGTCCTCTGTTGAGAGGCCGAACATTCCACCCTTACCTGTTGAACCCCAAGGACTACAGTCTGGACCTGAGAGACGGAGTTTTGTTCAATCCCTGTTGTTTTTCTCTTCGGCTGGAGCGTCCCCCTGCAGTGACAGACAGGCCTGCGACGTGGGAAGATAACCTCTTGGAACAAAGGAACTGGTAACGTGTGGATAGGGAAAGTGAGGGACAGTTTGTTATTACACGTTATCTCTGTGAATAGGCATATTTTGTACTGTATATTATTGTGTTCCGCTGTGTTAAAGAAAATGTATAACAGTAAAGATACGGTTGTTAAAATAGAATCTGAGTGTGGAAGTTTTGCTGGGCCAGATCATGGATATACATGGGCGACCTTGCCCTTGGTCACTTCATCTGGCGTAGTCGGCAGGATCTGTGCCCAGCAGGATTCCCACCCAGTGTACAGTCAGAAACCGCCGCCGGTGTCCATTGTAAACCAGGTCAGGAAGTTTGGCGGGCGAAACTACCCCGTACCGGAATGGGCGGAACAAGTGCGGATACTGGGAGAAATGTATAATATTGACCCTAAGACCTTGGCAGAAATGGCGGTACTGACGCTAGAGGGGGAGGCATGGACGACAGTCAGACTGGAGACGGTCAGGGGGCAGCGTACGTTGGAGGACTTGGTGCGGGAGCTGGAAAAGACCTATGGACCTACTACGTACCAGGGAACACTGCGATACCTGTTCTTTAGACGGACACAGCTTGAATGGGAAGACATCCCCCAATATGCAAATGCCCTTCAGGTACTCCTTGAACAAGTCTGTGCAAAAGGGGAACAACTGACTATCATAGCTCCTCGTGACCTGGTACTGAGAGACCAATTCGTTATAGGGCTGAGAGACCAGTATCTTAACCGTACGCTACAGGACTTGATTCGGATGACGCCGACTCTCACCTTCGCTGAAGTCAAGCAGGAGGCCATAGAACGTTCTAGGGGACCCGTCATGGATGTGGGGACTCAAAGCGCTGCGTGCAGATCCATATTAGACGTTAAACAGCCCAACAGTGACACCGAGGAGCTGAAACAGATGGTAGCAGATTTACAGCAACAGGTGTCACAGTTAACACTAGAACGACAGAGAGACCAGCGGATGCAACCTAGCCGTCCCGCAGGACCGTGTTGGTCATGTGGTGATCCTCGTCATAGGGCGAATCGTTGTCCTCAACGAACAAACCATCAGTTACCACGACGAACAGAATATCAGCTACATCCACGAGCAGAGCAGCCACGCCAGGTCTCACCACAATGGCCGCCGTTAAACTAGACACCCCTGCAGCTGAGGTTCGAGCAGCAGGGGGGGACAGAGAATGGGGTGTAGAAAAACAGAGCCAGCAACGGAGTACTCTTGCCTCGAGTAGTCCTACACTTGAAGTTATTCTGGAGGGAGTTGCAGTACAAGGATTGATGGACACTGGGTTGCAAGTGACCACGATCTCTGAACAGTTTTATGAAAAGTACCTCAAACCAAGGACTGCTTGTGATCCAGATACCGCCATTAAGATAATTGCGGCTAATAACCTACCCATTCCAGTAACCGGAGTCGCCTGGATGGATACGAAGGCCTGCGGACAAGACCTAGGGAAACGAGGAATCGTCATTGTCAAGGAAGGCTTCGGCTCCGAGACCCCAGTAATAATCGGAATGAATATCTTGAAAGACCTGGATCTTATGCTGTTGACAAGAAAAGGGCCCAAGTACTGGCAGAAAGTTACGAAACATAAACCGACTCGTCTGGCGTTCCAGCGCGTAATCCGGACCGTTGGACTCCAACAGATGGCAAAGGAACAACTACCCCTAGCAGCCATTAAAGTGCCCCGCTGTACCCGGATTACTTTGCCCGCTGAAAAAGAGACAGTCATTTCCCTGCCTCTTAACACCAACCGACAGCTTGAAGGAGTTGAAGTGTTAATCGAGCCGAGGGCTCCAAGTGGGGGTAAGCTAAACCCACTGGTCGCCCGCACCCTAGCCGTCGTGAGGAACGGAAGAGTCCCTGTCCGACTGAACAACACCGCAGACGTAGGTGTAGCCCTTGAAGCTGCTACGCAACTTGCCAGAGTATATGCTCTACCCACAGAAGTGAACCCCATGGGGCCCTTACAATTCACCCCGTCTACAGAAGGTGGCTGGACGGTAACTGTCTCAGCCATAAATGCTCAAGCAGATGATGAAGATATTGGGCGAAAATTACTGGAAAAAGTGCAACTGGACCCGTCCCAGTACACCAAACAGGAAGTGTCTCAAGTGGAGGGACTACTGCGAGAACACCAAGACTCCTTTGCAAAGCATGACACCGACTTCGGGTACACCACCAGTATCCAACACGAGATTCCCACGGGCGATACTGCCCCTATTCGCGAGAGGTACCGACAAATACCACCTCAACAATACCAGGAGGTGAAAAGCCTCTTAGAATCTATGCTACACGCTGGAGTGGTGCGGGAGAGCCAGAGCCCATGGGCTGCACCCGTGGTGATAGTCAAAAAGAAAGATGGATCCCTGAGATTTTGCGTAGACTACCGTCGGCTGAACGCGTGCACGATCCGGGACTCCTATCCACTCCCCCGGATCGAAGAGTCACTGACCGCCCTGAAGAAGGCCAAATATTTTTCGTCTCTAGACTTGGCCAGTGGATATTGGCAGGTCCCCATGAGTGAGAAGGACAGAGAAAAGACCGCCTTCATCCTTCCCATGGGCCTGTACGAGTTTGACCGGATGCCATTCGGCTTGAGTAACGCACCAGGGACCTTTCAGAGACTGATGGAACGCTGTCTGGGAGATTTCAACTTCGAATTCACGCTGATATACCTTAATGACATCGTGGTATACTCCGCCACCTTTGAGGATCATCTTCACAAGCTTGGCAAAGTGCTCCAGCGCTTGAAGAGACACGGCTTGAAGCTAAAGCCCAGCAAGTGCCGTCTATTCCAGCAGGAGATCGATTACCTGGGACACCGGATCTCAGCCGAAGGTGTCCAACCCTCTCCAGAGAAGATAGCAGCTGTCCGAGAGTGGCCACAACCAACTACCATCAAAGAAGTCCAGGCTTTCCTGGGACTAGCGGGCTATTACCGCCGATTTGTCAAGGACTTTGCCCGGCTTGCGGAACCACTGCATGAGACTCTCCGAGGGACCGCGAACAGTCCCAGAGGACGACCCATCAGCTGGGGGCCAGACCAAGAAAAATCCTTTCGGGCGCTTCAAGCTGCTTTGACATCGCCCCCTATTCAGGCATTTGCAGATTACACCCTGCCGTTCCAGTTATACACAGACGCCAGCCTTCAAGGTCTCGGGGCGGTCCTCTCCCAAGTTCAAGATAACAAGGAACGCGTAATAGCCTATGCCAGTAGATCCCTCCGTGACACCGAAAAGAACCCCGTCAACTACAGCTCTTTCCGCCTGGAACTCCTGGCCCTGACCTGGGCTATGACAGAGAAATTTGCTGGCTATCTGACAGGGGCGGAGGTGCTGGTCGTGACAGACAACAATCCTCTTGCCCACCTAGAAAATGCCAAACTAGGGGCAATGGAACAGCGCTGGATGGCAAGGCTCTCCAGATTCCAATACAAAATTAAATACAGAGCGGGGACGGAGAATCAGAATGCTGACAGCCTTTCCAGAGTGACATCATCCTTGCCAGTGGGGGACCGGGATGAAGAGTTGGAGGAAGATGAACTGCCCGACTTTGCCCGGCTAGCTAAACAAATAGAAGATAGCCGCCAGTATGCTGTAGGCGGGATCGAAGCCATAGTGGGGTCCCCCCTGTCCCAACAAGAATGGGCCAAGCTTCAAGATCGAGACCCTGAACACGTCTTACTGAAACAGTACGTGAAGACACAAGAGAAACCACCCTCCGAAGTAAGAGCCCGACTATCAACCAGGACCTCTGCCCCACTTGCCCAATGGGATCGGCTGATTGTGAAGGATGGAGTCTTGTATCGCAGGGCCCTATTATCCCATATGCTGGAAGAATGTTTGCAGATTGTCGTCCCGGTGCAGCTGGCCCATGAGATGGTGGCTGAAGCCCACAGAAGGAACGGCCACTTCGGCATAGACAAGACCCTCCGGTGGACCCAGCAATTCATTTTTTGCCCAGGACTCCGTAAGATGGTTGAAAACGTCTGCCTAGGATGTCGTACATGTGAACTCCACAAGTCTACTGAGCAGCGTGCACCCGTCCAGACTATTAGCACATCCAGGCCCCTCGAATTGTTGATGGTGGACTATCTGTTGATTGGAACGGCGAATAGTGGCTACCAGTACTGTATGGTGATGGTAGACCACTTCACGAAATTCGCCGTCGCTGTTGCTACCAAAGATCAGACTGCCGAATCAGCTGCACAGGCCATCTGTCAGCACTTCATTCGGGTCTACGGGTGTCCGGAGCGGCTACACTCTGATCAGGGGGCGTGTTTCGAAGGGCGAGTCATTGAAGAACTCCAGCAGATGTATGGAATCAAGAAGTCCAGGACCACCCCGTATCATCCGCAAGGGAATGGCGCGTGTGAACGTTTCAACCGGACCCTCTTACAACTGATCCGAACCTTAGCAGAAGACAAAAAGCCCGACTGGCCTCGATTCCTCCCAGAACTGCTGTGGGCCTATAACAATCAAGTTCATTCTGTCACCGGATACACGCCTTACACCCTCCTTTTTGGCCGCCCAGGCAAAGGCATCCATGAACTACAACTGTCTAACTCTGATGAAGACACCTGTGGTACCTATCCTTCCTGGCTACAAGCACACCGTCAAAGGATGGAAACTGTCTACCGGCTGGTGGAACAGCAGATCCAGGACCAGGTCCACGCTGATCCACTTCCAGTACAAGAAGACCTACTGAGTGTGGGTCAACTGGTCCTAGTTCGTATAAAGAAACCGCAAGGAAAACTCCGGCCCAAGTGGGAGACCGAAGTCTATCGAATAATTGGACACCCGTACCCTGGTGGCCCCGTCTACCAAGTACAAGGCGAAGACAGCGGCAGCCTCCGCACCCTGCACCGCAACATGTTGCGCCCCTGTCGTTCTCAGCCTGACTCCCCTCCTGTGATACCTAGAGAGATGGATATCACTAATACTGTGGGAGACACCGATACCGGGGATGTAGAGGTGGAAGACATCCCTACCCCTGCTCGCCTGACTGAAGCGTCTGAACCCCTTACCTCCTCGACTGACTTACCGACTGGGGCAGAGAGTGGGGTGACTGATCGGGAAGAGAGGTTAGCACCCGTTAGGCGGACAACGAGGACCACCGCAGGAGTGCCCCCGGGACAGTCCTACAGAGACCAATATGTGTGGCCCTTTTCGCAGCCGGGTCCTACAACCTCCACAGCCATCGCCGCCCTGGAGACAGTCGTTGACAGGGACTGCCAACCTTTAAGCGGGGGGGCGTGTAGTGAGCTGGCCGGCTGTGACTGTTCTGTTATCATTGACTTAGAATCTGTGACAGACACTGCCCCCGTGTGGCCAGAAGTTATACCTATGCCAAATGTGATTACAGAGGGACAAACTGTATTGGCAAAACTTCCCCCTGTGATGTCATGTGAACAGGAAGGGGAGGAAAAGAGAAAGCCCGGGAAACTGGTGTGTGCAGAGAGAGGTCTGTGTCTGCTGGCGTCCTCCTGTAGATGCGATATAGAAGATTGCCTGGATGACCGCTATCTCTTGGAAGCCGACATCCAGATTGTTCCCAGCTCCCACACTGCGGAGCACCCAACGGTGACATCTTCACAGATCCTGGAGCCCATGAACTGTAAGCGGGTCCTCTGTTGAGAGGCCGAACATTCCACCCTTACCTGTTGAACCCCAAGGACTACAGTCTGGACCTGAGAGACGGAGTTTTGTTCAATCCCTGTTGTTTTTCTCTTCGGCTGGAGCGTCCCCCTGCAGTGACAGACAGGCCTGCGACGTGGGAAGATAACCTCTTGGAACAAAGGAACTGGTAACGTGTGGATAGGGAAAGTGAGGGACAGTTTGTTATTACACGTTATCTCTGTGAATAGGCATATTTTGTACTGTATATTATTGTGTTCCGCTGTGTTAAAGAAAATGTATAACAGTAAAGATACGGTTGTTAAAATAGAATCTGAGTGTGGAAGTTTTGCTGGGCCAGATCATGGATATACATGGGCGACCTTGCCCTCGGTCACTTCACAGTTATGTGACATTAATGCATCACACAAAAAATGCAACATCACCCAGTCTGTGCAGTCTGCAATTGGGATGCAAAAGTCCTTGGAGATCCATGACTTGTTCATCTTAATGAAAGTTAGGCGGTCAACACTTTCAGTGGACATCCGTATGCACTTATCCATCAGGACACCACCAGCAGCGCTGAAGACACGTTTTAAGATAACACTGTCTGCCGGGCACGATAAAAGCTCCAAGGCATGTGAGGTGAGCTCAGGCCACTCATCCATTTTGAAAGACCAAAATGTGAAAGGGTCCAAACCTTCCCGGATGGTATTAATATTTAGTTCTACATACTCCTGCACCATCCTCTCCATTCTTTCACCTCGTGTAAGACTTGGATTCTGTTGTGCTGGTGCACGAGTTGGTCTAATAAAAGTGTCAAAAGACTTATAGAAATTGCTTCTTCCACTTCCACCACTGCTGCTAATATTTTGGCGTTGACGAATTGACGAGATGGAGGTTGGAAGTCTAAAGCTGCGACGCAAATTGTGTGCTTCACTGCTGTCTTGGGGAAAAGCTCTCGTAACCCCTTAACGACCGCCGATACGCCTTTTAACGGCGGCAGTTAAGGGTACTTAAACCGCAGTGGAAAAGGTGAATAGCGCCCCCCCCCCAGAGCCAGATTTTCTCTGGGGTCTCGGTTGCCGGGGGTAGCCGAGACCACAGAGAACATGATTCGGGGGGTTTTATACCGAGCCCCGGGTTGCGATCGCCGGTAATTAACAGTTTACCGGCGGTCACAAAAACAAAAAACAAAACGCGATTTCCCATTTAATTTCTCTGTCCTCCGATATGATCGCACATCGGAGGACAGAGAAATGGAGTCCCCGATAGCCCCCCGATACTCACCTGTCTCCCCCGATGCTCCTCGTGGCTCCCGATGGGCGCCGCCATCTTGTTCCGGCCAAAAAATGGCGGGCACTGCTGGCACCTGGAAAATCTTTGGGGTCTCGGCTGCCGGGGGTAGCCGAGACCCCAAAGAACATGATCGGGGTCGGTTTTTACCGACCCCTGTTTTGCGATCACCGGTAATTAACTGTTTACCGGCGATCGCAAAATAAAGCGATCTTTCATTCTCTGTCCTCTGATATGATCGCACATCAGAGGACAGAGAAATAGGGGAATTCGGGGACCCTGCTATACTTACCGGTGTCCCTGGGTCCTCCTGCTTCTTCATCTCTTGGCCGCCAGCTTCTTCATCCGGAAAGAAAATGGCGGGCGCATGCGCAGTGCGCCCGCCATATTCTGCCGGCCTGCAGGTGGAGTAGTTGGGGCTAAATTTAGGGTTAGGGTTGGGGCTAAATTTAGGGTTAGGTTTGGGGCTAAATTTAGGGTTAGGGTTGGGGCTAAATATAGGGTTAGAAATGGGGCTAAATATAGGGTTAGGGTTGGGGCTAAATTTAGGGTTAGGCTTCTTTCACACTTGCGTCGGTACGGGGCTGTCGCAATGCGTCGGCCCGACTTACCGACGCACGTTGTGAAAATTGTGCACAACATGGGCAGCAGATGCAGTTTTTCAACGCATCCGCTGCCCAGTCTATGTCATGGGGAGGAGGGGGCGGAGTTACGGCCACGCATGCACGGTCAGAAATGGCGGAAGCGACGTACGAAAAACCTTACATTGAATTTTTTTTGTGCCGACGGTCGACCAAAACACAACTGATCCAGTGCATGACGGACGCGACGTGTGGCCATCCGTCGGCAATACAAGTCTATGGGGAAAAAACGCATCCTGCGGGAACTTTGCAGGATCCGTTTTTTGTCACGGATTGTGATGGATGCCACACGACACAAGTGTGAAAGTAGCCTTAGTGCTAGGGTTAAAGATAGGGCTAGGGTTAGGGCTAAAGTTAGGGCTAGGGTTAGGGTTAAAGCTAGGGTTAGGGCTAAAGTTAGGGCTAGGGTTGCGGCTAAAGCTAGGGTTAGAGTTGGGATTAGGGTTTGGATTTGGATTAATTAGTCTATCACGTCACTCCTCTTTTAATTCGGTGCTCAGAGAAGGGATGCCACCCCTATATCCAGATAATGAAAAAAATCCAGCACTCCAAAGCGATTATTTCATTTTATTTATTGATAATCCAGTTTTAACGTAACGTTTCGGTCAATTATGACCTTCATCAGACGCTGAATGCAGTGACTGCAAAAGACCGACCTAAATATGGTAAGTGTGACTCCGTCAGGAGTTCACATGTGAGTCCGGTGGTCCAGAAATTCTTAACCGCAGGCATTCCTTTCACCGCACGCTGCGGTTAAGAATTTCCGGACCACCGGACTCACATGCGAGGTTTTGGATTAGGGTTAAGGTTAGGGTTGGGATTAGGGGTGTATTGGGATTAGGGTTAGGTTTGAGGTTAGGGTTGAGATTAGGATTAGGGGTGTAAACAGAAAAAACGTCAGTATGAAAGTACTATCTAAGCACTGTTGGCGACTCATTAAACAGATAATAATACCCGGAGAACCAAGAGTCAAAACTGGCCAGAAAATCATAAAAAGAAATATTTATTGAGAAATCAATTACATAAATACAATAATAACCGACAGTAATCAGTGGTATATAGACATAATAGCAACTGTATCCATAAGTACATCCGGTCATCCAGGTACAGGGCCACTGGGATAAAATGACCGTATAGTCAAAGTGTCAAGACATGTACTATCCACACATGAGCAATGTTCATATGGATGTGTGGCGATCAACCCCAATAGCTGGTAGCCGTATATTAAAGGTGACCACACATCTCAAAGGCGCCAAATAACATAATCTAAATAAAGTCAGATTAGTAAATTACCCATGTGTGCAGGAGGGTCCCGTATGAGTCCTAGATCACGTACCCCAACGCGCGTATCGCGTTCAATCTTTACCGCTTCCTCAGGGGGCGTGGTTTAACTAGGATCTCTATCCGGTTTAAAAGGAGTTCACATCCAGTCACGTGATGTGACAAGTGCGCAAGCGTGACAC